>NC_092756.1:13096909-13410398 GCF_047496795.1 Chiloscyllium punctatum
TAATATCATTATTATTTCTACTGTTAACCTTTTTCTTAGCGAATTAGACAAAACATGCCAGGCATCTCTCTAAGGTTTTATAATTACGTTGAAATCCGTGCCCATGATTATTTACCAAATATTTAACTAGAACTTATTACTATTGTAAACAGTTTCAAAGGCATAATTGGCTTCTGAAAGATGACTTGAGTAGCTGTATTTGTGGATGAAAAGAATCCTTACTGACATCAGAATAAGTTACCTTTTGTAGTGATTCTTCAAAGTTTTTGTGCTGCAATGTCATTACTTCATCTATGTTCTGTTACAAATCATCTTTATTTTTTAAAAAAGAACCTTCTTTATCACGATGTTGGCATGTTTCAGAATCTTGCGAATCAGATTATCCTTTCTTTTGCCTTGGAATAATTTCCTTTTCAAAGGCACTTATTTCACGAATGCTGACGCAATCCATTTTAATTTCTGGCTATTTTGTGGCTCTGCAAAAACAGACAGCTGAAGTAGACTTTTAAATTTCGGCCACTCCATGTCTCTAAGAAAAGGCAGGTCCAACTATCACTATGGTCTGCCAGAACTGTGTATAAACAAAGAGTTTCACTCTACTTAGATACATGCGACAATACTTCCTATCGAATCAAATGAAACCAAATCGTATGATCGAGACAGAGAAATTGTCACAAGGTCAATACACCCAGATAAAACCTCTGCAGCCTGCCACATCTGGCCAAAAATCGTGATAGACGATTAAACAACTAACTGGTGGAGAGGGCTCCACAATTCTTCCCATTCTATCAATGAATCAGCTCTGCACATCAGTGTAAAAAACAAGGAAATAGTATCTGTACCATCCCAGCCAGGGGTGTTGAGTCGATGATTCAATTCACCGTCATCATGATGCCCATAGGATCACAGATGCCAATATTCAACCAATTTGATTCGCTGTCCATGACATGAAGAAACAGCTGAACACAGTAGATACGACAAAGGCAATGGGTCCTGACAACATTCCTATAATAGGACTGAAGACTTGTGCTGCACAACAAGCTGTGCCCCTGAGGAAGCTGTTTTATTCCAGCTCCAACTCTTACATCTCCCTGGCAATGTGGAAAATTACTCAGCTATGTCCAGTTCCTAAGCTGGGAATCCTTACAATCTGAACAATTACAATCCCCTCAGTCTCATCAGGATAATCAAATTGGGAGTTCTTTTTGATAGAGCTGTCAAGCAGCACAGAAATATCCTGCTCAGTGCGATTTCCGATGTGGAGATGGTGCTATTTTGGAAAAGTCACTGGATTAATAATCCAGACCAGGTTAATGCTCTGGCAGCTAGTGGAAGTTAAAACAACTAATAAAATATCGAGATGTAAAATCTGTAAAACCTTGAAGTCAATGTCGATTGTAAACACCAATTTGTTTTTCCAATGTACTTTCAGGAAGTGAATCTCTCGTACTTTCCTGGTCTGGCCTAAAAGT
The DNA here is from genome assembly GCF_047496795.1 of Chiloscyllium punctatum. Lineage (NCBI taxonomy): Eukaryota > Metazoa > Chordata > Chondrichthyes > Orectolobiformes > Hemiscylliidae > Chiloscyllium > Chiloscyllium punctatum. The sequence continues at coordinate 13,098,382 of NC_092756.1, forward strand.
GACTCCAGACACACAGAGATGTGATAAACTCTTCAATGGTCTCTGAAAAAGCCAAGCAAGACACTCTATTGTATCAAACTGCTCCGAGGTCTTAAAGGAAAAAAACGGACAGAACATTCAGCCCCAGCCTCAGTATTGAAAAGGGAACGGAAAACACAGTCCTGTTGACCCTGCAGAGACCTCTTTCCTAACATCTCCGTACTTGTGACAACATTTACAGAGCTTTCCCAGAGACCACACAGAAACATCGGGAATGGAATAGGCCATACAACATATTAAGCCTGCCCCATTCTCGTTCATGTCTGAACATCTCTTCAATGCACTTTCTCCACACACTGTACACATCCCTTAATGTGATTAACCTTGTGAAGCTATAAAATAGGAACTGCGGTATTTCCTTTGGTCTGTCGATTTTGCTATCAAATTCAATAAAATGACAGCTGACACTTTATTTCTACACCACACTCCTGCTCTCTCCCCCATCCTTTAGGTGTCTAGACATCTTTATTAGTCTTTAGTGCCTTGTCTTCCACAGTCTTATGTGAGAGAGAATTCCCGGGTTCACCAGTCTCTGAGTGCAGACAATTATTCTTACCAAAATGCAATGTGACCTCTTCTGTACCTAAACTGTGGCCCCTTCGTTTAGACGTCTCAGCGAAGAGAATTATCATCACTGCTTCCAATCTATCTAACGCTGTCAGTGTTTTATATATCTCACTGAGATCTCCACTCATTTTCCTAAACCCCATGGGATACAGGCACAGTCTTCCCAAACTCTGCTCCCACAAAAAGTCTGTCATCCCAGAGATCAGTCTGTTCATCCTTCGCTGCACTCCCTCAATGTCAGGTTTGTCTTTTATTAGGAACGGAAAGCAAAACCGCACACAATACTGCACAATGTTCGAGCTGAGGTCGAACAAAGGGCCTGTACAGCTGTACTGAGACAACCTTACCCGTGGACTCAAGTCCACCTGAAATGAGGGTCAACACCCCATTTATCTTCCTGACTGCTTTCTGATCCTGCAATATTGCTTTCAGTGACTGTTATACAGGGAGATCCCAGATCCTTTCAATGTTACAGCTCCCCACAGGTGGGTCTGTGTAAACTGGTCTGTGTGCCAATGTATTGCCAGTATTGGCTTCTGTCTTCAGAAATCACTGCTCCATATGGAACTCAGAGGTCTGTCCAAACAATACCAGAAGAAAAGTGCAGTTCCTTTCATAGATTGACATTTCTCAACCACTCCCTTTTCCAATGGTTGGCTGGAATTTTAGTGTTTCCCAACAAAGTAGACTACGTCACATCTATCCACACTGCTCTTCATCTGACACATATTTCCTCATTCACTCCATTTGTTTCAATCACCTTGAAGTTTTTTTCACATCCTCCTCACTTTCAAAATCCTAGTTCCGTCAGCAGACTTGGAAATTTGCATTTGATTTCCTCAACGAGATGTTTGAGATGTATTGTGAATATCTGGCTCCCCAGCACCAATCATTGCGATGCCTCATGAGCCTTCCAAACTGAAAACCATCCATTTATTCCTACTCATTGTTTCCTGTCAACACTGCCATTTTAGCACCATGTTCATATATTACCCCCCATCCCATGTGCTTTTACTTTGCACACTAGGCTTGGGACTCTATTAAAATTCTTGCTGAAAATCCGAGTTCAGTGCCTCTATTGTGTTTTCTGTAATTAATCTGCCAGTCAGTTTCTCAAGTATGTTTCCCATTTCATGAATGTGTGTTATATTTTTCCTATGCCCATTATTTTCAGTTCCAATAATTTCTCCAAATTAGTTTATTTACTAGTTTCATTTCACATCTCTCATCAGACTCAGGTTTTCTCCTATTGCTGGGAAGGCTTTGTTAATGTATTTTTCCGTGAAGGCAGAGTGAAGTAGCTGTGTCATGATTCTCTGTTCTCCATTCTCCATTTTCTGGTTTCAGACTGTCAGGAAGCTGAAACTTTGACTAAAAATAACAGCTGTTGTCTATTCACCTTGTCCATGCCCCTTGTAATCGTAAACCTGAATTACTTATCTGCTCAACTTCCTTTGCTCCAAAATAAATAACTCGAGCTGACCCAGCCTCTCTCCACAGCTCCTATGGTCTATCCCAGGGAGCATCCTAGGGAATCTCTTCTGCACCTCATTCAGTACAATCACATCCTTTCTGTAATGTGGCTCCCAGAACTGCACACAATATTTCACATGGCCTTACCAAAGTGATATACATTAAACGCGGATAATCTTTGGGTCAATGAATAAAGGCTTTATCTACAGTCATGCTGAACTCTTCAATTATTATATCCAGTCACATTCAGGGATGTGTGGAGAAGCACGCTCTGAGCTTCCTACTGCGATGCCATTCTTTGAGGATTCCCCTGTCTGGTTCCTTCTTCCAAAGTGGATCACCTCATATTTATCAGGGTTATGTTCCACCTGCCATTGTTCTGTCTATCTGACCATTCTATCTGTATCTTCCTGTAACATAAGACCTCCCTCCTCACTGCCAACCACCCGGCCAATCTTTGTGTCAAACACAAACTTACTTATCACACTTCCCCACCCACTTCACATTCACATCACTTATGAATACCACAAATAATAAGGGACACAGCACTGATCTCTGCGGTACACCAGGGGAAATTGGGCTCCAGTCACACAAACAGCCTTCTTCCATGAAGTTGAGTTGGGATGCAACTTGGCAAGTCACTTTTAGGCCCTACCTGTTACCTGGTTGTTCTGTTCCACTTGATATACGAGACGAATATCTGGAGATTCTCCATAATCTTGCCCTGCCAACAGGCTTCCATGCCCCTGTGTTAGTCAGTCCCCTCCGAGGGAAGAGTTTCTTCCTTATTATGGTCTTAAATGGCATATCCCTTATCCTGACATTATTTGCCTTAAATATAGAGTAGACAGCAAGAGAAACATCCTATTTATTTCCACCTCATCACATGTATCATAGATTTTTGAAATTTCACTGCGATCATCTCTCATGCTTTGAAAATGGAGAGGTCACAAGACAAATCTCCCCATCAGAAAATCTTGTCATCTCAGGAATTAATCTGGAGAATGTCCATTGCACGTCCTCTGTGATCAGTGTACTCTCTCTTAGATTAGGTCACCAACACTGCACTGAACACCTCAGGCACACTCTCACCAGCACTCTCTGCAACTGCTTCATGATGTATTTACTTCGATATTCCGATTCCCTTCAACAAACTTCAACCTAACTTTAACTTTCCAATTACACGTATTATTCCAAATACCATTCACACTAATTGCATTTACTAACTTACTGTGCGAGTTATAGAGGCATAGAGATGTACAGCATGGAAACAGACCCTTCAACCAATCCGTCCATGTCTAGCAGATATCCCAACCCAATCTAGTCCCACCTGCCCTCACCCAGCCCATATCCCTGCAATCACTTCCTATTCATATAAACATCCAAATGCCTTTTAAATGCTGCAATTTTGCCAGCCTCCACCACATCCTCTGACAGCTCATTCCATACACGTACAACCATCTGTGTGAAAAAGTTGCCCCTTAGATCTCTTTTACGTTTAGATTTTTTAAAGTGTGGAAAGAAGTCCACACTGACCCGGCAAAGCGCAACCCACCCAGACCAATCCCCCAACATTTACCCCTTAACCTAACACTATGGACAATTTAGCATAGCCAATTCACCAAGGCTGCACATTCTTGGATTGTGGCGAAAACCCACTCAGACATAGGGAGAATGTGCAATCTGCACACAGAGTGTCCACACAGCCTGAGCCGGCAATTGAACCCGAGTCTCTGGCGTTTGCTACCCAACATCTTTCGCCTCTCACCCTAAACCTATGCCCTTTAGTTCTGGACACCCCGAAGTCAGGGAAAAGACTTTATTCATTTATCCACTCCATGCCCTTCACAATTGTTTACATCTCTAGAAGGTCACCCCTCAGCCCCCAACGCTCAAGGGAAAACAACCCCAGCCTGTACAGCCTCTCCTTATACCTCAAATCCTCCAACCCTGGCAACATCATTGTAAATATTTCCTAAACCCTTTCAATTTTCACAACATATTTCTGATCGGAAGGAGACCAGAATTCCACGCAATATTCCAACAGTGGCCTAACCAGTGTCCCGTACAGCTGCAACATGACCTCTCAACTCCAATACTCAATAAAGGAATGCATACCAAACACCGCCTTAACTATCCTCTCTACCTGCGACTCCACTTTCAAGGACCCATGAACCTGCACTCCAAGATCTCTTTGTTCAGCAACACTCCCCAGGACCTTGCCATTATGTGTATAAGTCCTGGTTTTCCCAAAATGCAGCGCCTCTCATTTATTTGAATTAAACTCCATCTGCCACTTCTCAGCACTTTGGCCCATCTGGTCCAGATCCTGTTGTACTCTGAGGTAACCGTCTTCACTCTCCACTACACCTCCAATTTTGTTGTTATCTGCAAACGTACCAACGATTCCTCTTATGCTCGTATCCAAATCATTTATGTAAATGATAAAAAATTGAGGAACCAGCACTGATCCTTGTGGTACTCCACTGGTCACAGGCCTCCAGTATGAAAAATAACCCTCCACCTCCACCCTCTGTCTTCAACCATTGAGCCAGTTCTGTATCCAGATGGCTAGATGTCCCTGTATTCCGTGAGATCTAGACTTGCTAACCAGTCTCCCATGGAGAATCTTGTCGAACGCGTTACTGAAGTACATATAGATCACATCTACCACTCTGCCCTCTTCATTACTTCTTCAAAAAACTCAATCAAGATCGTGAGATATGATTTCCCACGCACAAAGCCATGATGACTATCCATAGTCAGTCCTTGTCTTTCCAAATACATGTACATCCTGTCCTTCAGGATTCCCTTCAATAACTTGCACACCACCGACGTCAGGCTCACTGGCCTATAGTTCCATGGGTTGTCCGTACCATCCTTCTTAAACAGTGGCACCACGTTTGCCAAACTCCAGTCTTCTGGCACCTCTCCTGTGACTATCAATGGTATAAATGTCTCAGCAAGAAGCCCAGCAATCACTTCTCTAGCTTCCCACAGAGTTCTATGGTACACCTGTTCGGGTCCTGGGGATTTATCCACCTCCACATGTTTCAACACATCCAACACATCCTCCTCTGTAATATGGACATTTTTCGACGTGTAACCATCTATTTCCTGACATTCTATATCTTCCATATCCGTTTCCACAGTAAATACTGTTGCAAAATACTCGGTTAGTATCTCCCCCATTTCCTGCAGCTCCACACAAGGACTGCCTTGCTGAGCTTTGAGGGGTTCTGTTCTCTCCCTAGTTATGATTTTGTCGTTAATGTATTTGTAAAAACTCTTTGGAATCTCCTTAATTCTACTTGCTAAAGCTATCTCATGTCCCCTTTTTGCCCTCCTGATTTCCCTCTTAATTATACTCCTACTGCCTTTATACTCTTCTAAGGATTTTCTCGATCTATCATTTCAATACCTGTCATATGTTTCCTTCTTTTTATTAATCAAACCCTTTAGTTAGCCAGCAATCCCTATAACTAACAGACTTTCTTTTCATCCTAACAGGAATATACTTTCTCTGGATTTTTGTTATCTCATTTCTGAAGGCTTCCCATTTTGCAGTCGTCCGTTTACCTGTGAACATCTGTCCCCAATCAGGTTTTGAAAGTTCTTGGCAAATACTGTCAAAATTGGCCGTTCTCCAATTTAGAACTTCAACTTTAAGATCTAGTCTGTCCTTTTCCATAATTATTTTAAATCTAATAAAATTATGGTACCTGGCCTCAAACTGCACCTCCGCTGACACCTCAGTCACCTGCCCTGCATTATGTACCCAGAGTGGGTCACGTTTTGCACCTTCTTCGTAGGTTCATTCACATACTGAATTAGAAAATATTCTTGTTCACACTTAAGAAATTCCTCTCCATCTAGACTCTTAACGCTATGGCAGTCCCAGTCTATGTTTGGAAAGTTAAAATCTCCTACCATAATCACCCTACTTTCTAACAGAGAGATGAGATCTCCTTGCAAGTTTGTTTCTCAATTTCACTTTGACTATTAGAGAGTCTATAATACAATCCCAATAAGGTGATCATTCCGTTCTTATTTCTCAGTTCTACCGAAATAACTTCCCTTGATGTACTTCCAAGAATATCCTCCCTCAGCACAGCTGCAATGCTACCCCTAATCAAAAACTCCACTCATCCTCCTGTCCTGCCTCCCCTTCTATCTTTCCTGTAGCATTTGTATCCTGGAACATTTAGCTGCCAGTCCTTCCCATCCCTGAGCTATGTTTCTGTAATTGCTATGATATCGCAGTCGCAAGTTCCTAACCATGCCCTGAGTTCATCTGCCTTCCCTGTTGGACCCCTTTGCATTGGAATAAATGCAGTTTACTTTATTAGTCCGACCTTGTCCCTGCCTGCCCTGACTGTTTGACTCGTTTCAGTTCTCAGTTGTACCAATATCAGATTGATCTATTTCCTCACTATCTCCCTGTCCCCAGCACCCGCATCCCCCCCCCCCCCTCTTACTAGTTTAAGTCCTCCCGAGCAGCTCTAGCAAATCTCCCTGCCGGTATATTCGTCCGCTTCCAATTTAGGTGCAATCCGTCCTTCTGGTACAGGTTCCTTCTACCCCAAAAGAAATTCCAGTGATCCAAAAATGTGAATCCTTCTCCCATACACCAGCTCCATAGCCATACATTCATCTGCTCTATCCCTCTATTCCTGCCCTCACTACCTCGTAGCACCGGGAGTAATCCAGATATTACTACTCTCAAGAACCTCCTTTTTAAATTTCTGCCTATCACCCTGCAATCTCCATCCATAATCTCAAACTTTTCCCTTCCTATATCGTTGGTTCCAATTTAGACAATGACCTCTTGCTGGCCAGTCTCCCCCGTGAGATCATTCTGCACACTTTCTGAGACATCCGTGATCCTGGCACCAGGGAAGCAACACACCATTCTGCTTATTTCTTTGCTGGCCACAGAACTGTCTGTCTGTACCTCAGACGAGCGAGTCCCCTAACACAATTGACGACTGGTATCCGACGTAACCCTTGTTGCATTAGAGCCAGTCTCCATACCACAAACTTGCCTGTTTGTGCTACGTTCCCGTGTGAATCCATCACCCGCTACATTTTCCAAAACAGCATATTTGTTTGAAATAGTGACAGCCACAGAAGACTCCTGCACTAGCTACTTCATTATCTTGCCTTTCTTGGAGTTAACCCATCTATGTAACTGTATCTGAGACTTCCCCCGCCCCCTTCCTATATATGCCATCCATCACATACTGTTGCTGTTACCAACTCTTCATTGTCTTAAACTGTCTCTTCAACCGATCCATTCGATCTGATAGGATTCGCGACCAGAAGCATTTATTGAAGATATAATCCACAGTAACCCTTAAATCCTCCTTAAACTGCCACATCTGACAAGAAGCGCATATGATTCTACTCAGGTCATTTGAGCTGTTTCACAATCGACAGACCCAGAAAAAGAAAACTGTCTTATTCCTCTACAAAACACTGCCCAAGGTTAAATTAATATGTATGGCTTTTTTTTTAAAGATTAATCAAGAGACATATCTCAAAAACATATAGTTAAGAAATAACCCACTCTACTTACTTCTGCAGAATTTCTGTAGGACACAGTTAAAACAATCCACTATCTGGCTGAGATCTTTGCTCAAACTGTTCCTCCAAACCAGTTGTAAATTTCACTGTTTAGTAATTTTCCTAGACGCAATCCGATATCCAGCGATACATGAATTCGAACTGCAAAGGCAGTAACTGTGCAGGTACGCTGTCCTGTCAGTTTCTTCCCCTCACCATGTGCTGCCTTTGTCTGTTCTTTTCCCTCTTAAAAATGCTGTTTCTTTGACTTTTTTTCCCAAAGTTCCAAAACAATGCAACAACATACAAAACAGTAATTGCTGCTTCTGGAATTCGAGGAAATCACCTCCAATACCTAAATACCTCAAAAAAAGAGCAGCTGGTACAGGCAGAAATTTTTCTCGCCCAGACTTCTGAAAATCCAAACACACTACTTTCACTGGTTGTCTGTGGTCTATGCTGCAAGAAACAACTTCAAATCATTCCGAAGTTTGTCAGGCATGATTTCTCTGTCAGAAATGCATTGTGATTCTCTGCAATTTTGCTGTTCATTTCGAAGTACCCAATATCACATCTTATATAATGGATTCCAACTCTTTCCATGCATAAGTCAAATTTATTGGTCTGCAGTCCTCCACATTATCTCTTCTTCCCTGTGTACATAGATGGATCATGTTTACTACCTTTCAGTTATCTACAATGGCTATGGCCTTTGCAGGATCTGCAAGAATATAAAACACAGTCGCCGACAGTTCAATTAATATGCTGTTTTATTTCTGACATTTTGATGTGAAGTATATCTGGCCCATAAGACTTAGCAATGATCAATCTAGCTCAATTTTCTAGTACTACCTTGTTGCTGATATGAATTGACTTAATTTCTTCAGTTCCACAAGTCCCATGTGATCACTTGACACGGAGATTTCCTGGCAGTTTCTCCATGAAGACAGATGCAAAGTAGCTGGTTAGGTTCTCTGCCATTTCCTTGTTCCCCACAATAAATTCTCCTATACTTTACAAATTTCCACATTTGGCCTTACTTTTGTTTTCTTTGGTATATGGATGGTAGATTTGAGCAGTCTGTGTGTTTCCTGTTTGTTTGTATTCATGTTCTTTTTGGTTTCCTTAACACTTTCTTCGTCCTTATTTTCAGAAAAGTGAATCTCTCTGTATGTTCAGGTTTGCACAACATCTGGAATTGTACTGAAGCTGCTTCCTTAGATTTAATGCAATCATTAATTTATTAGGTAAACCATTAATGAGTCACCTTCCCTTTCGTTGGTGTTTGTAACTTAATGATATGTACGTATTTTTCAGACTTTACAGTAATTCTATCACTAACAGCCAATCTTTGTCTCACACTAAATGCCATATCGTATTTTTCCAATTCACTTGACCCTCTAGCCTTCGGGTTTCCATGATATTTGAGTGTAATGTTCAAACATTCTATATTGCTTGCAGGCGCCGTGTAAAATGCAACATATTAATGTCACGATTGCCCAATAGCTGCCTCAGAGCACGGTAAGCAATTTGTCCTTCTGACCACACAACGCCACTCCCAAAATAACCTGCTCTCTACTTTGGTTCACAACATACTCTTCAACCTACCTCATATACACATGAAATTGATTTTTCACAGCATTAGCAATCATTGAGTTAACGCAGTTTAGATGAAATTTTAGATCATCCAGTATTACTGCAACTCGATTTGGATATCTAATTTATACAAGATAACGAGAGGCATAGATAGAGTCGATAGCCAGAGACTATTTCCCAGGGCAGAAATGACTAACACGAGGGGTCATAGTTTTAAGCTGGTTGGAGGAAAGTATAGAGGGGATGTCAGAGGCGGGTTCTTTACACAGAGTTGTGAGAGCATGGAATGCGTTGCCAGTAGCAGTTGTGGAGGCAGGGTCTTTGGGGACATTTAATAGACTCCTGGACATGCATATGATCACAGAAATTTGAGGGTGCATTCTTGAGGATCAGTGGTCGGCACAACATCGTGGGCTGAAGTGCCTATTCTGTGCTGTAACATGTTCTATGTTCTATGTAATTTCCAGAGAATCGGATGCACAAAGTTGCACAACAGTTTTGGTTTAGATATGTAAGGCACCAATGTGTGTTCCTCCTTGTTGTTTGCAAGATCCATACAAACTGATTTTGAAGAAGCTGTGGGATGTGTTCTTTGGTGTTATTAATGATAGACGTGGACAAGACATTGGGGAGGCTCACCCTGATGCTGAGATGATCTGAAGAAATGCACATCGATACAGGACAAACAACAATAAGTTTCCCCGCTCGGCCAGGACAAATATCCCTATTCTCTCTGCTCCCTCACACTCTCTGTATATCTGTTACAGCACCTACCCCCGAACAAGGCTCTTGCTACACCACTCTCACCTTTGCATGCAACACTCTCTTTCCTTCAATCTCTCTGTCACTGAAAGCAAATCGAGATTGAATTTATTGTTTTGCCAACATTGAACCAGTGAGACAATTTGATGCTGGGGACATAAAAATGCGAACATTTTGAAAATTAGGAAGAGAGCAGATGCCATCGAGACGGAAGAAGCCTGGGGATCAACCTTCTTGCTCTGCAAGAAGTTAGGAAATACTCACTAATCATATCTATTTTTTCATATGAAACATATTCACAATAAATAGAAATACGATGACCCAGGGAATTCAGCAGTCAGGAGAGTAACATCACAGAGGACGGCAGTAGCTGTGCGGTTTTGAAATTAAGTTGATGTAATCTTCATAAGTGTCTTATTGAAACAGCATATTGTTTTGGGGCAGTTGTGGGGGTAGGTTGGTTAACGTTGTATTTAGTTGTGGCATAATGTTCACTTTTACAGTTAAAAATAAATTGGCGTTATTTTCTTTAGACAGTGGAATTTGGGAGTTCTCTGTCACTCATATTCTAATAGATTACGAGGGTGAGCTGAGCTAACCTGGGTGTTTGGTTTAATTAACAGAGGCGTTCACTCCCATGTCGTAACACTTGCAAAGACCAACACAGAGCACAAAAATAAAAAATAAGGAGTGAGAAAGTGAAATATGAGGGTAAGCAAGCCAGTCATGTAAAGAAAGACTGTAATAGCTTCTTTCGATACATAAAGGGCAAACGAGAGGCAAAAATGGGCATCTGATTGCTCGAAATTGACACAGGAGAGATAGTAATGTAGAACAAGGAAATGGCTGAGGAGCTGAAAAATTAATTCGTGTCAGTCTTCACGGTTGAAAACATGAGTAATATCCCAAACATTGAAAAGACTTAGTGGACAGGCCTGAGTAAGGTGGGCATCAACTAGGAGAAGGTGCTGGAAAAACTGAATGGCCTGAAGGTCAGTAAATCACCTGGACCAGATGGACTCCACTCCAGATTTCTAAGGCAGATAGCTGATGAGACAGTGGAGGCGTTGGTGGTGATCTTTCAGGAATCTCTCGAATCAGGGAGATTCCCAGAGGACTGGAAAATTGCTAAGGTGATACCACTGTTTAAAAAGGTAAAGCAAAAAATCGGAAAATTACAGACTGACTAATCTATACTTGGCTGTGGGTAAGATCCTGGAATCCATTGTGAAGGATGAGATTTCTGAATACTTGGATGTTGATGGTAAAGCGGGACAAAGTTAGCATGGTTTCATCAAGGGGAGATCATGCCTGGAAAATCTGCCAGAAAACCTTGAGGACGTAACGATCAGCGTAGAACAAGGAGAGCCAATGGATGTCATCCACCAGGACTTCCAGAAGATCTTTGACAATGTGCCGACGGGAGGCTACTGAGTTAGGCAAGGGCCCATGATGTTAGAGGCAAGATGCTAGCATGGATAGAAGTTTGGCTGTCTGGCACGAAGTTAAGAATGTCTATAAACGTGTCCCTGTCAGGTTGACAGTCGGTGACAAGTAGTGTTCCATAAGGCTCAGTGTTGGGATCACAACTTTTCACTTTATACATTAACGATCCAGATGAATGATCTTAAGGCATACGTTTGAAGATGAAACAAAAATAGCTATAGTGGCTGGTAACTTCGAAGAGGCAGGGAGGCTCATGAAGGATTTGGTTAGGTTAGGATAATGGGCAAAGAAATGGCAGATGGAGTACAAAGTGGGAAATTGTGGGACTCTTTGTTAAATTTGTTGAATTTTTTGAATTTCCTAACTTTGTTAGGAAGAATAAAAACATGGACTACCGAGAAAAGTCAGATGTCTGAAGTGCAAAGGGACTTGGGAGTTCTACTCCAGGATTCTCTCAATGTAAGCTTGCAGGTTGAGTCAGCAGTTAGGAAGGCAAATGCAGTGATGGAATTTATCTGGAAAGGTTTTGAATATAAAAGCAGCGACGTACTTCTGAGGCTATATAAGGCTTTTGTCAGACCATATTTGGAGTACTGTGCGCTGTTTTGAGCCCCATATCTCAGAAAGAAGGATTTGCTGACCTTGGAATGGGTTCACAGGAGGTACACGGGAATGGTCCCAAGAATGAAAAGCTTAACATATGAGAATGTTTGAGGACTCTGGGTCTGTTCTTGATGGAGTTCAGATGGATGTGGAGGGATCTAATTGAAATATACAGAATACTGAATGGCCTGGACAGTACGGATGTTGAGAAGACTTCCATTGGTAGGAGACCCTAGGACCCAAGAATACAACCTTAGAGTAAAGGGAAATCCTTTACGAACGGAGGTAAAGAATAAATGTCTTCAGCCAGAGAGTGGAGAATCTATGGAATTCATTTTCACAGAAGGCAGTGGAGGTCACGTCATTGTGTATATTTAAGAGAGCGGGAGTTAGCTTCTTGAGTATCAAAGGGATCAAGGGTTACAGGGAGAATGCAGGAAAATGGTTTTGAGAAACTTATCAGCCATAATTGAATAGTGGATCAGATTCGATGGGCTGAATGGCCTAATTTCTGTTCCTGTATCCGATTATCTTATGGTCGTAAGCCACAGTCTATTGCCCCCTCTCTCTCACTTTGTCCCTTCTGACAGCAAAATGTGAGAGTAAAATTTCCCTGAGTCACCTTCACCAAACTTGGAGCATTCCTGTTGAGGATTCATGGGAATCGCTCCACTGATTGAAGGAAAGGAAATTCTGCCAAATCCAACTGTTCCAGGAAGAAGTCTCATCCCTGCAGCTTGTTTGCGTAGAATAACGTCGGAGTGAGTATCAGTTGGGGCTCTTTTCTCTGTCTGCTCTATGTCTCAAATCCTCTTTCATACCCAATTCTTCATAGCCCACAACTCTCTGACAGGTCAGTATCCATCGACATTCTCTTCAAATACTTTCAGTCATCTAGCTCCACGAACACTCTTGAGAAGAGAAACCCTGAAATTCAATACCACCTGTTTGAAGAAAAAAAACTTGCTGCTCCTATATTATGGCTTATTGATATGAACAAAAGAGGTTGACACAGAGGTGCAGGTAAAAATTCAGATTGGCCCTGATCTGAAGGCAGTGGTTATCTTCTGTTGACATCAAGGACCTTAACAAAACTGGACTTAATGGGAATCAGAGTAACCTCTCCAGTGTTTAGAGGCAAATATGGCACAAAGGAAGATGTTCATCATCTCAGTCCTGAGTCACCTCGGTGGGAGTTCGTCTTCACAAACATCTTCAGCTGCTTCATCAATGTCTTCCCATCCCCACCCCTGCCCACATAAGATCAGAAGTGGGGATGCTCACTGAAGATTCCACAATGATCAGAATAATTTGACCTCCATCAGCTCCTGACCTGGTCTGTGTCCATGTGCAGCAAGGCCCAGACTCCATTAAGACTTGTGCTGTTGAAATATCAGTAACATTCATCTACCAGCACTGCCTGACAGTGCACATTGCACTGTAAAATAGGAGTTCATTCAGCACCTCACTGGTTTCACAGGAATATGAGGAAGCCATTCAGCCCATTGACACTATTGGAGAAGAACAGGGGCTGTCCATTCAGTGCCTTCTGCCTATTACTCAGGAAGAGAAGGATTCCAGTGTGATGGACCATACCAGAGTCCCTCGAAAATATTTAAAGGCGTTAGCCTAGATTCTAATGCTTTCTTATTTTAAAGGAAATGTAAAGTGTCTGTTCCAGATGCAATGTGACTGGTCAAACTACTCGGTGTGAAGCAAAACACCATTTACTTAAACACAAAAGATAAAATAAAACCAAAGAAAGAGGAATTTAGAATAGTGTAATTATATTGGCCAAGTTAACAGAATAATAGATCTGGGAACTGTTAATAATGAACTATTCCACGATAGGAAACTCCCATAATCACAGCCTCTGGCAGAAAGGAACATTCAGACACAGAATGTCACAAATATTTCTCCAATTCAGGATTTAAAAACAGCATCTAGAGAAAATTCAGAGTAGCAACAAGGTGACATTCACTGAGGCTTCCAACTCTGTGGAGATCCCTACAGTTTTTGATGTTACTGAGAAACCAAAACCCTAAGTTCCTAATCTGTGATAGCTGGCCACATCCATTCAAGCTGCATTAAAATAAACCTAAGACCTCGCTAGCTGTTTACTCCAGTGGTCTTAACTAGTCAGCTTGGTAAAAATCGTTCAATCTCTCTCTGAAAAGAAACCAGGACAAAAATTACCTCTAAAAGCTGCAGCATCATCGCACTTGTCAGCACATCGAGCAGTCAAAGAGGAACTAGGGATAACCCAATCAGGCCCTTGACCCTGTCCAATCGGACGAGAAAGAAGCCATTCAGTTCCTTGAGTCACTTACACAAGAACAGGATGAGGCCATTTAGCCCCTTGAGTCACTTACACTGGAACAGGAGTAGGCCATTCAGCCCCTTAAGTCACTTATATCGGAACAGGAGGAGGCCATTCCCCCTCAACGCACTTACAAGGGGACAGAATGAGGTAATTGATGCTGATTCCTAATGAATCGCTTATGCCCAAAACGTGGATTCTCCTGCTCCTCGGGTGCTGCCTGACCTGCTGTGCTTTTCCAGCAATCCATCTCTACTCTGATCTCCAGCATCAGCAGTCCTCACTTTCTCCTAACTGACGCTCTAACATGATGAACAAGTGGAGCAGATACTGCACAGACTGCCCCACGTTATTCCTTGTGGGTACATTGCGCATGATACACACGTGGGACGTTAACGTGGTTTTCTAGTGTTGAGGAGGGAAACCATATGTCTTGTGTGAAGTCTCAAGAACGCATCTTCTATCACCGAGAAGACAGCCTGGTGTTCTCTATGTAGGGCGGAAGTGGGTGGGAATGGCTACCTGTTTCTGATGGAAGGTATTGTGGCTGCTGTTGGAGATTGTAAGCAACCTGACCTTCAGTATGGGTTCACACGCCGACTGCCCAATAACATGGGGAGAGTTAATTTCGGCATATAAACTATTAGGAAAGTCACGTTAGATTGAGGAATGGACTCTCTAAGTTCAAATAATGCTGATCTTATTCATGTTGATCTTGTCTAGTGCACGTCCTGTTCAATGTAACCTGTATGCCTTACTCTGTCCAAGTCTATTCCCACCCTATAATCTGTCTGGCCATGCTTACTATGATCTGTCTCCACTGCTCATAAATAAAGTGTTCCCCTGTACTGAGGTACATGTGGCAATAAATCAAACCAATGAATCCTGGTTAAAGTATGTTATTTCTCACCCTATTAATGTCTGTTTTGGAAATAAGTGATCGCTGCCACTCCTCATGTTTAGCGTCTCCATTTCTTCGTCGTTCACAGCTCTACAGATTAAACACTCAGCCTATTCACTGTGTCTCCTCATGGAACCATCACCCGTGTCTGTGGTAAGGAGATTATTCCTTACAAAGGAGATGAAATCTGTAGAGAGTGACCCAAATGATCTCTCAGCAAGGATCTACAACTACAGGAAGATGGCATTACTTATGAACGTGAATCATCTTACAATGACAGAAAGCATACCATTGACTGCACCCATTACTTACACAGGGTTGGATTCAGAGCGGTCAGCATAGACTTGCGAGTGGGAGAGCATGCTTCCCAAGTTTGTTAGCGTTCTTTGATGAAGCGACCAAGAAAGTTGACGATGGCAGATCGGTCGACGTAGTCTCTATGGATTTCAGTAAGGCCTTTGATATGGTTCCACATGGCAGGATGCTCAGGAAGGTTACATCACGTGGAATGCTGGGAGAACCGGCCAATTGGATACACAGTTGGCTTGATGGAAGGAAGCAGAGGGTTTAGTGGAAGGATGTTTGTCAGACTGGAAGCTGTGTCTATACCTACTTTTTATCGATGATTTGGTTCAGAATGTACAAGGCATAATTAGTAAGTTTGCAGATAACACTAAAATAAGCGGTAGCGTGATCAGTGAGGAAGTTTATCAGAAATTGCAGCAGGACCCTAATCAGGTAGAGAAGTGGCCCGAGAAATGGCAAATGAAATTTAATATAGAAGCGTGAGGTCTTGCATTTTGGAAAATCTAACCAAGGTAGGAGTTTCATGGTGAATAGGAGGGCCTTAATGGTTATTGTGAGCGGAGACACCTTGATGTTCAGTTGCACGGTTCTCTGAGAGTGGAGACACAGGTAGACAGGGCAGTGAAGAAGGTTTTTGGCACACTGGCCTTCATCAGGCAGGGCATTGAGTATAGAAGTTGGGAAATTATGTTGCAGTTACCCAGGACTTTGCTAAGGTTGCACTTGGAACATTGTGTTCAGTTATTGTCACCTTGTCACAGGGAGGGTGTTATGAAATTAGAAGGAGTGCAGAAGAAATTTACAAGGACGTTGCCAGGACCCAATGGTCTGAATTATAGGGAGAGGTTGGACAAGCTCGGTCCTTTATTTAGAGTGTAGGAGACTGAGTGTGGACCTTATAGAGCTGTATAGGATCATGAGGAGTATGGATAGGGCGAATTCTGTCAGTCTTTTTCCCAGGTTCAGAGATTTAAGTTTAAGGGGAATGAATAAATGGAACCTGAGGGTTCTCTTCTTCACACAGAGGGTTGGTACTTGGATGAGCTGCCAGCAGATGTTTCAAAAGCATTTGGATAAATATGTGGTTAGGAACGGACTAGAAGGATATCGGCCAACTGCAGGGAAATGGGGTTAGCGTGGATGGTAAATTTACAAAGAGGAGTCGAACCGCTCTGTTAATTAAAACCAAACACCCAGAAAAGCTCGCCTCACCTCGTAATCTGTTAAAATATGAGTGGCACAGATCTCCTAAATTCCAATATTTAAACAAAAATAGCAAATTAGTTTCTTTAACTTAAATAGTGGACACTAAACAACTATTCAAAAATACGAGCCCCTCTTTTCTTCACTACTTACTACCTGACTCCAACTGTATAAAAATATGCTGTTTCAACAACCCACATATTAAACGTTAAAACCTCAAGACCACACAGACTCTATCTTCCCCACTGTGTTCACACTTCCAGCTGCTGATCTCTCTTGGTATTGTTCTTTTTACTGCAAGGACGTTTTAAATGAACATATGTCTTTGATAGAGAGTGTTTGAGATGGCCAGTTAGCACTCCTGCTCTACAGCAGTTACTCTGCTGTTGGATGGCAGTGGCTCTCCCTCTAGTGTTCAAAATGCTCGGTTTATATACTCCCCATGATACAATAATTCTCAAAATTTGATTGCTTTCCAGGTATCCAAACAATAATATTCAAATCCCGTTGGTTTCTCGTATCCTGAGAGTTATTTAAACTCTTTGGTTATATTTGAATTGCTGTCAAAACAGCAACCAAAACTCAGGTACCTATTTCCCAGCTAATGGTGACACGTGGAATAGTCTGAACTTTAGCTGGTGGGTCTATGTACCCTGGTCAGCGTGCAAATGCCATTCCCAATATTGACTTCTGGGTTCAGGACTGACTGCGCTGCAGGGACCTCGGAGGGCTGCGCAGAAGGAAACAACAAAAAGGAACATGCGTCTCTTTGTAGATCAACATGTTTCAAACACTCCCTTTTCAAAGAATAGGTTTCCAGTCTATTGTTCCCACCAAAGGGCAGACTGTCCACTCTACCCACATTGCTCTCCAACTGAAAAGTATTTGCCCATTCACACCACTTGTCTTCGTCACCTTGAAGCTTTTTTGCAACGTCCTCATCCACTCATAATCCAACATCCTTTAGCCCTGTCGGCAGGTTGGGATATATTGTATTTTATTTCAACAGCCAAATGTTTAATGGGTATTGTGAACACCTGGGGCCTGAGCATAGATCACTATGATAACTAAGCAACCATCCTCTGATAAGTTTTTTTAAAAAATCCTGAATCTGGATGTGACTGGTTGGGCCAGCATTTATTGTCTGTCTCCAGTAGCCCCTTGAGCAGGTGGTGGTGAGCTGCCTTTTTGAACCGTTGTGGTTCAGTAATGGTAATACCATTGAATGCCAAGGGGCAGTGGTTAGATTGTATTTTAGTGATGATGATCAGGGTCTCGCATTTGTGTGGCCTGAATATTACTTGCCACTTGTCAGCCTGGATACTGTCCAGAACTTGTCGTAATTGGACATGGCCTGCTTCAGTATCTGAGGACCCACAAATGTTGCTGAACATTGTGCAATCATTGGCGAACATTCCCCACTTCTGACCTTTTAGTAGAGGGAAGGTCATTGATCCATCAGCCCTTAAGATGTTTGGGCTGAGGCCTCGCCCGAGGGACTCCTACAGACTTGTTCTGTACCTGAGTTGGCTGACCTTTATCAACCATGACCAACTTCCTACGTTTCAGGTATGATTCTAATCAAGCTAAGGTGCCTTGATGCCACACTTGGTCAGAGGCAGCCTTGTTTTCAAGGGCTATCACTCTCAGCCCACCTCTGGAATTCAGCTCTTTTGTCTATATTTGAACTACGGTAATGAGGTCAGGAGCTGAGTGACCCTGGGGGAGCCCTAACTGAGTATCATTTACCAGGTTATTACTGAGCAGGTGCTACTTGAAAGCACAGACACCTTTCATCACTTTACTGATTGGGCTGGTAATTGGCCGGATTTTTCTTTTTTTTCCGGTATAGGAGATACTTGGGTAATTTTCCACATAATCGGTGAAATGTCGTTCTTCAAACGAAATTGGAACAGCTCAGTTAGGGCAGTGACAAGTTCTGCAGCACAAGTTTTCAGTACTATTTCCAGAATATTGTCAGGGTATGTACCCTTTGGAGTATCCAGTGTCTCCAACTGAATCTGGATATCGCGTGGACTGAATCAAATTGGCTGATGACTGGTAACTGAATTGCTGAGGACCACTGGAGGAGTCTGAGATGGATCATCCACTCAGCACTTCTGACTGAGGATTGTTGCGAATGTATTATCCTTATCTTATACACTGAATTGCTGGGCTCTTCCATCATTAAGAATGGAGATATTTGTGGAATCTCCTCATCCAATGACTTGTTTCATTGTCCATAACTTCCCAACTTGAAGTGGAAGGATTGCAGAGCTTAGATCTGAACCGTTGCTTGTGGGAATCACATAGCGCTGTCCATCACTTACTGCTTATGCTGTTTGGCACACGTGTTGTCCTGGTTGGTGGCTTCACCAGGCTGACACCTCATTTTCAGGTCTGCCCGATGCTGCTCCTGCCCTCCTGCACTCTCTATTGATCCAAGGTTGATCCTCTGGATTGATGGGAATTGTTGTGAGGGGATATGCCAGGTAGTGAGGTTGCACTAGAGTGCAATTTTGCTGCTTTTGCTGACGCACAGCACCTTATGGAAACCCAGACTTGAGCTGCTAGATCTGCTTGCTTCCATTTAGCACGGTGATAGTACCACGCAAAATTATGAAGGTTATTCTCAATGTGAAGGTGTGACTTTGTCTCCACAATGACTATGCCGTGGTCACTCTTACCAATATTGTCATGGGCAGATATTTCGGTAACTGACAGATTAGTCAGGATGTGGTTAAGTAGGTATTTTCCTCTTGTTGGTTCCTTCACCAGCTGCCGTAGACCCAGTCTAGCAGTTATATCCTTTTGGGCCCGACTAGCTTAATCTGAAATGTTGCTGCAGAGCTACTCTTGGTGGTGGACATTAAAACCCCCAAACAGAGTACGTTCTGCGCCTTTGCCACCCTCAGTGCTTCCTCCAAGTGTTGGTCAGCATGGAGGAGTACTGATTCATCAAATTGAGATAGGCTGGTACATGGTAATCAGCAGGAGGTTTCCGTTCCCATGTGTAAACTAACGCCATGAGACATCATGGCATACGGAGTCACTGTTGAGGACGTCCAGAGCAATTCCCTTCCAACTGTACTCCACTGTTCCGCCACTTCTGCCGTGTCAGTCCTGCTTTTGAGACAGGAGATATCTGAGGAAGTTGTTGGTGTGACTGGGACATGGCCATACTCACAGAAACTTTCATATAATGTCAGGCTGCTGCTTGACGAGTCTGCTTATTTCTATTCACTGCTTCCTGCCAGCTGTTCCATTCTAGAAACATGGCCATATATTCGCCCCAATCCACTCAGATTTAATTTTGTAAACTGGGCTTGGAGCTTTATGATTTTTTTCTGAAAATGCAAATGTTTTACATCCATTGCTTCTCTTTCATTTGTCTCCTAGTCTGCTTCTCAAACATAATTCCATTCCATAAATATATATTAGTGTTGTCTATGACCATTACTTTCACTCCCAATATCTTCTCCAAAATCATGTACTTACTTTGTTCTATGTTCCATGTACTATATCATTTTCCACACCAGACTTCGTTTTCCTAGTATTGATAGAAAGTTCAGTGAAGACAGAACTGGTGAAGAGGCTTCATAGTTCTGCCATTTCCCTGTTCCCCATTGTCCATTCTCTGGTTTCAGATTGTAAGGAAGCTGCAATTGTTTTCTCATACTTCTCACATTGGCATAATTTGACAAACTATTAACGTTCATTCTTGGTGATTTATAGATTAGATTACTTACAATGTGGAAACAGGCCCTTCGGCCCAACAAATCCATACTGACCCACTGAAGCGCAACCCACCCAAACCCATTTCCCTACACTTACCCCTTCACTTAACGCTACGGGCAATGTAGCCTGGCCAATTCACCTGTCCTGCACATTTTTGGACTGTGGGAGGAAACTGGAGCACCCGGAGGAAACCCACGCAGACACGGGGAGAATGTGCAAACTCCACACAGACAGTCGCCTGAGGTGGGAATTGAACCCAGGTCTCTGGCGCTGTGAGGCAGCAGTGCTAACCTCTTGTGAATATACTATTCAGAAACCCATCAATTCCTGCCTTAGGCTGCGCAATAACCGACCTTGCACAAACATACACTCACAGGAGTATTTATTCTGTACTGTCAGAAATATAGCATAATCTACAGTAGTACCACTTACCTAAACCAGGCCCATAGCCTGGAATGTTATGACACTTTCAATTGCTCGTCCAAGCACTTTTTAATGGCTGTGAGGATACCCGTGATAACTCTCCGCTCAGGAATTAGATTCCTGACCCCAACACCCTCTGGGGGAAAGAAAACTCTCTTTTCTTCCTCACTAAACCTCAAACCCTTCACTTTAAAAGTGGGCTCCCTTGTTCTTGCCCCGTGACTAAAATGAACAGCTGCTATCTATCCACCCTCTCCATGCCCCTCATCATCCTGTCCTTCTGAATCACACCACCCTCAGCCTCTCTGTCCGAACTAAACAACCTGAGCATACACACCCTCTCTCCATAGCTGCAATTCTACATCCCAGGGAACATACTGGTGAATCTTCTCTGCACACCCTCCAGTACTATCATGTCCTTGCTGTAATGTGGCTCCCAGAATTACCTAAGTCACTCTATCGTGTATAACTCTTATAATCTAGGCCCCGATTAATAATGGCTACACCCAAGGTCCACTTGTTAACTAACATATCACCCTGTCCAGTCACATTCAGGGGTGTGTGCAGACGCACACTCTGAGCTTCCTAGTGTGCTACCATTCATTGAGTCCTCCCCGTCTGGTTTCTTCTTCCAAAGTATATCACATCATATTTATTACTTTACGTTCCATCTGCCATTGATATGACTAGCTGACTAATCTATGTGTATCTTTCTGTAACATGAGACCTTCCTCCTCACAATTAACCAACCAGGCAAACACAAAGTTACTTATCACAGTCGCCAGCCCCTTCACCCACCCCCCTCCATTCACATTTGCACCATTTTTGAATACCACAAACAATAAGGGACACAGCACTCATCCCTGTGGTACACCAGGGGACACTTGTCTCCAGTCACACAACCAGCCTTCTCCCACCACCCTCTGACTCCTGCCACTGAGACAATTTTCGTTGTAACTTGTCAGGTTATCCTTGATTCCATGACATTTTACTTTATTTTTCATTTTCCGATGTGGAGCTTTGTCAAAGACCTTGCTGCAAAACTAATTAAGCGATCTCTTGATAGTAATTCACATTCGTTAGGAGTGACTTCCCCCTGATAAAGTTATGATTATTATCCCTGATCAAGCCTTGGCATTCTGATTGGGATTCAATTTTCTCCTTCCCTATTTTCTCCAAGAGTTTCCCTAACAGTGATCTAATATTTGCTTGTCTATAATTCCCGGTCTATCTCTTCCATCCTTCCTGTAAAATGGAATCGCATTAGCTGTTCTCCAGTCCTCTGACACCTCCCCTATGTTCAGATTCTAATTACATTTTTCAGTCAGTGTCTTTCTTCCCCTGTCTCCCACAACAGCCTGTGATGCAATTCATTCAGACCTGGCAGTCAGTCCAATTTTATATCAGCAAAGCCTCAGATTCCTGCTCGTATTTTACATCAGTCTGCTCAAGAGATTCCCCATCCATCTTCTCGAATTCTGTACCTGTCTCCTCCTTCTCCCTAGTAAAACAGTTGTGAAACTCTCATGTCACAATCTCTCAATGTTCTCCAACTTCACACACAGATTGCCCTCTAGCTTTCTAATGGACACGAACTGTTCACTGATTATTCTGTGCTACTTGTTGTCCGTGTAGAATATCATGGGATTCTCCCTAATCGCACCTGCTTGCAGTTCTCCTGGCCCCTGCCTTATTCAGTAACCTGTATGTCTCTAAGTTTCTAAGATTCACTGCGATCACGTCTCATTATTTGAAGATTGAGATCACAGGCTGAGTTTCCCAATCAGAGAATCTTGCCATTTTAGGTATTAATCTGGAGAATGCCTTTTGCAGTTCTTCTGTAGTCAGTATATTTTTTCTTAGATGGAGTCTGCACAACAGTACACAATACTCTCATTTTTGTCTCAGCAACACGCCATGCCACGGGGGCATGACATCTTCTATATTCCAATTAAATTCACATGAATGTAAACCTAATTTTTACTGTTACATCTGCACAATACTTTTTGCTTTAACTTTTCTTATGATATTAGTGTGTGAGTTCTTAACAAAGTGCTCCTGAATATCCAATTATACGTTATCCATTGGTTCCTCATTGCTAATGTCGACAAGAATCATCTTCAAACCATTCCAAATGAATGTTTTCCACTTACGGTTTTCCTTTCGTCGAAGCATTATCATGCTGCCCAGTTTGTCCATGACCTTCTATATATCTAGTCGCATGTTCTTTGTAATCGAGTCCAACAGACACCCGACTGCGGATGACAAGTTACTGGTCTGTAGTTCACCACTCTCCATCTTCATCCTTACTTACACCGACGGATAATATTGATAACCGCCCCTTATCCCGATTGGCCACCTGCCTTTCGGGAATGTGTTGCAAAATAATGAAAAAATCCGTAATGCAACCAATATGACTATTGCTGCTTCCACTGAAATTTTTGTATGAAGTAAATCTGGTCTGTCAGATTTATCAACACTCAATCCAGTTGTCTTTTCAAATATTACCTCATCCCAGATATGAATGATCTTATACTTCATTTACACAAGTCCATTGGTCACTTGGTATTTCTGGGAGAATTTCTGGATATAATTGTTCCATGAAGACAGGTACAAAGAAACTGTTTATTTTCTCTGTAATGTCTCTGTTCTCAACAATAAATTATCCTGTCTACACACTCACTGTTCCACATTTGACCTTGTTTTTATTGTTGTTTCATACATCGATAGAAGCTTTTTAGCAGTTTTGGCGTTGTTATTGTGTTGGCATGCTTTTTCTCTTTTTGATTTTTATCTCTGTTTCTTTGTCCTCCTTTGCTGGGTCCTACATTACTATGAATCCACTGGCTTACTAACATACTTGGCATTTTTCTAAGCTGCTTGCTTTGATCTAATAGGTAAATGAGGAGGGGGGAGGAGATTGTGAAAGTGATAGGTCGGAGAGGAGGGTCGAGTGGATAGTTGGAAAGGAAGATGGACAGACAAGAACATTCAAGAGGGCGGTGCACAGTTGGAAGATTGGACTGGGATAAAGTGGGAGGAGTGGAAATGGGGAAACTGGTGAAATCCACATTGATCCCCTATGGTTGGAGGGTCCCATGGTGGACGATGAGGCCTACTTCCTCCATGCATCAGTTGGTTAGGGTCTGGCGATGGAGGAGGCCCAAGACCTGCATTTCCTTGGTGGAGTGGTAGGGGGAGTTAAAGTGTTCAGCCACAAGGTGGTGAAGTTGGTCTGTGTGACTGTACCAGAGTTGGTCCCTGAAACGATCCACAAGTTGATGCCCTATCTCGCCGATGTTGAGTAGACCACCTTGGTTCAAATGGATGTAGAAGATGAAGCGTTCTGCCTCCCTTCATAACCTATCACTTTCAACCCCTCCTCCACCCACCTATCATATTCCTGGCTACGTCCCCCCGCCACACCCCCCACCCATTTATCTCGCAGCCCCTTTGGCCCACAAGCCTCATTCCTGATGAAGCGCTTCTGCCCTAAACGTCGATTCTCATGCTATTAATATGCTAGCTGACCGGCTGTGTTTTTCCAGCACCACATTCTTCGACTCTGATCTCCAGCATCTGCAGTCCCCACTTTCTCCTGACACCTTCATGGCTTGCCCGACTCAGATTTATAACGGTTACTTCAAATTAAACAAAAAACTGTCGCGTACTCAAACAGCATAAAGGAAAACAATAGAGCCAGCAACGTGGCTCATTGTCCAGCACTGCTTGATTCCAGCCTCAGGCGACTGTCTGTGTGGAGTTTGCACATTCTCCCCGTGTCTACGTGGGTTTCCTCCGAGTGCTCCTGTTTGCTCCCACAGTCAAAAGATTTGCAGGTGAGGTGAATTGACCATACTAAATTGCCCATAGCGGTAGGTGCATTAATCAGAGGGAAATCAGTGGGTGGATTACTCTTTGGAGGATTGATGTGGACTTGCTAGCCCGAAGGGCCTGTTTCCATACTGTTGGGAATCTAATCTCAAATAAAAAGTTGTGGTCACTGTTCTCAAAAGTACGTTTACAGCAAAGTTTCCAATTAGCTCTTCTGATCATCCTACACCAATTCATAAATAACCTGATCTCGAGCTCAGTGCTTGAAATAATGTTAATGCAAGCCATCTCACACGTTAAACAGGAATTCAAAGAAAACATAAAGGTTTTCGAAAGGGAAGAACTTGTAATAATGGCATACATTAGTGACTAAAATGTAACAATAAACTATTGTAATTTAAGGCAAATTATTTGAGTCCATCGTTCAGGACATTTGAAAGTTAAATCACAATCCGTCAGAGTCGAAATTGTTTTACGAAGGCTAAATCGTGTTTGAATTGTTTGCTTGAGTTAGTTAAAGATCTCACAAATAAGGTGGTTCGTGCGAATCCTGAAGATGGAATATATCTGCTCTTTCAGACGGGATCGGGTATGTTGCTTCTCCAAAGACTAAGTGTTCAGATCAGACAACATGGGTTTAGGAGTAATTTATTAACTTGGATGATGATTGGTGAACCAACAAAATGCAGTCAGATGGAATAGATGTGTCATTTTCTTCTGGCAAATGTAACTTCTGGAGTGCCGCAGATTTCTGTACTCATGCCTTAACAATTTTTCATCAATATTATTACTCAGTTGACAGGATAGAAAATACTATAACCAATTTTTCAGATGACACGAACATCGGTGGGAAATTATTTCGGAATGAAGATGTAAGAGGTTTAAAATGAATATGGATGGTTTGGGTGAATGGGCTAACATGTGGAAATGAAAATTAAAGTGGAAAACTATGAGATTATACAATTTGGCCAGCGAAATAGAAAGGCAAATTATTATCAAAATGGAGAGAAACTTCAAAGTGCTCAGGTGCAGAGGGGTCAGTGTGTTCACGTGCATTTCACAGAAAACCTGCATGCAGCTACAGCAGGTAAAGGGAAAGGAAAGCATAGTTTCAATTTTATTTGTAAAACGATAGAGTAGAAAGGTAGGGAGTGTTTATGTAGCTATGCAAGACATGAGTGAGGCTGTAACTGGAGTCGAGTTTGGGTGCCCTGACTTGCGGAAGGATGCATTTGCATTGGAGGTAATTCAGAAGCGGTTCATTAGATTGATTCCAGAGATGGGAGCGGGGGGTTGGTGGCTTATGAAGACAGATTAAGCAGTTCAGTTCTATAGTCTCAAGTTTATTATAATGAAAGGAGATATCACTGAGGTCTGTAAAATGCTAAAATTAATTGACAGTGTAGATGTGGAGTGGATATTTTATCATGTGCAGCAATCTACAACAACAGACCAGAGTTTCAGGATGGAGAACTGGCAGGAAATTGGAACAGAGGCCGCGATTAGATCAGCCATGATTATATTCAGTGGTGGAGCAGGCTGGAGCGGTTGAATTCCTGACTGATGTTCCTTGTTCTTATTTAGCTCTTCGAATGTGTTAAACAGGAATGAGGGAGGACTGGTTATCAAACAGTAAGCAGGCACTCCGGATAAATCAGTTTGACAGAACGTCACCAGTGGAGTCACACAATGACCAGTGCTTGATCCTCAACTATTTGCTATCTATATCAATGATCAGGAGTATGGGACAGATGTACTATAATTACGTTTGGTGATGACTCTGTGATAAGCAAGACATTAAATTATCAAGCGAGGCAGTAAAATACAACATGATATAACCTGTCCTTTTATTTACTGGAAGAATGGAAGGAAGTATGTTACTGAAATGGAGAGAGATTACCGGGCTTAGTAATACTCTGTATTGGGGACACTCAGACTAGTTCAGACATGAGAGGTTTTGCTCCATCTCTCTGATGATCTGCTCCGTGCCATTCCCAGTGGCCCCAATGTTGTTGGTTGGCAGTGGGGACATGTTTTGAAACGTGTAGCAAGGGGACGGCCTTTAAGATACATTCATTTATTTCTACATGGAGACGGATGATGAAGGAATGGTCTGACTGCGACTGAACGAAGAGGCTGTTGCTGCTGCGAGGACAGTGGGTATTCACCAACATTATGTACTGTTCATGAGCGCATCTCACATTAATGGAGTGAGATTTCCTACAGTTCCCCTCCATCTCCTCAATTGCATGCGGACCAGCACAGCCATGTGCATCATTGGGAAAATTACTGGGAAAGCCAGGATGCACTCGGCAGATCCCTGCTGAGGGAGAAAACATTGTATTCACCTCATCCACCATACATATCCTCCGTCTCTGAATGGTGACATTGATGTCGACATACTGGGAAATGATGGATAAGTCACCAGTCCTGCCTGGAAAGTTCCGGATCATAGAAGTCACAACTCCCCCTTGAAAAAAAAATGAATAATCAATATGCAAAGGTGACTTCATTTTAAACTCGTTATTCTTACTGTTTTAGTAGACTGCAATACATATATATTGTATTGACACTGAGCATGCAAACATTCACAACTCCCTGTTATTTCAGTCAGTTTACTCCGACCACAGAACGCCTCTGTGTTTCTTCATCCAAGTCTCGACAACTTGTCCACAAGTACAGCTTCTTGTCCAGTCACCTGTATAACTTTTAAATTGAATGGCAACAATAATAACCTCTATCTGAATAGCCCGGAAGTTGTTTCCCTAAATTTCTCCAAAACGTTTAGGACTTATGATCGTATGTAGATTTGTCTCGGGCATGTTAATTTCAAGTTAAATGCTGAAACGTTGTAACGCCAACACCAAGCTCTAGGCCTCCTTCCCAATTGTGAAATATTCCTGTTGATGGTTTCACCGGACACTCCACCCACACATTACATAATGGAGCAAATCCCATCTCTCCAATAGTCCTTCTCAATGACATGTCTCCTCATGTCTCAGCTTCCAAGATTTACATGCTTCTGTACCGCTCCATGCTGCATCTTCTTTACCTACTCCTCCTGGCCTATGCCATTAAACATTACTCTCACATGTATATATTTTAAGATCTCGCAAATTCTTCTCCAGCCCTCACAGAAGCCAAACTTTGATTTATGGGCCAACTGCGAATCATCAGCCATTTCAGCTTCTAAGCTTTTAAGTTTCTGCTCTTCCACACGAGTTCTCACGACTGCAGAAAGTGAATTTTTGAACTCCTCCCAAGTAAGAATCTCTCTAAGAGTGTCACTGGTTACTTTGTTTTTAATACCCTTATCCACCGTTCAAAATTACTTTGTTCAATTCTTTCAAACTCAATTTACGTTTAACCAGGGACGCTTTTTTTACATTCCCCAATTGCTGTCATTAGGCTTCTGGACAAGTTCATATGCACTTAAGATGGCTTTCTTCCCCCCCCCCCCTATACTTGTCAGATACCTCCTCCAGTAGGGATGCAAATACCTCACTCCAAGCTTTGTTTGGCTGAACTAAATCCACATGGTGAATGGCCACTGTATCTGTTTAGCCACTTTCTCAAATGAAATTAAAAAGACATCTGCATCCTGCTCATCAAATTTACACAATGCCTGGGTGTACTGAAACAGATCCACATTAGGCTTATTGTACCATAGAGGTACTCATCCACACACTCCTCCTCATCCAGCCCACAGCCTACCTTCATCTCCACCCTGCTAAGTCAACTTTTCTCTCAAATTGATCACTTTTGCAGTTGAAACTCTCTCTCTTCCTGTTTTTCTTCTTTCTTCTTCCTCTCCTTTTTTTTAAATTCTACGTAAAATCATATTTCAAACTGTTTTAATTCCCTTTCGTATTCAACCTGCCTCATCTGCAATTGCATTCCAGCCATTTCCAAAGATTCTGATGGTGTTTCCACCAAAGATTAAATGCCAAACTATAGCTGTAATTATCTCCTTTTCTCACAAACAAACACAAACTCAAATCCAGCTTGTCTGCCAATTCTAAAAACTTTACCTTGCTCACCTTTTGCAAAATCTCCAACTTCTCTTCTTCCACACCCAGAGAACGCTTAGAAACAGAAAGAACCATTACTTCACAAAGCAGTGTTGAAACCAACCGAATTCAACGCGCGGAACAAAAGACACTAACAAATACCAAACGCAGCTTTTGAGCCCAACAATCTCCCTGTGCACATTTTCCCCCTCCCTACGTGGGTGCTCAGTTTTCCTCCCAAAGCCCAAAGATGTGCAGGTTAGGTGAATTAGCTATGGTAAATTGTCCATACTGTTCAGGGATGTGTAGGTTAGGTGCATTTGTCAGCTGTAAATATGGAATATTAGGATGGGGAATGGGTCTTGGTGGGTTACTGTTTGGTGGATTGGTGTGGAATTGTTGGGTCAAATGGCCTGTTTCCACACTGTAGGGATTCTGAACCTGAACCCAATTTGGAATTATCGAATTCGAAACGGACAAGAGTCCCCACTTTACTATGGACCAGAGTAGATTGCCTGAAAATGCTTTAATATGGCAGTCTGGACGCCAACTTTGTCTTATAGTAAAGGTAGATGTGAAAGATTTTTGATAAGCTGCCACACGGGAGGCTGCTGAGTAAGGTGAGGGCCCATGGTGTTCGAGGTGAGCTACTGGCATGGAGTGAGGGTTGGCTGTCTGAGAAAACGCAGAGATTTGGGATAAGATGTTCTTTTTCGGAATGGCAGCCGGTGACAAACGGTGTCCCACAGGGGACAGTGTTGGGCCGCAGCTGTTCACGTTATGTATTAATGATCTGGATGAAGGGACTGGAGGCATAATAGCGAAGTTTGCCGATGATATGAAGATAGAGGGACAGGCAGGTATTACTGAGGAAGTGGGGAGGCTACAGAAGGATCTCGACAGTTTGGGAGAGTGGTCCAGTAAATGGCTGATGAAGTTCAATGTGAGCAAATGCGAGATCTTGCACATTGGAAAAAAGAATCCAAGCATGGACTACTTTCTAAACTGTGAAACAATTCATAAAGTCAAAGTACAATGGGATCTGGGAGTGCTAGTCAAGGATTATCTAAAGGTAAACGTGCAGGTTGAGTCTGTGATTAAGAAAGCGAATGCAATGTTGTCATTTATCTCAAGAGGGTTGGAATATAAAAGCAGCGACGTGCTACTGAGAAATATAAAGCTCTGGTTAGGCCCCATTTGAAGTATTGTGTCCAGTTTTGGGCCCCACACCTCAGGAGGGACATACTGGCACTGGAGCGTGTCCCGCAGAGATTCACATGGATGATCCCTGGAATGGTAGGTCTAACATACGAAGAACGGCTGAGGATCCTGGGATTGTACCCATTGGAGTTAAGAAGGTTAAGGGGGGAAATCTAATAAACTTTTACAAGATAATACATGCTTGGAAAGGGTGGACGCTAAGAAATTGTTTCCGTTAAGCGAAGAGACTAGGACCCGTGGGCACAGCCTTAGAATTAGAGGGAGTCAATTCCGAACATTTCTTCAGAAAAAGAGTGGTGGGCCTGTGGAATTAATTGTTGGGGAGTGCAGTGGAGGCCGGGACGCTAAATGTCTTCAAGGCAGAGAATGATAAATTCTTGATGTCACAAGGAATTAACGGCTACGGGAGAATGCGGGTAAGTGGATTTGAACTGCCCATCAGCCATGATTATATGACGGAGTGGACTCGATGGGTTGAATGGCCTTACTTACACTCCTATGTCTTATGATCATATGATCTTATGAAATGGGTGATCCAGATGAGATGCAGCTGTTGAAACAACTAAACTTAAACCAAAACACAATTTATTTAAACACTCTAATAAAAACACACGCAAAAAAGGACACGAATGTAGAATAACTTAACTACTGGAAATCTTTTGACAATCGATAGACGAAGTACCTTCCACTAATGAACTATGCCAATGTACGATTTCCCATAAACTCATCCCTTAGCAAAAAGACACACCTAAGGCCAGTCAGTCATGCATGCAGTTCTCCAATCCAGGAGGAAACAGCATCAAGACAGATGTCTCACACTCACAGCAGCTTGAGGGCATTTACTGAAGCATGCAATCGTGCTCCCACCCCAGGCAACCTTGATTGCTACAGCTCAGAAAAACTGGAAAGCCTGGTCTGTGCGAACTGACCATTGACATCACTATTTATTTTTAAAAAACCTAAAAGCTTCCTAAGTTATTGAGTTGAGCCGTTTGCAGTAGGCAGTTCAGCCTTTAAGATCCCTCTGTAAAGAGAAGGAGCAAATAACCTTTTTTAAAGTGACACCATTGCCAGAGATGTTAGGTACCTGGTCCTTTACAATAATACTCAAGGAGCTTCCTTGTGTTACTGACCACACGATCAACTCAAAGGGACAAACACAGAAGTCAGACATTCAGTGGACAGGCACAGATCAAGCTTAAAATAAGTGAGTCAAAGCTGCTGAAACCCCGATCCAACATGGAGCACCACATGCGACACCGGGAAGTGAACAACAGCCTGACACACACCAATTCATTGTTTCTGAGCTTCACAATGCCAGCACTCGATACACTCGGGAACCAAACACCAAGGCCAGAGAAAGATACAGAGAGATAGACAGATTCACATTAAAGACAGAAACAGACAGTTAATTAACTGAGAACGTGTGGTGGAAATATATAGAAAAAGACTGGGTAGCGGGACTAACTGGAGGATTGAACCCTGAGAGAGCAAAATTACAAGCATGAGAACGTTAAATAAGGGTATCTTCACATCAGCTGAAATGGTTTGTTTCAACAAAATCTGAATCGGCTCCACAGAACATTTCAAGTAGCATAAACTGGGACAAGGTGACAGACCAACATGGAGAGTTGTGCCGACTGTGCCCGTGCATTGCTCAGTAAACTGGATTATCTTTCCAGCATGAGGTGTGTGTGTGTGGTGTGTGTGTGTGTGTGTCGGGGGGGGTGCATTTGGGTGGTTGAGTGTGAAAATCATTGCTTGAGAGAAAATGCACTTGAAAAAAAACAGGTTAAATATGGTTTGGAGATGCCGGTGTTGGACTGGGGTGTACAAAGTTAAAAATCATGCCAGGACATTCAGCCTCGGAACTTCGGGTGACCATCCTCCAAGGTGGACTTCGGGACTGGCAGCAGAAGAAAGTGGCCGAGCAGAGGCTGATAGCTATGTCCGGTACCCATAGGGAGGGCCTCAACCGGGACCTTGGGTGCATGTCACATTACAGGTGATCACCATTGCACTACACACACACACACACAGATATTCCTACACACACACAATCTCACATACACACGTACACAGGGACATACAGACGCACACACAGATACCCACACACACACCCTCATAGACACACACAATCCCACACATGCACCCCCTCACAGACTTAAAACACTCTGCATTCACAATACACACACACTTTCTCACACTCACAACCCCCACCCCAGACACACACACACACACACAGACAGGCAGACAAAGACCCACATGCACACATATATTTTGTGTGATGAATTTGTACTTGCAGAATTACATTGCACTTTGCTCAAAAAACTGCATACATTCATGTCGAACTCTGAGCTCAAAACTGCATGAATTTATGTAAAACTCTGCTATCTCACTTTTTTAGATTAGAATCAATCTCAATATCACGTCATTGACAGAGAACACAGTGGGCTAACACCTTCAACATATTGTCTAACTATCATCATTGTTAAAAGCTATCCCGAGAATGCAACTTTTAAAAAAAAGGGTTTTGTGATTGACACATGAAAGAGGTGAAACTATCACTGTATTCTAACACATGAAAGGCTTCGCAGATTATCAATTTTTCAATGTATAATTTCAGTTACATCAAACTGCAAATTTTTGCTATAAATTCTGTGTTACGATCGAGCCCTCCACAATCACCTGATGAAGGAGCGTCGCTTAGAAAACTAGTGTGTTTCCAATTAAACCTGTTGGACTATAACCTGGTGTTGTGTGATTTTAAACAGGTTAAATATGAACAACTGACAGGAATTTGGATAATCGACACAGAGAGATTGAGGGAAGATTCATGGACAGGTGAGTTAACGTGCTCAAGAATATGAAAATAAAGGCATTGCCAGACACAACAGCGATATAGATCAGCGTGCACAGAAATGTCAGACGGATGGGATTTTTGTCTGAGGTCGAATCAGACTGGTTTATGCAGGCTTCAACTCGAGAGTTTCAGCAGCAGATTGTTGTCATCATTAAGTCTGTATTTCACAGCTTAAGGTTCAAACAGCAGATAGGTTAAGCCAGTGAAGTAAAGCAGATGGTTTGGGGGTGGTGGTGGAGGAGGGCCAGGACCATGGTGTAGTGGGAGGGTGTGCTGAAAAGTTTGGTCATGGGGCAATGGGGTTGGTGGATGCGTGTGTCCTGCATATGTTCTCTGAAGTGTGCCACAAGTTAGCGTCCTGTCTCCCCAAAGGGGAGGAGACAACATCGGGAGCAACGGATACAGTAGGTGGTGGGTCTGGAAGTGCAGGTAAAACTCCGATGGATGTGGAAGGATCGTTTGGGGCCTTGGGAGGAGGTGAGGGTGGAGGTGAGGACGCAGGTTTGCAATTCCTGCTGTGGCAGGGGAAGGAGTTGCGAGGGGACAGTGCTTTGGTGGGCGGTATTGACCAATTGAGGTAGTCACGGGGGAATGGTCCATATCGAATGAGAATAGGGGTGGGGAGGGAAATATATCACTGCTGGTGGGGTCCGATTTCAGATGGCGCAAATGGGGGAAGAAAATGCATTATATCTGGAAGTTTGGTGGGTTGGAAGTTGAGGAACGGGGATTTTATTTTCATGCTGCATTTGGAGGGGTGAGATTCGAAGGCAGAGGTGTGGGAAGTGGATAAGATGTGTTGCAGGGCATCATCGACCATGTGAGAGGGGAAATTGTGTTTTTTAAAGAAGGAGACCATCTGGGATATACACTGGGATAAGAGTGTGGTTCTGGAAAAGCAGGCAAGATCAGACAGCATCCGAGGAGCAGGAAAATCGATGCTTTGAGCAAAAGCCCGTCAACAGAAAACATTGATTTTCCTGCTCATCGGATGCTGCCTGACATGCTGTGCTTTTCCAGACACACTCTGGACGATAATCTCAAGCATCAACAGTGCTCACTTCCGCCGACACACTAGGTTCAGCCACTTCCACAATACTGCCTTGAATTCTGATCACCCTGCTATCGAAAAGATGTTGTTAAACTTGAAAGGATGCAGTAAAATTTTACAAGTATGTTGCTGATGTTGGGGGAGCGGGTGATGTTGACCTACACAGAGGGCATGAATAGGTTGCAGTTATATTCCCTAAGGCGTTGAGTCTGAGGAATGACCTTCCTGAGGTTTATAGAGCTGGATCCCGATGCTCCAAAGTGAGCAACGTCAAAGATCAGGGAAATAGACAGGACAGTTATTCACATTAGAACTGAACAATTACTCATGGGACAAATTGCCGAAATATGCAATTAGACTGAAGAATGGGACTGGCCGGAGGATTCAGAATGTGGAGGATCCAATCACAAGAATGAGAACAACAATCAAGGCATTGCCATATCAACTGAAAGGATTAGTTATATCACATTCTCAATCCACCTCAAAAAACCAGCCCCGGCACCATAAATCCGTTCACTCATTCAGCCATCCCTGATAGAAATAGTATTATTTCTCAGTTGCTCTCAGTTTTGATGTAGGGTCACTAGACTTATAAATTTATCTGTGTTTCTCCTGACAGAGGCTGCCATACTTGCTTAGATTCTCCAATATTTTCAAACGCTGGAGAATTTTATTTCAAATCTCCAGCATCCATATTTCTTTGGTTTACTTCACCTTTAATGTTGTTGTTTCACAGGATGTCAGCATCACCAGCAATGACAGCATTTGTTGTCCATCAAAAACTGTCCTTGACTGTGAGGTCGTTTGTCAAGACAATATGTA
The DNA here is from genome assembly GCF_047496795.1 of Chiloscyllium punctatum. Classification (NCBI taxonomy): domain Eukaryota; kingdom Metazoa; phylum Chordata; class Chondrichthyes; order Orectolobiformes; family Hemiscylliidae; genus Chiloscyllium; species Chiloscyllium punctatum. The sequence continues at coordinate 13,133,125 of NC_092756.1, forward strand.
GCCACCATGTGGCCGTGGGTCTGACGTCAAACTTAGTTTCTTTACCAAAGGCTATAAGTGAAATAATGAAAGCAATCCTGATGTTTTATGGTTGCTGTTAGTAAAATGAGAGTTCATTCAATGTTTTGTCATTCGAATTTAAGTTCTGTCATTGGCTGTGATAGGATTTGGAACAATGCCTACAAGGTTATATCCTGTGCCTCTCAACTACCCGTCCAGTGACATTATTACTTTGATATGGGGTCCCTATTTTGAAATAACTGGAGAGGCAAGAACAAGTATGTATTAAAAATATTTGCAATTGGAGGAGAGGATAGAAGACAACTGGAGCCGTAAATCTGAAGTTAAGAAGGGAACAGATGATGGCTAATTCAACAACAGCACTGAGGCAGAGCTGGAGGCCGGGAATATTACAGAGCCGGGTGTAGGCAGGTTTGATGGCAGAGAAAATGTAGAAAAACAGTTGAAGGTAGAACGAAGACTCAAGCGTCTGAACAATTTTGTTCCTTCTTCGATGTTGATGAGTAAGGAGTCTGAGATTGATGGAAATGAAGTGGAGGTTGTGATTGAACTTCAAATATATTTGTTAAATATTAATAACTGAAATAGCAATAACCGTCGCTACAGTTTACAGAATTGACAAAGTTAGGTTTACCAGGAACACCAATAATAGCGAGGATGGGATAGTAACCTGCTTGAATAATCAACAGTACGGCTTGTATCCCCAGCTTTAACTGTGCCTAATCCAGTGAAAGATAGTAAAGACCCAACGATAAACTCCTATCCATTGTTGGAACATTCCAGTCTAATGTTCTCAGATTCTGATCCATTGTTGGAACATTCCAGTCGAATGTTTTGAGAATCTGATCCATTGTTAGAACATTCCAGTCTATTGTTCTAAGACTCTCTTCGTCGCCCTCTCTCTGTCGGTGCTGATCCCAATCATCTTGAGGATGACGCTGTCGCTGATACTATGAGATAACAGGTTGAAGGAAGCCCCTTATTAATAGAAAAGAAAACCCTCCAGTGACACAGTTAAGATCCAGAGACTGACATCAACCGAAGTCACTGTACAAACAGCCCCAGTTAACCCCTTTTACAACAACCCTGACATATGACAATAAAACTTTGTATTCCTGAGATGTTGACATCGCTGACTATTGGGCTAATGGCGCATCTCCAATTGCAAAGTTAGAGGTGAGGCAGAGAGATGGTGCTTTCGCTTCACAAGCTCGATCATTCTCCCGCATTTTGGCAGGGTAGGAATTGCTGTGCTCCCGAGGCCATCTCTGTCTGATCACTCGGCCTGTTGCATCAGTTGGCATGAATTATTTATGGTTAACTTTGACATTTATCTTATCAACATTTCACGGCTTAGATGGGGTTAGGCATTTTTGAAAGGCTCCTACAGTGGCATAAGCGGTGTAGATACAGTCTTGTCGTCCTTCCAGCCGCAGCCTGGTCAAGTGGACTGATGGACAAACTCTCCCAGCACTAGGATTTTCAGTTTTGCCTTTCGCCAGTTTTTGCTGGAGTCTCAGCAGAGTTGGAAGACAGTAAATCTCTCCTGGCTGCTGCACACTCTGATATATCTCTCAGAATTGGCTTCTGATGTTCATTCCTCCTGTATTGGAGAACTGCTTGTGAGACAATCTGTTTCTGAATTTGTTTTGTGACGTGTGCGTTTCAAGTATGTTACCATGTTGGAGCAGTTAATCTTTAGTAATTAAATAATCTGTGAATCCATTAAGTTTTCCAAAAAATTAAGTTATTCCAAGATCCTCTTGTTTTTATTGAACTTTGTCGACTGTGTTTAACTAAATTGTGTGTTGCTTAATGTCGAATGTTTTGATCAACCGTCTTGCATCTGAAATAAAGCACCCGACAATTAACTTTAAAATAAGAACATGTTTGGGTCGAGACTACCTTCTTCATATATTTTGAGGAACCTTTGATCGGCTCCATAGCAAGAAGGACAGGTATTCATGTTGTAATTGGATAATTACTTAATGGACAATAAGTTGAAGAAACACGGAGTTTGACATTTGAATGCACCGAGCTAGACCAGTGATAACGCTGTCAGGAATTATATCAGATGCACAATCCACTTCACAGATCCAGGCCAGACACGTATAAGACCAGATGAGATATCTGTTCAGCACGGAACACTGTGCAGACCAGGTTCATTTCAACTCAGCAATCTGTCCAGGATGGAATACTGTGCAGCTCTCACTAATCCATCTGTCCAACATAGGGAAGAGTACAGATTACATCAGTGCATTGCTTCAGAAAGCTGTACGAAACGGTTTGTCCAGCATGGGGTGATATGCAGTCCACACGAGTGTCTTGCTCGATAAACTTTGACAAGTTATATGTTCAGTATGGGGAGCAGTAAAGTGAATAGCAGTGCTTTGATCTGTAAACCAGGGGCAGTTACCCTCCCAGCATGTAAGACTGTGTACACCACCCCAGTGCATTGATCTGTAAACCAGGAGCAGTTACCCTCCCAGCATGTCGAGCTGTATACACCACCCCAGTTCATTGCTCAGTAACACGGTGTTAGATCGCGACCCAGCGTGGGGAAACTTGCAGCCCATGCTGGAAGTGATAGGATGTGCAGCCCCCATCCATTTACAGTTCCATTGAAACATGGCAAGGGGTGCTGTGGGTGTGAAACTCATTGCCAGAGAGAGATGTTAGGGAAATCAGTTTAAATACTAAAAATCAAAAGCATTTTGGGAAAAGCAAAAAGAGAGATTGAGAGACAATTTCATGGAAGATGACATGTTTCAGAATGCTGAAGTGAAGATATTTCAACGGCATCTTGCAACGTGAGTCAATATTCCCAGGAATGATATGTGAATGGGATAGTGATGTGAGTTCAGATGATGGAGAGCTTTGTGTGAGGATTTGTTCTGCAGCTTTGTAACTGGGAGTGGGGTCAGAAGAGTCTCCGACTCATTGGGCTGAATCGAACAATAATTTGTCTCAGTTCCATTTTCCTTGAGTATGGCAGAGGGATTGTCTGCATCAATGCTAGCTAGTTTCCTGGTGCTATCTTATCGAACGCACCTCATTAACTATCCTTACATTCAATGTCAGCCCGATTCTGCCACCCATCATGGCTGGAGGTACTCACCATCGCATGGATACCCCTGGATACACCGTGATCCCTGTCACTGGTGCCATCTTTAAAAGGCCAGTAGGCAGAAGTTTGAGCTTTCCCAATCGGAGCTGTTCTGCACAGTTTACTCATAGCTGGCAGATAAGGGGCAATTACACCACGGTTAGTCGACAGGAGCACGAAGGTCTTGGTGGATGGGTGAGTTCAGAGGCCATTTCTCTTCCCAGAGAGGGGGCACACCACCAGACCCACCGAGCATGGTCTGAGCTCGCCACCAAGCTCAGTGCAGCTTTGGTCTGAAGAAGTGCCCATCAATACGGGATAAGTATCAATAATCTTCCCCGCTCTGCTCCCTCGCACTCATTGTTTATCTGTTAGAGCACCGACCCCAAAACCAGGCTCATGCTCCACCCCTCTCACTGCCGCATGCAGTAAATTCCCTCTCTGCCTCTACCTCTCTCTCTCGCCTTTTCAATAGTTCCACAACGCAATAGAATACTCTGGAAAGTGCTGATTATGGAATGTTCCAGTTAATGCTCCAAATAATTCCAATTTTCAGTAAACTGTCAGTGCCCTAGTATGAAACTCGTAAGGGGGAGGAATAGAGATGTATGCTTTTTTTTAAAAATCACACACTATGCAAATCCGTCATGAGGCCATTCAGCCCTTCAAAGGTGCTCTAGCATTTAATAAGATCGCGGTTGTTCTGATGCTTTCCACAACTCAATATTACAGGATCTTTCAGTCATCCAACCCCCTGGGTTCCTGTCACTGACCAGACGACCCTCAGGAACATTTGCCCCGGTTTTCTTCAAGCATCTGTTCGAGGGCATTTCTCATGAAAATGGACTCTGCAAACAATATATTCCATCAGCTTTATACTTTTATGTAATGATAAGCACATTTTACTTAGACCAATCAAAAATATGCACTTAATTGTGGAGATCGATTTCAAATTGCAATTGATTATTCTGATTATTTCACTTGTCTCACCGTATTGTATTTAGCCTAAGACAGCTTCCAAACACTTGTCTTGTTATAAAGTACTATTTTTAGCAGCGAACGATTTTATCATCAGCTGTTATCTTGACCGTTATCTAAATTTTACCCTTTTCCTTGTTAAAAAAGTTTCTCTTGCCCTTTTTCTGTGCCTGTTTCTCTCTGTAACAGTTACACAGTCTCCCACTCAGTTGGATGGACGGTTGGTTGGTGATGCATGGGTAGGTCAACAGCGCTGGTTCAATTCCCCAAACTGACAGAGATTACCGTGAAGAGGACGCTTTCTCAACCTCACGCCAACACCCGAGGTCTGGTGACCCTCAGGTTAAACCTGCTCGAGTGGTCTCTCTCTAATTACAGAGGAGTCCCATGGCCCTTTTGAACTGTACTCTATCCCTCTATATTTTACTTTTTTTCTATGTTATAATTTTGTTTTGCATTATATTCCTGTATGTTTTGAATCTGTGTCATTTGGTACCACTGTCAGCATTTCCCCCATACTGCATATTCCTGCCTAATAATCCTTGACTCCATTGCTATTTATGAAGCTTCCATCCGTGCCTCATAAAAAAAGAATTCAAAATCTCTGTCTGCAATACTCTGCGGGGAAGACAGTTACAAAGACTCACAACACTGAGAAAACAAAGATATAAATCATCTGAGAATATTTTCTGTGTCCTTACTTAATTAACGATATAATGACATTGGAAGTAAATCAGATATGTTAGGCCTCACATATTCCAACGGTGAAAGGCTTATATTATGAAGTCTTTAACAGGTTACTCTTGGAACGAGAGCTGTTCTTATTGATATATACAAATCCTTGCGGAGAGCGGATCATGAAGATGCCCACTGGGTGTTTGTATAGTCAAAACTTGTCATTGTCATAGAATCTCTACAGTGTGGATGCAGGACAGTCTGCCCATCGAATCCAAATCAACTAACCAAGCAGCATCGCACACAGACCTGCCTCCATCTAACCCTATATTTCTTATGACTAACCCACCTAACCGACACATCCCTGGGCAGTATGGGCAATCTAAAATGGCCAATCCACTCTAAGCTGCATATCTTGGGTCTGTGGGAGGAAACTGGGGCACTGGGAGGAAACCCCCACAGACAGGTGGAGAATGTTTAAACTCCACATAGAGGTTCACTCGAGGGTGCATTAAATAAAAACCTGCGTTTTGATTCTCAGTGTCATCCCCAAACTCGGATGTGTGTTGCACTCAACTCCCGCCATCAGGCTATCAGTGTAGTTGTAAATAACAGAAACTACCGGACTGATTTTTGTGGTTCTCCAGTAGATACGTCTTTGTCAGAAAGATTGAAAGATCATGTCTCTCCAGTTTCTATGGGGAAGTCTTTCAGCCCATCAAAACTACTCTGCAAGACATATGATAGCTCATTCAGTCCCTCCTCGAGTTACACAGGAAGAGACGGAATATACTCACTCCCACACGTCACTTACATGGGATTAGAACGAAACCATTTCACACTTGGAGAATCATTTGTTAAGGAACAGGAAGAGGTCATTCAGTTTCTCAAGGCACTAACACAGGAACAGGAAGATCTGATAGATGCTCCAACATCACAAACCAATAGTGCAGGAAATGAACAGATAGACTGCTCCAAATTGAATTACGTGGCTTAATTACTCATTGTACTAAAATTGTACTTAATTATGATTTTCAGGCAGTAGGAATTAAACTGGTATTTTCAGCCATTCTCCAAGTTGTCTTTCATCTCCAAGAACGCAGACGCATGGTCTCCATGGAGGTCAGAAGATGCTGGGGAATGGCTAACTGTTCCAGAATGAGGTTATTTTAGCTGCTGACAGGATTGTGTACAAATGACAATGCAGTGTCACGCAGTAACTGTGCATTAAAGTGTTCAGAGTTCATTCAGAGCCTGCACCTCTCTGTCAATCGACATGGGAGCTCTGCAGATGCATGTAAACTATCGGGAATAAAACATCCAATGAAAAGTATGGAATTTTCACCCTATTCAGGTGATTGAGACATAATGAGTGTCCGTCCATACTCATCAAGATTCAACCTCTTATTCTCTCACAGCGCTACAGATTAAACACACAGTTACTGCACTCTCTCCTGATAGTACTATCATGCCAGGGTTCAGTCTCGTGAAACTCCTTTGCACTGTCTTGGTGACAAAGATCATTATTTATAAAGCAGAACAAATCTGTACACAATACACCAAATACTCCCTCCACAAAACACTACCATTGTGAAAGATATACTAACTCTGGTACTTCAATCATGTCGCATGAAGAGCCACATATCATCTACTTCCTGTGCCGTAAGATTTCTGTTTGTGACTTATGACCAAGGACATCCAGGTCTTTTTCAACAACAGCACTACCCAATCTCTCACCATTTAATAAATATAAATGTTGAATAATGATATTTGCTGTTCCCATCCGAATCATTTTTGTACCAAGTGAACCGCTATTGTTCAAAGAGTGATCCAGCTGATACACAACAAGACTTCAGTCCAGAGAAAAGCACTACTCTTCTCGTATCTGCATTACCCGATTTTTAATCCATATGGCATATATTCACCCCTACCTACCCATGGACTCTAACATTCCCTACACACCCGTATTCACCCATATCAAACCTCTGCTGAAAACTCGAATACTCCACTCCCATTGGTTCTCAATTGTTGATGTCACAACGGACAATCTCGGCAAACCCCAGCAGGTTTATCAAAGATCATATCCCTTTCTTGAATCTCGGCCGACTCTACCAAATCAAGTAATTATTCTGCAAGTGTTAAGTAGTCACATTCTTATAACAGGCTACAATTGTCTTTTTTTTTCCTCACAGCTGACATCAAGCTATCCAGTATCGAGTTTTCTGGGTTTTTTTCACTCCGATCTCTTTTAAATATTTAGTTTCACCATAGCTGCTTTCCAGTCTGCAGGATCATTTTCAGAATCCAAGCAGCTTTGAAAAATAATCAATAATTCATTTACTAGCACGATTGTTACCTCCTCAATTCTCGTGCAAGTAGCTCATCAGATGCATCATCTTACAAATCTTCAGTTCAATGAGACTTTCAAAGACATGCTTTTTATTAATTCTAATTTCGTTTTGTTCACCTTTTACTCAAGCCATTCTGTTTCCTAGTTTGATTCTGTAACTTCCACTGTGGAGACAGAGCCAATATATTCCTCTCAGCGAGGTAGATGGATTATATCAGCGAGTGATACATCAGAGGACTGCACTCCGGAGATAATGGATATGCCACCCACCCCTGCGCTGGAAAGTTCCACAATCAATCCAGTTGACTTCATGGTGAGTGCCAGCACAGTCCTGACCCTGGTTTGATGCTACAGGTTAAACTGAAGAAGGGGACACAGCTCAGTGACCGCCTCATATATTAATCAAACTGGTTTCACACTTTATACTTGGAATGAGACCAGCTTAGACAAATGGTCCTGGAAATCCCCGGGAGGATAGTGCAGTGCCTACCTCCTCCTATTTACAGAACTTCACTTCTGTGTAGTCTCAGCTTCGTTTGTTTACCATGGACCCGGACACTCTGTAAATGTAGCGTCCAGAGTGCGGTCGCCAGACCCTCGGGTCTCCCTGAATGAACCCAGCAGCTAACAAAACAAACCCGGTAACACCAACCACAAAAGCGCCGCTGATTTTCCAATGACAGGAGCAAATCAAATCTCCACATCATGGTGCACACATTCAGTGTTGAAAATGCCTCTCTCTCCTCAGTGTCTCTTCCTTGCTGAGAAAGCGGTTGCATTTCTGCACAGTCCCACAGTAACAATTCCTCTGTCGAAAGCAGTTGAGAATGGAACATTATGTTCTCTGTATATCAGCAACTATAAGGGCAGCACCAGTATTGCCGATGGAGTTGATCATCACAATCAGAGAAGGGAGTCAGTTGGAACATGACTCACTTCAAACAGGGAGATATTTAAATGTACGTGATATTCAGGAATTTGGGAAAAGGGACATGTGAGAATAACTTGCCATTTTATTTTCCTTTCAGTTCATCATCAGCAATGCCTTTGCTCGCTTTTACTTCCACTCTCTTTCTGGCCATTTTTGCATCCATTCAATTCAAACCTTGCTCCTACCTCTCCCTCCAACTGAACCATCCTGGAAAAATAATATTATCTCTCAGATGATTTCCATTGTGAAGCATGGTCACTGGACTCGAAACGTTATCTGTGTTTCTCCTCACAGAGCATGCCATACCTGTTGAGATTCTCCAACAGTTTCAGACGCTGGAGAATTTTATTTCAGATCTCCAGCACCCACAGTTCTTTGGTTTATTTAAATGCTGTTGTTTCACGGGATGTCAGCATCAATGGCAAGTGCAGCATTTGTTGCCCATCAATAATTTCCCTTGACTGTGAGATAATTTGTCAAGACAACATGGACCCAACCATTGTGTTGTGGATCTGAAGACACTCTTAGTCCAGACTGGGCAATAATGTTAAGTTTCTTTACCAAAGGCTATCAGTGAAACATTAAAATAAACCAAGATGGTTTCTGTTTTCCATGAATGAAATTAGGTTTCATTACAAATTTTGCCATTCGAATTTAAGCTCTGTTATCGGCTGTGTGAGGATTTTAAACACTGACTTTGGAGTCATAGCCTGTGCCTCTGAATTACCCGTCCAGTTACATTATCACTCTGATACATCTTCCTTATTCCATAGTCCATAGTCCCTATTCCTTATTCACTGCCAGAGAGTTTACATACCAACAAACAAAAGGATTTTAGGAAAAAGGAAAAGGGAGATTTAGAGAAAACAATCACGTAAGATCACAGGTTTCAGAATGCTGAAATGAAGATATTTCGTCATTATCCTGCCAAATGAGACAGTATTCCCAGGAATGATGGATGAAGGGGATGCTGGTGTCTTTTCAGATGTTAGAAAGTATTGGATGAGCATTTGTTCTGCAGCTTTGTAACAGGGAGTGGGGTCAGCAAAGTCTTCGACTCATTGGGCTGAATCAAACAATAATTTGTCTCAGTGACATTTTCATTGAGTGTGACAGTGGGTTTGTCTGCACGAAGTTGAACTAGTTTCCTGGTGCTACCTTATAGAACTCACCATATCAACTAACCACCCCACCCCATGATATCCCCTTCATTCAATACCAGCACGATTCTTCTACCCATCATAGCTGGAGGTACTCACCATCGCCCAGATGCCCCCGATACTCCATGACCACGGGGAATAGTGCCATCTTTAAGAGGCCAATGGACACACAGTTGAACTTTATCAGTTCGGAGCTACTGCGAGCAGGACAGAAAATGGGCAATTACACCATGATTCTTCAACAGGAGTACGGAGCTCCTGTTGGATAGGCGAGTACAGAGAAGGACCATTCTATTCCCAGAGGAGGCTGCACCACCAGGCCCAACGAGCGTGGTTTGAGCTCACCATCCAGCTCAGTGCAGTATCTGTGGTCTGAAGAAATGTCCAGCAATACAGGACAAGCATCACTAACCTTCCCCGCTCTGTCAGGCTAAGGGTTACCGTATTCTCTCTGCTCCCTCACACTCACTGTATATCTGTTATAGCACCTACCCCCGAACAAGGCTCATACTCCAACTCTCTCACTACCGCATGCAGCACCTTCCCCCCATCTCTCTCTCTCTCTCTCTCTCTCTCTCTCTCTCTCTCTCTCTCTCTCTCTCTCTCTCTTTCTCTCTCTCTCTCTCTCTCTCTCTCTCTCTCTCTCTCTCTCTCTCTCCCTGTTGCCTTTGCAATACCGCCATATGTTGGCAGAGTGCCAGATATGGCATACTCCAGATAATGTTCCAAATAATTCCCATTTTCAGGAAAACGTCGATGCTCCAGTAGGTAACATAGGATTCAAAGGAGTAGAGATGTACACTTTTCAAATCACATACAGTTCAAATCCATCATGAGGCCATTCAGCCCTGCAAGCGTGCTCCAGATGAACTTATGGTTTTCTCAGCTCCATGTTCGAGGACAATTTCTGTCAATCAAACCTCTGGGTTCCTGTCACTGAGCAGACCACACTCAGGCACTTTTACCCCAGTTTTCTTCAAGCGCCAGTTCGAGGGCATTTTCAATGTGGACGGACACTCCAAATAATATATCCATCAGCTTTATACTTCTACGTAATGATAAGTACATTTTATACAGAACAATCAATATATACTCTTATTTTATGGTCATTGATATCCAATCACATTTAGTAATTCTGGTTATTTCACTTGTCTCACCTTATTGTATTCAGGCAAAGACACCTTACAAACACTTGTCTCGTTATAAAATACAATTTCCAGCAGAGAACATTTTTATCCTCAGCCGTTATCATGACCTTTAACTGAATTATACCCTTTTACCATGTTCTGAAAGTTTCTCTTGCTCTTTCTCTATGACTGTTTCTGTCTATAACAGTTACACAGTCTCCCACTCAGTTGGCTGGACAGCAGGTTTGTGATGCAGAGGAAGGCCAACAGCGCAGGTTCAATTCCCCACACTGACAGAGGTTACCATGAAGGGGTGGTTCTCTCACCCTCACCCCATCATCCGAGGTGTAGTGACCCTCAGAGTAACCCACCACGTGTGCTCTCCCTCTAACGACAGAGCAGCCCATGGTTTTTGCCACTCTATTCTATCATGGTTGGCACATTAATTTTTTTACCTATGTTATAATTCTGTTTTGCATTATATACCTGGATGTTCTGGACCAGTGTGGTTTTGTAAGACTGTCAGCGTTTCCTGGCACTGCACATTCCTGCCCATTCCCGATAATCCTTGACTCCATTGTTATTTTTGAATCTTCTGCCAGTGCCTCAGAAATATTCAATATCTCTGCATCCAATACTTTGTGGGGAAGAGAGTTACAAAGACTCACAACACTGAGAAAACAAACATAAAAGTCATCTGTGTGTGAGATATGTTTTTGTCTCCATACCTGAAAAACAATATCATTTCTTAGGAAGCAGTTCAGAGATGTTTCACTTCAAGTATTCCCGCGATGAAGGGCTTATATTATGGAGGCTTTAACAGTTTACTCTTGGAATGAGAGGCGGTCTGATTAAACCATACAAGACCTTGAGGAGAGTGAATTAGGTAGATACCCACTGGGAGTTTGTATAGTCCAAACTTGTTATCATTGTCATAGAACCTCTGCAGTGTGGAAGCAGGACAGTCTGCCCATCGAGTCACACCAAGCAACCAAGCAACGTCGAACCCCATGCTACCCTGCATTTCCCATGACTAACCCCCCGAATCTATATATCCCTGGGTACTATGATAATCTAGCATGACCAATCCACTCTAAGCTGTACATCTTTGGACTGTGGGAGGGAACTGGGGCACTGGGAGGAAACCTACACAGACACAGAGAGAGTGTTCAAACTCCACATAGAGTTTCGTCCAAGGTTGGAATTGAACCCAGCTCCTTGGTGATGTAAGGAAAAAGCACTAACCACAAACCCATTATTTTCCTCCGTTAATTCTATTAGTTACTTTCATGACTAAGGAAATCAGCCTGACTTGTTCCTATCACTGAATCTGACCCAGTCTGAGACCTTTATTATCTGCCATATCACAAACCTGGTTGCATTTAAAATTTGTTGTGAGCAGTGGGACTAGAAAATGAAACAGTAACAGTCTCCAACCTCAAGCAGAACAGGAATGAAAAGAAATTCACAAAGTGGAAATTTATTCACGTGGGAATTCTCCTTCCCAGAAGTTTAAGATGGCTGAACCTTTATATGATATCAAGGCTGGCTTCAACTGATTGTCCAAAGACAGGTGAATCAGGGATAATGTTGCATGGAGAGAAAGGTCCAGCTGGGACCACCATTAGATGAGCCAAGACCATATTCAGTGGTGGAGTAGTGTCAAAATGCCTAATGGCCATCTCGTGTCCCTCAGCCCTGTGTTCTGATGTTCCATTCAGAACTTCAGACGTGCTAGACAGTGGCAGATCGAGTCCACTGCGATGGTAAGGTGCAGCTTTGGAAATGTACATGCAAAATCAAGGTTGGGTCAGGAAATGACTTCCACCCACAATCCCTCTTTCCAGGCTTCCCCTTTCTGTAACTTCTGCTCCAGATATGGGTCATTTTACAGACACAGATACGCGGTGAATGCAGCCCCCTACCCTACCCAGGGTTAACTCAAACAAGTCCTCTGCTTTCCCTAGATATAACATTGTACAACATGACGTTCCAAAAGTATAAGAACGTAAGAAATGGGAACAGGAGTAGGCCATTCGGCCCCTCAAACCTGCACTGTTATTCAATCAGAAAATACTGATCTGCTCCATGGTTCAACTCCACCTTCTTGCTAACCCCTTGTATCCCTCAACTCGTCAAAACCCATCCACCCCGTCGGTAAATACATTCCGTGATCCAGCCCCCACAATTCTCTGTGTTAGGGACTTCCTGACATTCAGTACTTTCGGAGAGGAGACATTTCTTTACACCCCAGTTTGAAATCGATATCCCTTATTCTATTTCCCCGAGTTGGATACTCTGCCCAGGTGTGAAGCCACGTTCTCAGCATCTACTTCGTCAAACCTCCTCTGTATCTTGTACGTTTCAGTAACATCACCTTCATTCATTTCAACCACAATGTATATTCGCCTCACCATTTTAGATGCACTCAACAATTCAACCCTTCAACCCCCGGAAACCGTCTAATGAACCAACCTAGTTACTTGCTGCATCAGCATGCTGACGTTATGTTTCATACACAGGAACATGCCAATTCTTTTGTACAGCTCTTTAGTTTAGGAATCCTCCTCATTAAGTTAAAAACCTGCGTTTTGGCTCTCAGTGTCATCCTCAAACTCGGATGTATGGTCCACTGAGTTCCCGCCATCAGACAATCAGCGTAGTTTGTAAATAGCTGGAGTTATCGGAAGATATTTGTGGTACTCCAGTAGGTACATCTTTATCATAAAGATTGATGAATCCTGACCCTCCGATTTCTATGTGTTCACCAATCGTCATTCTATGGTAATACATTATCCGTCATTCTAAGACCCTCTGTTTTGTGTAAGAACCTTTATTTTGTAATATCTTCTGGAAAATCTGTGGAAAGCCTCGTGTCTACCAATTCCCCTTTCTCAAGTCCGATTGTGACATTCTCAGGGATCTCCAAAAATCTTTGTATAGTTTTACAGGGAAAAATACAGTTTCCCTTTCACAAAACCCTACAGACTGCGTGAATTTTTTAATGCCCTTCAATTCCTTCCTTAATAACAGATTGCATCTGATTCTCAACGTTAATGGTTAAGCTACATAGTTCCTGCTTTCTGTCTCGCTCCATTCTGAAAGACAGGCGCCACATTGCAGGTTCTCCAGTTTCGCTGAAACATTCTGCTAATCCAGAGAGTAATGAAATATTTCACACAGAGCCACCAGTCACTCTGCAACCACATCTTTTAATCCAACTATGAACTACTGCTGACCTGCCTACCCTTAGTCTTACCTGTTTGTTAAAATTCTTGTTTCTTTTGATAAAAACAGCTCATGAACTTACCTTCTAGTACCATTTTGATTACGTCATTGAAATACTTACAGTACCTTCCCTGTGAGGAATGATGTCAGATACTGGTGAAAAATATCTGCCTATTCCCTCTAGCCAATTCCCCAATCACACCCTCCAAATGTCCTCAATGTACTTTCCTGATTTCATTTCTACCTAAGGTCACACACTCATCTTGAACTTTTTTTATATGCACCGAAAAACTCGAGATGCTTGTTTTTTATATTTCTTGACAATTTGCTTACATCATATCTTTTATTCGTTTTCCCTCGCTTTCTAGATTCATACAGTCATATAGCACATAAACAGACCCTTTGATCCAATTTGCCCATACCGGCCAGGTTTTCCAAACTAAATTAGTCCCATCTGCTTGCATTTGGTCCATATGCCGCAAAACATTCCCATTCATACGTTTGTTCAAATGTCTTTGAAATGTTGTAACTGTGCATGCATCGACCACTCTCCGCCTGGCAGCTGATTCCATACACGCATCCACCCTCTCCGTGAAAAGGTTGCCCCTTTGACCCTTTTATATCTTCCACCTTTTCACCTTAAAGCTATGTCCTCTATGTTCAACTCCCCTACCCTGTGGAAAAGCCCTTGGCTATTCACCTTATCCATGCCTCTCATGATTTCCTACACTTCTGTAATGTCACCCCTCAACCTCCTACAGTCCATCTGTTACTAGCTTCAAGAACAAGCATTTAAAGATAAACACTGCAAATTTGACACAGTATTATAAACGATAGGTAAACAACACGCAGCCCAAACAAAATACATTGATTTGTTTTTTCTCCATGTTACAATATTAAGGCAGCATGAAACTCTTACTGGTGCCAATAAGAATGTAAACACCTGAAATCCTTTGCCTGAAGGGGTGATGATCTCGCCACTGAAAACGTATTTGTTGTCATGCCTGTGTAATACCACATGGTCCACATTCTCCCTCCTGGTCTGCCTGTGCCCTTGTGCAGCTGTGTCTTCTTTATCTTGCTCTCAATAGAGAGAACCACTTTCCCCTACTCACACCTTAATTTAAGTCCAATTTACATAATTTTCTAGTTCACCACAGCTAAATTTCCATTCACCTTTTGCCACACTGTTTTTTCCCTTTCATCCATCCCCCACCTCTGTCAACGGATTAAAAAGCCCAGTGTCAAATCCTTTTCAGTTGTGAAGAAGAGTCACATTGGACTTGAAACGTTAACTCTGTTTCTCTGTCTCTGCGGATGTTTTCACACATGTTGAGTTTCTTCAGAAATGAATAGGCACAACACAAATTTTCAATTAAACAAATAACAATGGATACCGGAAATAAAAAGGCCGACGTTGCTTGAGAAAATGGGAGCTTTGTAAAAAGGTGACAGGACCCGAAAGATTAACTCTGCTTTCACTCCACAGGATGCTGCCAGACCTGCTTAGCTCTTCAGCAATTTCTGTTTTGAACAAGTTCCAAAGCCATGGGTCAAAGCTGCTCAAACGTCTTGTCCAGCATGGAGCGTCTTACAACAGGAAGTGAACTATAATGCATGGTGCACAAATGCATTGGTTCTGAAACTGCATATGGCTTGCATCACTGACACTTCTGAGCTCTTAATCATTGTCAGGAAGAAAACAGAGGGAATCACATTCACACCAAACACAGAAGATGGTTGTACAGGAAAGGAAAAGATTCAGATGCATATGTTAAAAGTTTGAGTATTGTAACAAAGTGGAGGTGTAACGCTAGGGAGAACATCCCAGCAGGATGAGAATATGAAAATGTGACCACATCAGAAACCAGGTTAGCTCACTGTGTACGGAGCTGATAGGTGAATGGGTCTCTGAGTGAAGTGGGGGACAGTCAGTAGAATTGAATTGAAGATTTTGGAGCTCAAACTGGGTTATGATGTGATGCTGTAGACCACAGCAGAAGTACAAGCAGAGCCGTATTCAACCATAATCTGTCATTTTTCCCCCGAATAATCCGTCAGTCTACCATTGTCATCACGCTGATCCATGTTTCAGTGAAGAATGTGAGTGAACATTGTACAGTCAGAACCATGTGTATCTAAACCTGATGACAACGCACTTGACTGCTAACATTCCAAGCAGCAGGACTAACATCGGATGGAGAGGGGGAAATTAGCTCGAGACTAACAGGTCAGATTTAAGCTCTGCAGTTCTGCCTCATCCAAGCATAAATGTCGATGGACGTTAAAGAACTCATTGGTGGAGAGGTCTCCATAAATATCCCCATTCTAGTAAGGGAACAGCACTGTACACCAGTGTAAAAGACAGGTTTGTGGTATCTGTACCAACCTCAGCCAGAAGTGTCGAGTCGATGATCTGACTCACCCTCGCCATGATGCCCACAGAATCAGAGATGCAAGTTTTTAATCAACTCTATTCGCCGGACGTGACAAGAAGAAACAGCGAAACACAGTAAATATGCCAAAGGCATTGAGCCCTGACACCATTCATGCAATAGGACTGAAGGTTTATGTTGCTTATGAAGCCGTGTCCTTTGGGGAAGCTGTTTCATTCCAGCTCCAACTCTGACATCTCCCTGGCAATATGGAAAATTAGTCAACTATATCTCGTCCTCTAAGAGGAGAATAATTGCAATCTGACCAATTCCCACGTCCTCAGTTCCATCACGATAGTCACATTGGTGGGAGTTCTTGTTGACAGAGCTGTCAAGCAGCACCTGCTCAGTTTGGTTTCCAATGAGTCCCCCTGTGGAAATGGTGCTATTGTGGAAATGTAACTGGATTATTAATCCAGGCAAGGTTACTTGTCTAGCCACTCGTGGAAGATAAAAAACAATTAATAAAATATCGAGAAATGAAACCTGGTGTTAGTAGCAGTGACCCGGAATCCAATGTCGATTATAAACATCAATCTCCTTCCCCAGTGTACTTTCAGGGAGTGTGTCTCCTGTGCTTTCCTGGTCTGGCATAAAAGTGACTCCAGACACACAGACATGTGATAAAATTCTTCAACGGTCTCTGAAATGATCAAGCAAGACACTCAGTTGTATCAAACTGTTCCGACGTCGTAAAGGATAAACGCAGACAGAACACCCAGCATCAAGCTTGGTTTCAGAAAAGGAAATGGAAAACACAGTGCTGTCGACTGGACAGGTGCTGCCTTCTTAATGTTTGAAAGCTTGTGACAACAGTTACAGAGCTTTTCCACAGACTGTACAGAAACATCAGGAAAGGTGAATTCCATTCGATGCATTGAACCTTCCCCATTATAGCTCATGGAGAAATCTTGTCAATGCAGTTTTCCCCACACAGTGTTCATATCCCTTAGTGTGTTTAAACATTGGTCCATCAATTTTGCTCCTCCATTCAATATACAAGGAGTTCTCTGAAAACGCATGTTTATTAGACATGATTTGGCTGCAATGCGTTTTGTGAATTGCACACCTTTCCTTTGAAAGCGAGCTCCGGTTTACTGTGACACGATTCCATCCCCAGCACTAGCTGAACAGCAAAACCCAGCCTCAGGATCCTCTGTCGGCAAAATACACCCTCAGTGTGTTCAGCTACAGCAGGAATGTAATCCGCTCTGCAAGCCTTGATCCTTAATCTGAAACTGAAAATTGTAGTCAACACATAGAAGGAATTTTATTTCAAACCAGTGCGAGAACCTTGAGGAGAACTGGAATTCCGTGCCAGCATCACGTGGTCAGTCCGCTTGCGTGCTTTCTGGTCAAGAGCGTGGTGAAAGGTATAGGGTTGTAGTCAGTGACTATAGTGCGAAAGTGTTACATTCAATGCACTCTTTCATTACAATGCATGATTTAACGATTTACTTAGACTGTACTAGTGTATGCGTTATACTAACTCTTTTGTTTGGTTTTTACTCATATCTGGGGGGTTCACCCTTTACACTCTTTTTCCTATAGGCCTTATTATTAATATTGCACGATTTTCTACAACACAGTGTTGCACAGGATCACAAACACCGCGTTATTGGAAAACAACCTGTATTGGTACTTTATCCTCTATCTTTACTCCATATTCTTGCTCTCTCCCTATTCCTTTAGAGTTGAGAAAGCCTTATTAATATTCAGTGTTTTGGCTTCCACAGGGAGAGAATTCCCCAGGTTCATCAGTCTCTGAGTGCAGACATTTAATCCCATCTCAATGCAGAGTGAGAGTTTTAGACGTCCTGGCCAGGGCAATTATCATCTCCGCTTCCAATCTGTCTCACCCTGTCAGAATTTTAAATATTTAACGGTGATTGCCACTCATTTCCTAAACCCCATGGAATACAGACCTAGTCGCCCCAAACTCTGCTTCCACAACAAGCCTATCATCCCAAAGATCAGTCTGCTCATACTTCGCTGCACTCCTTCTATGTCAGGTTAGTCCTTTATTAGGTAAGGAGACCAACACTGCACACAATATTGCGCAATGTTCGAGATGGGGTCTCACCAAGGCTCTGTACAACTGCAGTAAGATGTACTCAAATCCCCCTATAATGAAGGTGAATACAGCATTTACCTTCCTCACTGCTTTCTGTGCCTGCAATATTGCTTTCAGTGACTGGTGTACAGGGAGATCCCAGATCCTTTTCAATGTTACAGCTACCCATTTGGTGGGTCTATGGACAATGGTCAGCCTTCCAATGCCATTGCCAGTTTTGACTTATGGCTTCAGAACTCACTGCCCTGCATGGACCTCAGAGGTCTGCTCGAAAGGAAACAAGAAAAGGGAGCATACGTCCTTTTATAGATCAAAAATTTTCAGCCAATCCGTTTTGAAACGATCGGCTGCCAGTCTACTGTCCCCACCAAAATGTACAAAGTCACATCTACCCACGTTGCTCTCCATCTGCGATGTATTTGCCCATTCACTCCACTTGCTTCAATTACCGATGAGCTTATCTGCATCCTGCTCAACCAGTCAAAATCCGACATCGGTTCGTGCTGTCAACAGACGTGGGAATATTGCATTTGAACCCTCCAACCAATCATATGATGTAAATTGAGACCAGCTGTATCCCAAACCCCGATCCTTGGTATATCCTCCAAGCCTTCCTTTCTAAAATCAAATTTCTTTTATTCCTACTCACTGTTTCCTGACAGCTCTCCGATTCTAAAACCGTGACCATGCACTCAGTCCCAATACTTTCACTAAAAATTTTTAGTTTCTAATATCATTCTATTCCCTTTTCCTGGTATCAGACTGCAAGAAAGCCGAACCCTTTTTCCCTTAATTTTGCCATTAATTTTCTCATTGACATATGTTTAGAAGCTATTACCAGTTCACTCTTTTAACCCCTGTTGAGATGCTTTTGAGAAACCCATCAATCTTGTCTTAAGCTGCTCAATGATTGACCTTCCACAGCCATACACTCACAGGAGCATAGACACTGTACCATCAGAAATACAGCACAGTTTACATTAGCCCCACTTCCCGACACGAGGTACACAGTCGGGAATGTTATGGCACTTCAAATGATCGTCCATAGACATTTTAACAGTTGTGTGGTTACCTTGACAACTCCTCCCTCAGGAAGTGCTTTCCAGACCCCACACCCCCGGGTTAAAAAAAAAATCCTCAGGTCCTCACTAAACTTCAATCCCTTCACTTTAATAGTGCGCTGTCCTGTTCAAGACCCTCTGACTAAAAGGAACAGCTGTTGTCTATCCACCCTCTTCATGCACCTCGTAATCTCATCCTTCTGAATCACATCCCCCTGAACCTTCACTCCTTCAAGGTAAACAATCTGAGCTTATCTAGCCTCATTTAATAGCTGATATGCTCCTTCCCAGGGAACGTCCTGGTGAATCTTCCCTGTTCCCCCGCCAGTGCAATCAAATCCTTACTGAATTTTGTCGCTACTGGAACTACACACAGTACTCAAACCTGGCCTAGCTCTTATAATCTATGCCTCGATGAACAAAGGCTATGTTTATGGTCACTATGCTTTGGCAACTTGTGTATTAACCTGTCCAGTCACATTCATTGATGTGTTGAGAAGCACCCTCTGAGCTTCCTAGTGTTGTGCCATTCATTGAGTCCTTCCCTGTCTGGTTCATGCTGCTAAAGTGTATCACCTCATATTGACCAGGGTTACATTCCATCTGCAAGTGATCTACCCTTCTGACCATTCCTTCGAGATCTTCCTGCAATAAATGGCCTTCCTCCTCACTGCCAACTATCCGGCCAATATTTCTGTAAAACACAAACTTGCTTATCACACTCCTCACCACCCGCCTCCAGATTCACATCTACATCATTTATGAATATCCCATATAATAAGGTTAAAAATCACGCAACGTATCAGCTTATAATCTAAAAGGTTTATTCGGAGGCGCTAGATTTCGAAGCGCTGCTTCTACATCAGGTGATAGTGCGCTTTGAAAGTTCGTGCCTCCGAATAAACCTGCTGGACTATAACCTTTTGTAGTGTGATTTTTAACTTTGTCCACACCAGTCCAACACCAGCACCTCCGAATTACGAATAAAAAGGGACACAGCATTGAACCCTGTGGTATTTAAAGCAGACATTCTGGGAGCTAAGATGGAAGCTAGGAGTTGAATACGTAGCTACAGCGATGGTGCAGGAGGGAGGACTTTGGATTCGTGGATAACTGGGACTCTTTCTGGGTAGGTGGGACCACTACAAGCAGGATGATCTTCATCTGAACAAGAATGGTACCAATATCGTGGAGGTGGGGGGGGGGGGGGTGGGAGGAATCTTGCCCAATAGCCTTAGCTATTGTTCAGATGAAGACCATCCTGCTTGTCGAGGTCCCACCTACCCCAGAATAAGCCCCAATTATCCAAGAATCCAATGCCCTCCCTCCTTCACCACCCCTGTAGCTACGTATTCAACTCCTCTCTCTCCCTATTCCTCGCCTCAATAGCACGTGGCACAGGATACAAACTAGCTCTAAGCTTCCATTCTAGCTCCCTGACCTTCTGCCTTAAACCCCCATCTTTGTTCCTACCTATGTCGTTGATGCCTTTGTGGACCACGACTTGGGGCTACTCCCCCTCCCCCTTAAGGATCCCAGAAACACGATCAGAAGCATCACGAACCCTGGCACCTGGGAGGCAACACACCAACCGTGAGTCTCTCTCATCCCCACAGAACCTCCTATCTGTTGCCCTAACTATGGACTTATGCTCTGCTCTTCTCCCCCATTCGCTTCTAAACAGCAGGGACAGACTCTGTGCCAGAGCCTTGTGCCCCATTGCTTTTCCCTGGTAATTCGTTCCCCAAACAGTATCTAAAACGCTATACTTATTTTTGAGGGGAATGGCTATAGGGGATCCCTTCACTGCCTGCCGGTTCCCTTTCCGTCCCCTGACTGTAACCAATCTTTTTTTTCTTGTACCTGAGGCGTTACTACCTCCCTGCAACTTCTCTGAATAAGCCCCTCTGTCTACTGAATTATCTGAAGTTCATCCAGCTCTAGCTCCATTTCCCTAACGCGGTTTTCGAGGAGCTGGAGTTGGGTGCACTTCCCGCAGATGTAGTCAGTAGGGACACTCGTCGTGACCCTTGCTTCCCACATTTTTCATGAGGAACTTTCAACTTCCCTAACCTCCATTACCACTGTTCTAAATTTCTAAAGAGATTGTTAAAAAATACGGAATAAAAATTAAACACGTTACCTTACCAACCTGGTGCACAGAACATTCTTTTTTGGTTAGAGAAGGAGGAGGGGTGGGAGACACTACCCGAGTAGTGGTTCTAATAATGTTACCACGCAAATACCATCTGAACAAGAAGGGTACCAACATCCTGGGTGGGGGGGGGGGGGGACCTGCTAAGGCTATTGGGGTGGGTTTAAACCTAATTCAGCATGGGAATGGAAATCAAAATTATAGTTCGAGTATAGAAAAGGTTGAGCGTAGGGAGACCGAAATCAAGTTTCAGGGATGCAAGATGGCACCGGCAAGCAAGAGGTTGGTTTGAAGTGTATCTACTTCAAAACCAGGAGCATCCGGAATAAGGTGGGTGAACTTGCAGCATGGGTTGGTCAACCTTGGACTTCAATGTTGTGGCTATTTCAGAGACATGCTTAGAGCAGGGACAGGAATGGTTTTTGCAGGTTCCAGGATTTAGATGTTCCAGTCAGAACAGAGAAGATGGAAAAGCCGGGGAGGTGTGGCATTGTTGGTCAAGGACAGTATTATAGTTGTCGAAAGGGTGTTTGAGGACTCGTCAACTGAGGTAGTATGAGCTGAGGTGAGAAACGGGAAAGGAGAGGTCACACTGCTGGGAGCTTTCTACAGGCCTCCGAATAGTTCCAGAGATGTAGAGGAAAGGATCGCAAAAATGATTCTCGAAAGGAGTGAGAAACAGGGTAGTTGTCATGGGGGTCTTCAACTTTCCAAATTTTGACTGAGAACACTATTGTACGAGTACTATAGATGAGTCAGGTTTTGTCCAGGAGGGCTTCCTGACACAATAAAACAATATGTAGACAGGCCTACAAGGAACGAAGCCACATTAGATTTGGTACGGTTAATGAGACTTGGTGTTACACTTTGAAGTAGGTGAGCACTTTGGTGATAGCGATCACAATTCCGTTATCTTTACTTTAGTGATAGAAAGGGATGGGTGTATATCACTGGGCAACAGTTACAGCTGGGGAAAGGCAATTACGAGACCATTAGGCAAGTTTTAGGAATCATAGGATGGGGAAGGAAACCGCAGGGGATGGGCATATTAGAACTGTGAGCTTATTCAAGGAAAAGCTCCTGTGTATTCGAGATAAGTATGTACCTGTCAGGCAGGGAGGAAGCTGGAGAGTGCGGGAGCTGTGGTTTACGAAGGAAGTGGAATCTCTGGTCAACAGGAAGAAGAAGGCTTATGTCAGGATGAGATGTGAAGGCTCAGTTAGGTCACTTGAGGGTTAAAAGATAGCCATGAACGGCCTAAAAAGAGAGCTCAGAAGAGCCAGGCGGAAACATGAGAAATTATTGGCGGATAGGATCAGGGTAAACCCTTATGCTTTCTATAGGTATTTAAGGAATAAAACAATGACGAGCATAGCATTAGGCCAATCGAGGATAGTAGTGGAAATTTGTGTGTGGAGTTAGAGGAGATAGGGCAAGCATTAAATGAATATTTTTCGAAAGGAATCACTCTAGAAAACGACAATGTTGCCGAGGAGAATACTGAGATACAGGCTACTAGACTAGGTGGGAATGAGGTTCACAAGGAAGAGGTATTAGAAATCCTGCAGAGTGTGAAAATAGATAAGTCCGCTGGGCGGGGTGGGATTTATCCTAGGATCCTCTGGGAAGGCAGGGCGGAGATTTCTGAGCGTTTGGCATTGATCTTTAAATCATCATTGTCAACAGTAATAGTGCCAGAAGACTGGATGATAGCAAATGTGGTCCCTCTGTTCAAGAAGGGGAGTAGAGACTGCCCTGGTAATTATAGACAGTGAGCCTTACTTCAGTTGTTGGTAAAGTGTTGGAAAAGGTTATAACAGACATGATTTATAATCATCTAGAAAAAAAATAATTTGATTAGGGATAGTCAGTACGGTTTTGTGAAGGGTAGGTCGTGCCTCACAAACCTTATTGAGTTCTTTGAGTACGTGACCAAACAGGTAGATGAGAATAAACCGGTTGATGTCGTGTATATGAATTTCAGCATGGCGTTCGATAAAGTTCCCCACAGTCGGCTATTGTACAAAATGCGGAGGAATGGGATTGTGGGAGATCTAGCAATTTGGATCAGTAATTGGCTTGCTGAAAGAAGACGGAGGGTGGTGATTGATGGAAAATGTTCATCCTGGAGTCCAGTTACCAGTCGTGTAACATAAGTGTCGTTGTTGGGTCCACTGCTATTCGTCACTTTTTATAAACGAACTGGATGTGGGCGTAGAAGGTTGGATAGTAAATTTGCAGATGAATCTAAGGTCGGTGGAGTTGTGGATGGTGATGAAAGATGCTGTAGGTTACAGAGAGAGAGACATAGATAAGCTGCAGAGCTTGCTGAGAGGTGGCAAATGGAGTTTAATGCGGACAAGTGTGAAGTGATTCATTTTGGTCGGAGTACCCGGAATGCAAAGCACTGGGCTAATGGTAAGATTCTTGGTAGTGTAGATGAGCAGAGAGATCTCGTGTCCATGTAACACAGATCCTTGAATGTTGCCACCCAGGTTGACAGGGTTGTTAAGAAGGCATACAGCGTTTTAGCTTTTATCAAGAGAGGGATCCAGTTCCGGAATGATCAGGATAAGCTGCAAATGTACAAAACGCTGGTGTGGCCGCAATTGTGTACAGTTCTGGTCACGGCACTATAAGAAGGATGTGGAGCTTTGCAAAGGGTGCAGAGGAGATTTACTGCGATGTTTCCTGGTATGGAGGGAAGGTCTTTTGAGGAAAGGCTGAGGGATTTGAGGCTGTTTTCGTTGGAGAGAAGAAGGTCGAGAGGTGACTTAATAGAGACATATACGATAATCGGAGGGTTAGATAGTGTGGACAGGGACAGCATTTTTCCAAGTATGGTGACGTCATGAAGGAAGGACACTAACACAGGTTGGAAAGAACCGGAACGATTCATGTGAAGAATCTGAAACAACCACATCCCACCAACCACGGAAGGAGCAATGTTCAGTGAAGGGCAATTCTCACTTTAAACCCACTGCCAGTTCCAACGTCAGTTCTCTCACACCCAAAACAACATTGCACAGAGATGCAGGCAGAGAAATATACACAAATATTTGTAAAAACACCAATATATTAACAAACGCAATACATGCAGGGAGACAGGCATACACACAGAAACACACAGAGATATATACAGTCACACATAAATAGACACAAACACAGATAGAAACACAGAAGCTGATATACAGACAGACGTAGACATGAAAATACACAGATAATAAGATCATGGACGGACACATACACACACATACACACACACACGTGTCATTAAGACACAAAGAGATAAGTTTTTGATTTATAAGGAAATCATGAATTCTCAGGAGAAGGCAGGCGAATGATATTGAGGAACATATAAGAAATTATTGAAAGGCAGATCAGACTCGATAGGCCCAATGGCCAAATTCTGTTCCTTTTTTAATGCTTGTATGGTGTTATGCTATCAGGCATTCTCTTTCTGAGACCGCAACAGAGGCTTGGTTTGATACGTATTTGATTGGAAAAGTCAGTGGGACACATTTGGAGGGCTGAGTACTTTATGTCTATTCCTAATTATTGTATCCTTATGTCTGAAAAGAGGTTGATGTGAGGTTAACACAGTATTAAAATGACGGGTCCTGCAATGAAATAACGTTGTCCTTTAACTTCAGTGTTGTACTATCTTTGGTTTTCTTATCCTCAGGGAGCAGTGAAGACTCGGTTATTGAAGATATTCAAGGCTTAGCTTGACTGATCTTTGCTGGACAGGAGAGTTAATGTTTACTGGGAACAGACAGGAGACGGATGGTCCAACACAGTCCGATCAGCCAGAAGCATTCTGAATGAAGCCGCCGAATGGCCAACTGCTGCCCCTATTCCATGAATTGTTCTCTAAAACCACTCTCCAGGCTGTTCCAGCGATATGCTCTTGTCCCTATCCCATGTGTTGTTCCCTCAATCCACTCTCGATGCTGTTACAGTGTAGGTGATCCCCCATTCAGTCAGACAGGATCGTTACAATGAGACGGGAGGAGACCATTCTGCCCCTCGAAGAAGTTACACAGGAATATAGAATGAAGTAATTCAACTCGTTGAGTACATTACACAGCCCAGGAGAAGGTCATTCAACCCGCCTGAACTGCTACACAGGAACAGACAAACTGTCACTTACAGGAAACAGAGAGAAGAGATAAAGGTTCATTTTCAGGCTGTAAAGCTGTAACTGGTGGAGTGTCTCAGAGATCACTATGGAGTCATCAATGATCAATAATCTGCATTAAAGATCTGGAGGAAGGGGAGGGAATGGCTTGAAGCTCAATTAGCTCGTACATTCAGTGTGTCGTCAAATGGAGGTAGTGAGTCTGCAATGTGATACAGACAGGGAAGTTCAGTGAGCAAACCTTCAGCAGAAATAACATAACGTGAGTTGACTATTTTGGCAGGAAGGATAAAACATTTGTAAACAATATAAATGGAGAGAGATTGCAGAACTCTGTGATATAGGCGGTTTCCATATTTCTGGGACATGAATCATATGAAGTCAGTCTGCAGATACAGCAAGTGATTTGGAAGGTAAATGGAATTATGCTATTTCTGGCAAATGGTATCAGGTTTAGTGAGGAATGTTTTACTACATCTGTACAGGGCATAGTTGAGACCACACCTGACGCACTGTGTGCAGTTTTGATCCCCAAAATTTAAAACAGGGTGTAGTTCTTTGAGAAGATTTTCATAGACGTTTCCCTTCATTCATTCCTGGATTGAAGGCCTTTTGTTATAGGGGATTATCGGTTTAGATATTAGATGAGAAATCTTTTTGAACCATACATGATTCTCTGAAAAGTGTTTCAGGATGCATGTTTTCTAAAGTTAAGGAGACGAAAGGTAGAGAATAAATTTTAAGAATAAGATGTACTGATATTAACACATATTATAAAAGATATCGAACAATATTTACAAATTAGCAGACGCATAAAAAATGTCATCAGATGATAAAGCGGGGATTTTTTTTGCTCATGAAAGGCACTGTGTACAACAACAAATATGACGCCCCAGCATATAGTCCATTATCATTCATTCCAGAGAATGTTCATGGAGAGTGCACATGGCCCAGTTTAGTGTTCAGTTGACATTATTGTATGTTCAAACACAAAGGGGGAGACAGATTTTCCCTGCCTGAGAAGGAGTACCCTCTCTCTTACTTTATTCAGGCCGAGAGCAAAATGGGGGCCCAACAACTCCCTGAGTTATCGTTACCACATGAGAAGGATTCCTGATTAGTATTCATTGGGATCTCTCCACTGCCTGAAGCAAAGGGGATTACCTGAAGCAAATCCAATTGTTCCAGAAAGAAATCACATTACCAGCTGCTTGTCTGAGCAGAGTAACTTGAAACGCAGAATAACATGTGAGGCATACCATCATTTTCATTTTTGTTATGAGTTCAACTTTCTGTATCCCACGTTTTCCAGAAAATGACCCAGTCTGAGGCCTATACTATTGCTCATATCAAGAAGAGGGACAGCCCATTTAATCCTCCTATCTGTTTCACAGGAAGAGGAGGGGTCTGCTCAGTACATCAAGCTGTTAAACAGGAATAGGCAGAGCCCTATCAGACCCTTGAACCTGTTCTATGGGACCAGGAGGAGTCCATTCAGCCCCATCAATAAAGCCAGCACTAGACGTGCCGATGGAGATGAACATCATTCTCGGGGAGAGACTAAGAAAGAATGCACTTGAAATAAGGAATGGTCAATACCTGAATGGAAATAAGCTGAAGGAATAATGGAAACAGGCAGAAGAAGTGAGCTTTCTTTACTTTTGTTCTTCTCTCACAGGATGTATGCAGCCCTGATCAGGGCAGCATGTTATGCTGATCTTGAACTGAGTGGCTGGTTGAGTTGTTCCATGGGATAGTAAAGAGTAAAACACGTTGTTGTGGGTTTGCAGTTACACAGAGACCTGACCAGGAAAGGTTGATCCATTGCCTTCTCTGAAGCAAGCAGGTGGGCTTTTTAAATCTAATGATCATGGTTTAATTTCAATGCCATCAATTTCCTTCATGAGATACCAACAGAGTGGCTCTAGGTTATGAGTCAATGACATGAGTACCATGTGCTGTCTCCCTATCTGACAGATTCTGTGCAGAGAACAAGTTAAACTTGTCAAGTGCAATTATGTTGTGATGGACACGTGTTTAGAAGGGACTTGAAACAGGTGAATCCGGATTTAACAAATACATAATTGATGGTTTTCATAGAAATTACACTGAGGCTGCAGAAGAGACTGGGGTGTCATGACGTTTTTATTGGACAGGAATAGTGAGTGGGGAAGAGATGTAAATGTGGATCTGTGCAGAGCTGGAAGATTATGGCGTTTTAGAACAGTCTGGTTCGTCCTTGCATATTGGTGAGTAATTTGTAAATAGCAATTTGTTATTTATAAATAGTAAGGAAAGATATATTTGATTGGAACTGAAGACGTTGACTTCCATCTTTCCAAATGTTAAATAATATGTGCAGCAATTCAATTTAACCTGGTTTAACCGAAAGATACAATCACTTACCAGGAACACCAACTTTCGCTAGGATGGGATAATACCCAGCTTGAATAACCAGCGGTACATCATAAATCTGCAATTCTAATGATATCCAAGGCTGGGAAAGCCAGTAAAGACCCTCGGATGAACTCCTGTCAATTGTTGGACCATTTCAGTTTTAATGTTGTCAGATTCTGATCTCTCATCCCCCCTTTCTCTGGAGCTGCTGATCCCTGTTAGTCCAGTCGGTGATGTTCCAGCCCATACTATAGAATAACACATTGAATCGAGTCCCTAATTAATAGAAAAGACAAACCCTACTGAGACACATTTAGAATCCACAGAGACTCACATAAATAACATTCGCTGAACAAATAGCTCCTGCCACACATTTCAATTCAATACTGTTTTATTAAAATTCGAAACCTTAATTAAAATGTACACATTCTGAATGGGATATGTGAGGGTGACTGAGGGAACAAATGTTAGGGCTGGTAGGTCAATTGCCTTCGATAGGAGAATAATACCAGAGGTTTATCGGACAATCAACATGCTTCACTGTTTATAAATGGGAACATGCATCCTGTAATTGCTGCTCAGAAATTACAATATCAGTAAGATATTGAGAGAACTTTTATAGTAAATGATTTGAAAAGAAAATGTGTCTAAGCTAATGTGAGGTTTTTACAGGCAGACAGCATGGATATGTTAACAGAGAATTGTACCTAAGAAACAATAGATACTGCAGATGCTGGAGAATTCAGTGTGGATAAATCATGGCGGTAGAAAAGGCGCAGCAGGTCAGGCAGCATCCGAGGAACAAGAGAGTCAAAGTTTCAGGTTCAACACCCCTTCAGGATTGGCAAGAGAAAGGGACTGAGAGTAAATGGGTTGTGGGGATGAGGTTGTGCGAAAGGTAGGCAATACGTGAACGAAGGAGGAGGGTGATAGTGATAGGTCAGTGGGGTGCGTGGAGCAGATAGGTATGAAGGAAGATGGACAGTTCGATTTCCTTGAGAGTGCGGATCTGAGTCGGAGGGCTGGATCTGGAATTTGGGTGATGGACGGGAGATTTGTAAATCAGTGAATCCAATGTTCATGCAGCGTGCTTGTAGGCTACTGAGGCAGAATATGAGATGTTCCTGGCAACATCCTGATAAATATCTTCTGAACTATCTCCAGCTTAATAAACTCCTTCCTATAATATAACTGCACACATTACTACAGAAAAGGCTTAGTCAATGTCCTGCACAATCGCAGCATGCCTTCCTAACTTGTTACCTCAAAGGACTGAGCAATGAAACCACCTTAAACACCCTGTTCATATTTCCCACAAATTTCAAAGAATTGGGCCTGCTCCTGCGGATCCCTCTATTTTACAACACTACCAATTCACTACGATTATTTGTATAAGCCCTCCTCTTGTTTATTTTACCAAAATGTCATACCTCTCATTTCTCCAAGTTAACCTCAATCTACCACACCTCAGCCTAGTGAGTGATATTATTGCCCCTTACCCTCCTCCTTCAGGTTTAAAAGACCCTCACCTCTCTAGAAGGCCTACAAACACAAACTTGAGTTTCCCAAAGACCTAGAGCTTGGTTTACATACGCAGGCAGAGGGAGGAGTGGGTATGGAGAGACTGCAATGAAAACAGTTGCCTTGTACCAATGAATGATGTTAGGAAGAGGGAAGCCACGTCTTAGAAGTTGGGAATATTGACCGGTATTTTTTGGCCAGAAATTGTGCCATTTCCTCATCTCTGCTGTTCAGTATTGATATCATTTCGAGATCCTTCATAGGGCAGAGTGTTTCTGCAGGATCACTTTCTGGAATATTGTTGATTACAGATAATAGCCATTTAAGCTGGAAATCATAGCCAAGTATTTACAAATATTCATAGTTTATCTCGATGCAGAGCACATAAACTCAACATCCTACAGTTGAAGCCAACACCTTTCATTTGTTTTACAGTGAGAACTGTTGCCTGTGTCTTTTAGTCATGTTAATCAGAATTTAATAAATGCATACATAGCTGAAACCTGACACTTAAAATATGATCTGGATTCAAGTCCTGCCTATTGTGGAAGTGTGTCACAGCATGTCAGAAGAGGCTGATGAACAAACACACAGGAGAATCATGTTGCAGCTTTAGGGGCTATTGCTGATTGGTGTTAGTGTCCCTACCTCCGAGCCTGAAGGTCGAATTTCAAATCACACAGAGATGTTTCTCTATATATCAGAATTTAGATTAGATTCCGATAGTGTGGAAACAGGTCATTCAGCCCAACAAATCCACACCGACCCTTCGAAGTGCAACCCACCCAGATCCATCTCCCTCTAATTAATATACCTAATTCTGAACGACAATTTAGCATGGTCAATCCACCTGACCTGCTCATTTTTGGATTGTGGGAGGAAACCAGGGCACCTGGACGAAGCCCTCGTAGACAAGGGAAGATTGTGGAAACTCCACACGGACAGTCACCCGAGTCTGGAGCATGTTGATTTAAATGATTTTGGAATTGTGATTAGATGGAGAAGGAAGGGATGACAGTATTCAATTTCAGAATTTTGGCTTGGGATGACTGAAAACACAGATTCCTTTTGACTGGAGTCATATCTGCACTTCCAAGACGTTTGTAATATAATGTGAAGGATGAATAGTCAAGGTCCATTTCCCAGGATATGGGAGTTCAAAATTCCAAGGCACAGGTTTAAGGTGAGAAGAGAAAGATTATGAGGGACCTAAAGTTCAAATTTACCACGCAGAGGGTGGTACGAGTAGGGAATGTACTATCAGAGGAAGTACTGAATGCTGGTACAAGCGCAACATTTAAAAGGCATGAGTATATTAATAGGAATGGTTTAGAGGGATAGACGACAAATGCTGGCAAATGGGAGGAGATTAATTTAGAATATTTGGTCAGCTTGGATGAGAAAAAAGGTCTGTTTCTCTGATGTACACCTCGATGATCCACTGCTTCAACAGATCAAGGTCTCTTTGTAATCATAGAGTGTTAACCATTATACAAACCCTGTCCAATGTCCAACCAATCTTAATGTAATTTGCAAATTTACAAATCATGCCTTCTGTAATTCTCACCTAAATCATTTGTAGAAATGACAACAAAACGTGGATCCAACACATTTTCCTGTGGATTACGGCTTGCTCCAGTATTCCACTTTGAAAAGCAACCCGCCACCCCTACCCTGTCTCCTTCCATTAAGCCCATATACACAGAAACACACACACCCAACACTCCACCACCACCCTGTCTCCTGCCATAAGCAGATATACACTGACACACACACACAACCCTCCACCACCACCCTGCCTCCTGCAATTAAACAGTAATACACAGAAACACACGCACAACCCTCCACACCTACCCTGTCTCCTGCCATTAAACAGATATATACAGAAACACACACACAATCATCCATTACCACCCTGCCTTCGGTCATTAACCAGATATATACAGATACACACACACACACACACACACACACACACACACACACAACACTCCACCACCACCCTGCCTCGGGTCATTAATCAGATAAACACAGACACACACACCCAACACTCCACCACCAACCTGTCTCCTGCCATTAATCAGAGATACGCAGAAACACCCACATACAACCCTCCAGCACCACCATGACTCCTGCAATTTAGTAGATACACACCGACACGCACGCACACACGACCCACCACCACCACCCGGTCTTCTGCCATTAAACAGATATGCATCGAAACGCACGCACATACAACCCTCGAGCACCACCCTGTCTCCTGCCGTTAAACAGTTATACACAGAAACACACACACACCACCGTCCACAACCACCCTGTCTTCTGCTCTTAAGTAGATATATACAGAAACATACACACACATAACACTCTCCAGCACACCCTGTTCCCAGACATTAAACAGATATACACAAAAACACACACATGCAATGTTCCACCACCACCCTGGCTCCTGCCTTTAGGCAAATGTACATAGAAAAGCACGCGCACAGCGTTCCACCACCAATCTGTCCCTTTCCATTAAACAGATATACGCAGAAATACAGACACTTTCCTCCACGACCACCCTATCTCCGGCATTTAAGCAAATGTACAAAGAAAAGCACACACACAACCCTTCAAGCCTCACCCTGACTCCTGCTATGAAACTGATATACACAGAAACAGATACACCCAACTCTCCACCAGCACCCTGTCTCCAACCATTAAACAGATATACACAGAAACACACACACATCCATGCACCACCACCGTGTTTCCAGCCACTCAGCCTTTATGCACAGAAACACACACACAACCTTCCACCATCACCCTGTCTCCTGCCATTAAAAAGATATGCACCGAAACACACACGCACAACCCTCCAGAACCACACTGTCTCCTGCCATTAAACAGTTATACACAGACACATGCATAACCCTCCACATCTAGCCTGTCTCCTGCCATTAAACAGATAGAACATAGAACTATACAGCACAGAACAGGCCCTTCGGCCCTCGATGTTGCGCCAACCTGTGAACTATTCTCAGCTCGTCCCACTACACCATCCCAAATCATCCATGTGTTTATCCAATGATTGTTTAAATCTCCCTAATATGGCTGAGTTGACTACATTAACAGGTAGGGCATTCCACGCCCTTATCACTTACTGCGTAAAGAGCTTTCCTCTGACATCTGTCTGAAATCTATCACCCTTCAATTTGTAGTTATGCCCTCTCGTACAAGCTGACGTCATCAGCCCAGCAAAAAGCATTTCACTATCTACCCTATCTAACCCTCTGATCATCTTGTATATCTCTATCAAATCCCCTCTTAGCCTTCTTTCTTCCAATGAGAACAGACACAAGTCTCTCAGCCTTTCCTCATAAGACCTTCCCTCCTGACCAGGCAATATCCTGGTAAATCTCCTCTGCAGCTTTTCCAATGCTTCCACAGCCTTCCTGTAATGGGGCGATCAGAACTGTACACAATATTCCAAGTGTGGCCACATCAGCATTTTGTATAGTTGCAGCATGATATTGCGGTTCCGGAACTCAATCTGTCGACCAATGAAACCTAACATACCATATACCTTCTTCACAGCACTATCCACCTGGGTGGCAACTTTCAGGGATCTATGCACATGGACTCCAAGATCCCTCTGCACATCCACACTAACAAGAATCAATCCATTAACCCAATATTCTGCCATCGTTTTATTCTTCCCAGTGTGCATCACCTCACATTTAGCTACATTGAACTCCATTTGCCACCTCTCAGCCCAATTCTGCAGTTTATCCAAGTCCCCCTATAAACTGTAACATTCTTCCAAACTGCCCACCACACCACCGACTTTATTGTCCTTGGCAAATTTACTAATCCATCCACCTATGCCTGGGTCTAAGTCATTTATAAAAACAACAAACAACAGTGGTCCCAAAACAGATCTTTGTGGCACACCACTAGTAACTGTACTCCAGACTGAATATTTTCCATCAACCACCACTCGGTGCCTTCTTCAAGAAACCCAGTTACTAATCCAAACTGCTAAATCACCCTCAATTCCATGCCTCTGCATTTTCTCCATCAGCCTACCACGTGGAACCTTATCAAATGCTTTACTGAAGTCTATGTATACCACATCAACTGCCCTACCCCCATCCACATGCTTGATCACCATCTCAAAACGCTCAATGAGGTTTGTGGGACATGACATGCCCTTGACGAAACCATGGATAAGGTGAGGACTGCTAATGCTGGAGACCAGAGTTGAAAAATGTGGTGCTGGCCTGCTGTGTTTTTCCAGCACACATTTTTCAACCCTTGACGAAACCATGTTGACTATCTGAAATCAAGTTGTTCCTTGATCGATTATTATGAATCTTATCTCTTATCATCCTTTCCATGATCTTTCCTATAACAGAAGTAAGGCTCACTGGTCAATAATTACCTGGGTCATCTCTCCTGCCCTTCTTGAACAATTTCAAAACATTTGCAACCCTCCAGTCTTCAGTTGCTAAATCTATAGTAAATGCCGACTCAAATATCAAAACCAAAGGCTCTGCTATCTCCTCTCTAGCTTCCCAGAGAATCCTCAGATAAATCTCATCTGGTGCAGGCGACGTCTCTACTTTCACTCTTTCTTGAATTGATAACACCTGTGCGTAAGTAACCTCGATCCTTTCTAGTCTAATATCTCATACCTCATTCTTCTTTTCTACAATATTGTTTTCCTGAGTGAAAACCGATGTGAAATCTTTATTTAGCACCTCTCCAAGAAATACAGAAACGCACGCACAACCTTCCACCACCACCCTGTCTCCTTGCATCAAGCAGGTATGCACAGAAACACACACACAATAATCCCCCACAACCCTGCCTCCTGCCATCCAGCAGCTATACACTGACACACACATAGGCAACCCTCCAATACTACCTGTCA
The DNA here is from genome assembly GCF_047496795.1 of Chiloscyllium punctatum. Classification (NCBI taxonomy): domain Eukaryota; kingdom Metazoa; phylum Chordata; class Chondrichthyes; order Orectolobiformes; family Hemiscylliidae; genus Chiloscyllium; species Chiloscyllium punctatum. Next base: position 13,167,403 of record NC_092756.1, read on the forward strand.
CATGCCATAAACAGATATACACAGAAAATCATAGACACATCTCTCCACCCTCCAACATGTCTCCTTACATTAAACAGATACACACAGAAACACATACACATGACCCCCAACAACCACCCTGTCTCCTGTCGTTAAACAGTAATACATAGAAACACACGCAAACCCTCCACATCTACCCTGTCTCCTGACATTAAACATAAAACCCCAGAAACATATACACATCCCTCCATCACCAAGCTGTCTCCTGCCATTAAACAGATATACAAAGAAACACAGACACACACAATCCTCCAACACCACCCCGTACCCTGCCATTAAACTGATATACACAGAAACGGACACACACAAGTTTCTACCATCACAGCGTCGCCAGTCATCAAATAGATATGCACAGAAACACACACATATCTCTCCACCCTCCACCGCGTCTCCTGCCATGAAACAGAGAGACACAGAAACACACACACAACACCCCAAAGCCACCTTGTCCCATGTCGTTAAACAGCAATACATAGAAACACACGCACAACCCTCCACATCTACCCTGTCTCCTGCCATTCAACAGATATATACAGAAATACACACACAACACTCCACCACCATCCTGCCTCCGGTCATTAACCAGATATACACAGAAACACACACACACGCACATACACAACCCTCCACCACCACCCTGTCTCCTGCCATTAGTCAGATATAAACAGAAACACACGCACACAACATTCCACCACCACCCTGTCTCCTGACATTAAACAGGTATACACAGAAACACACACACACGTATCTCTCCACCATCCACTGCATCTCCTGCCATGAAACAGAGAGACACAGAAACACACACACACAAATACAACCGTCCACCACCAACTCGTCTCCTGTCTTTAAACAGTTATACACAGGAACACACACTCACAACCCTCCACCACCACCCTGTCTATTTCCATTAAACAGATATATACAGAAACACAAGCACCCATCCCTCCATCACCACCCTGTTTCCTGCCATAATGCAGATATGCACAGGAACGCACACATACAACCCTCCACCACCATCCTGTCTCCTGCCATGAAACAGATCTTCATAGAAATATACACAGACAATCCTTTCCTACCACCATCCTGTCTCCTGCCATTAAGCAGATATCCACAGAAACAGGCATTGACACACACACAACCCTCCAACACTCGCCTATCTCCTGCCATTAAACAGATATACACTGAAAAACACTCATAAGCCTCCACCATCACCCAGTCTCATTCCATTAAACAGATATGTGCAGAAACACACAGGCCCCCACTTCTCTCCAACACCACCCCGTCTCCTGCCTTTAAGGAAATATACACAGAAACGCACACACACACACACACCCCTCCACGACCACCCTGTCTCCTGCCATTAAACAGATATACACAGAAACACACACAAACAACTCAGCCCCCCACCCTGTCTCTTGCCATTAAACAGATATACACAGAAACGGACACACAGCCCTCCACAATCACCCTATCCTCTTCCATTATGGAGATATACACTGAAACACACACGCACAATCCTCCACGACTACCCTGTTTCCTGCCATTAAGCAAATATACACTCAAACACGCACACACACATATATCTCCATATCGAGACACAGGCACAGTCATGTCTTTAATGCAGAGATATATAATTTTTGAATAAAACATGTATCAAGAATTAAAGTGAGAAGGAGGGAGAATTGTTTTAAGAAACATCTTAGGCAGGACACAACCGCAAAGTATACCTGATGGGTCAAATATCCTTATTTTAATTTCCTATGCTGTATGTCCTTAAGATGGTAGGAATATTTTCCCAAGGGTGCAATGGAGGCTGAGTTTGGTAAATACTTTATTGAACAGTCAATGAGACTGTGGGATACGTTTGAGGGGCTGAATGGTGTGCTTCTGTTCATATTTGTTGTGCCTTTATTTCTGAAAAGAGGAGGTGGCTTGCTGTGAGGTTAGGACAGTTTAAAATTAAAACGTCTCCCATTTCCATTTGAGGTAAGGTGGCTTCTTTCTCCGTTGGACTGTGCGATCTGTGGGGCTGTCATCCCCAGGAACAGTGAAGACTGGGTCATTTAAGATATTCAAGGCTGACCTTAACTGATCTTTGATGGACAGGAGAGTCAATATTTATTGGGAACAAACAGGAAGGGGTTGGTCAGCTTAATACACAGGAACACACACTCACAACCCTCCATCACCACCCTGGCTCCTGCCATGAAGCAGATATGCACAGAAACACAAACACATCCCTCCACGACCACCCTGTCTCCTACCATGAAGCAGGACTGCGCGATCTGTGGTGCTGTCATCCCCAGGAACAGTGAAGACTGGGTCATTTAAGATATTCAAGGTTGATCTTAACTGATCTTTCATGGACAAGAGATCGATATTTATTGGGAACAAACAGGAAGGGGTTGGTCAGCTACAATCAAACCATCCATGATGTTTATAAACTGAGTAGCAGGCTGGAGGGGCCGAATGATTAACTGCTACTCCTATCCCATACGTTGTTCTCCCAATTTACCCCTCGAAGCTGTTGCAGAGCGAGAGAGAGAGGAAGACCTCATTCAGCCAGTCAGAATCGTTGTAATGAGACAGGACGAGGCAATTCTGCCCGTCTATTGAGTTGCACAGGAATAGAATGCAATCATACAAACCATTGAATACACCGAACAGGAGGAGGCCATTCAAACTTTCTGGGCAGTTACAGTGGCAGGGGAGCCCTGGTTATCGAGCCAGAAATAAAAAGTAGAGAGAATTACTTGTTTTCAGGTTGTAAAGATGTAACGAGTGGATTTCCTCAGGGATCAGTGTGAATTTATCAACAGTTTACAATCTAGGTTAATGCCTTGGATGAAGGAGCTGAATGGATTGGAACTCAGTTTGCTCATACAGGATAGTCATTCAATAAGATGTCAAGTGGAGGCAGAGCATCTGCAATGGCATACAGACGGGGAGGGCAGTGAGTAAACCTGCGACAAAAGAAAATCAGTACAATGTGGGTGAATGGAACTTCGTGATTTGGGGAAATGACAAAACAGCAGTAAATAATTTAAATGGAGAGAGAATGCAGAACTCGGTGGTGCAAATTTATTTGCGTGCTTCAGCACATGAATCACATCAAGTTACTCTGAAGATGCAGCAAGTGATTTAAAGGTAAACGGAATGACGCTGTTTCATGCCAGGGGTATTGGCTTTGATCTTAGCGATGTTTTTCTACATTGGTCCAAGGCATTGCTGAGATTACATCTGATGTACTGTTTGAAGCTTTGATCCCCAAATGTGAAAACCAAAAGCTAAACTGCTTTTAAACTTTTCAAACATGTTTCTCTTTACTTGGACTTGTTACGAAGACATTATGTTATGAAGGTTAACTGTTTCGGCCTGAAAATGAGAGATGTTCTTATTGATCATAGAATATTATGAGGAGAGTGCAGCTGGTGAATACCTGATGAATATTTCCTCTTGTGTGGGAGAATAAAACTGGGGAAGTAATTTAAGAATAAGACAGGTTCTGAGGCAATGCCACTGGACAAGAAAAGTTAACTCTCATTTCTCTTCATGCATGCTGCCAGACCTGCTGATCTTTTCTAACAAATTCCGTATTTCTTTAAGAGTAAGACACATTCGTTTTAACGCAGATATTGTGAAGACATTAAAAATTTATTTTTAGATTATGCAGGCACATATAAACATATCTTCAAATCAAGTCGGGCCATTTTTTGTTAATGAAAAGATTCTGGGTCCGACAGCAGCAACGATGCACCTACATGGAGCAGAGTATGTGATGGAGTCATATAGTTCAGTCAATGTTCAAGGAGAGCTCACATGGTCCAGGTTGGGGTCTGATAACATTACTGATTCAACTTAGTGGTGGAAAAAATATAACTTATCTAGGAAGGCACATTCTACTGCTCCCTTTCTCTTTCCCTGTCCCTCGTCACAGCAATATGTGCGAGCTAAAAAGAAAATGTGCAGTCTATTTTATCACTCATGGAGGATTCATGATGAGGATTCATTGGAATGTCTGAAGCACAGGAATGCCCTGCCTGAAGCACAGGGAATTCAGCCAAATCGAATTGTTCCAGGTAGGATTCACATTGTCAGAAGGTTGTGCGAGCAGAATAACTTCAGAAGTAATTATTCAGACTTGATAGTGATAGAGAAAGACAGGAGATTCTGTGGCTGCAAATGGGAATCCAGGATGTGTAGCCTTCCACGTGCCAGGATCAAGGATGTCTCCGAGTGTCTGCAGTACGTTCTCAAGTGGGAGGGGGAGCAGCCAGAAGTCATTGTGCACATTGGTATCAATAACACAGGTAGAAATAGGGATGACGTCTTGCAAAGTTATTATGGAGAGCTAGGAGAAAAGGACCTCAGCCAGCACCATGTGCGGGTATCCAGTGGTACGTGCTAGTGAGGTTAAGAACAGGAGGACATGACAGATGAATGCATGGTTAAAGAATTGGTGCAGTGGGCAGAGATTCAGAGTTTTAGATCATTGGATCTTTTCTGGGGCAGTGATGACCTGTTCAAGAGAGACAGGTTGTACCTGAACTGTTGGAGGTCCAATATCCTGGCGGGCTACAAGGGAGGATTTAAACTATATTGGCTGGAGTGGGGAACGGTGTGGGATTCACAACAACAGGGAGACAAGTGCGAGGCTGGAGGAAAAACAGTAATCAGAAAGAGTAAAGTGAAGAGACAGGTCAGGCTCGAACACGACAGGGAGCAAGGAATGCCTGTCGGATTAAACTGCATCTGTTTCAATGCAAGAGACCTGACAGGTAAGGCCGATGAACTCAGGTCGTGGATAGGTAGGTGGGACTGGAGCATTATAGCCATTACAGAAACATGGCTAAGTCTGGGACAAGATTGTACCCGTGTGGAGATTATTTAGGTGGGATAGAGGTGGTGGAAGGTGGGGATGGGGAGTTTCATTTTTGATTAAGGCGAGTATCACAGCAGTAATCAGAAATGAAATAACTGATGGATCATTTAGTGAGGCTTTGTGAGTGGAGCTAATAAATAAGAAGTGGGTGGTGACATTATTGGGGTTGTACTACAGAGCCCCAAATGGGTAATTAGAAAAACAAAAATATGTAGAGTGATTTGGGGAGACTTGCGGGGGCAACAGTATAGTCATAGTAGGAGATTTTAATCTACCTAACATAGACTGGGACTGACACAGGATTAAGGGCTTAGATTGGGTCAACCGATTAAGTGTGTTCTGAAAATTTTCCTCAAGCATTATAGAGAGGGACCTACCTGGGAAAGGGCAAAACTCAACCTACTTTTGTGAAATAGAGCATGGCAGGTGACTGAGGTGGCAGTGCGTGAGCACTTTGGGGTCAATAACCATCGTTGTATTAAATTTAGACTAGTTATAGAGAGGGAAAAATCGGTACACAGGTGCAAGTTCAAACTTGGGGAAAGTGAATTTTGATGGAATTAGATAGGAATTTGGAGGGGTTGATTGGAATAGTTTGTTTGCAGGCAAAGGGACCTCTGGCAAGTGGGAGGCATTTCAAAGTAAGATGGCTAGAATTCAGAGTCTGTATGTTCCAGTGAGGGTGAAGGGCAAGTTTGGCAGGAAGAGTAACCCCGGGATGACAAGAGCTATTGAGGCTTTGACCAGGAAAACGGAGGCATGGCTCACTTACAGGCAACTAGGATCAAGGGAATCCCTGGACATATACAGGGGAATATAGAAGTTTCCTGAGGAAAACAATCAGGAGGGCAAAAAAAGGGGTAAAAGATAGCTTTGGCTGAGAAGGTTAGGGTGAGTCCAAAGAGGTTAAGTATATTAAAGCGAAGAGAATGACTACCGTGAGAATATGACCACTCAAGTCCAAATTGGACATGTAGAACCACAGATGATAGGCAAAGTTCTCAATTAACATTTCTCCTCTGTGTTTATTGTGGAAATGGACATGACGACTTGGGAGCTTAGGGACGTTCGTGGTGATATCTTGGCGATATCACAGTTGAGGAGGTATTAGATGTATTAGAATGCATGAAAGTTGATAAATCACCTGGTTCTGAACATAGCAGGAGGCTAAAGAAGAAACCACGGGGAGCCTGGTCGATATTTTTGCATCATCGTTAGCAACAGGTGGGGACCCATAAGACTGGAGGGTTGTTCCTTTATTCAAGGAGAGAAGCAAAGAAAAACCTGGGAACTATAGAGCAGTACGCCTAACATCTGTGGTAGGTAGGTTACTTTAGATGATTCTGAGGGTATATATGCAATTTGAAAGACAGGATTTGATTAGGAATCATTATTATTTATTTTAATAACAAGTATTCATGATTTTTTTTACCTGGAAAGATTGCATTGTTTTGTGAGTGGGAGATCATGCCTCACAAATGTGTTTGAGTTCTTCGATGAAGTGACCAGGAAGGTTGATGAGGGCAGGATGGTTGACGTAGTCTATAATGATTTCAGTCAGGACTTTGATAAGGTTTCCCATGGTAGGCTTCAAGGTCCGATCGCATGGAATTCAAGGGGAGCTAGCAAATTGGATACACACTTAGCTTGATGGTAAGAAGCAGAAGAAAATAGTGGAAGGATGCTTGTCAGACTGGAGGCCTGTGAATAGAGGAGTACCTCAGGGGTTGGTGCTGGGACTATTGCTGTTTGTTATCTATATTACTAGTATTGTTAGGAATATACAAGGCATGATTAGAAAGTTTGTTGATGACACTAAAATAGGTGGTATTGTGGAGAGTGAGGGAAGATTTCCGAAATTTCAGCAGGTCCTTGATTAGCTGGGGATGTGGGCCAAAAAATAGAAACTGAGTTTAATATAGGTAAGAATGAATTTTGGATTTTGGAAAGTTAAATTAAGGTAGGAATTTCATGGTGAATGACAGGACCTTCAATGGTGTAGTGGAACAGATAGACTTTGGAATTCAGGTGAATGATTCACCGAAAATTGAGCCACAGGAATACAGGGCAGTGAAGAAGGCTTTTGGCACACTGGCATCCATTGGCCACGGCATGGAGTATAGAATTTGGGAAGTTATGTTGCAGTTATACGGGACGTTGGTGAGGCCGCACTTGTAGTGTTGTATTCCGTTTTAGTCACATTGGTAAAGGAAGGATGTTATGAAACTGTAAAGATTGTAGAAGAAATTTACAAGCATGATGCCAGGACCCAATGGTCTACATTACAGGGAGAGGTTGGGCAAGCTAGGACATTTTTCTTTGTAGCATAGGAGAATGAGGGAATTGGGGGTGTGGTTGTTGGGGGTTCTTAAAAAAAAATACAAGATCATGACAGGAATGGATAGAGCAACTGTTTGTAGTCATTTTTCCCAGAGATGGAGAATCGAGGACTTGAAGGCATCAGTTTAAGGTTAGAGGAGAAACAATAAAAGGGAAAAAAATAAAAGGAGAAAACAACAGAGTGTGGTACACTTATGGAATGAGCTACGAGTGGAAGTGGTTAAGACATTTACATTAAAATATTTAAAAGGGATTTGGACAAATACATGGATAGGGAAGATTTAGAAGGACGTGGAACAAGTGCAGGGAAATAGGGTTACCATGGATGGAAATTTGGGTCAGCATGGATCAGTTTGGGCCAAAGAGTCTGTCTCTGTGCTGCATGACTCTAGGAGTGGAATAACATTTGTACCAAACATTCATTTTTTTTCTGCTTTTGTCATGAGTTCGAATAATACTTCGATAAAGTTACTTCAAAACAACATTGCAGAGATTTTGCTTTTCAGTTTGTTGTCAAACATGTGTCTGTGTTGGGAAATATGTACAAGGCCTGATTAGTAATTTCTCTGATGACACTAAAATAGTCGGTATAGTGGAGAGTGAGGTAAGTTATCAGAAATTGCAGCAGGACCTAGATCAGCTGGGGAAGTGTGTAGAGAAATGGCAAATGTAGTTGCATTTCCAAAAATCAAATCAAGGTAGGAGTTTCATGGTTTCATGGTGAATGGTAGGGACTTAAGGAGTGTAGTTGACCAGAGGGTACTTGGAATTCAGGTGGACGGTTCTCTCAAAATAGAATCGCAGGTAGACGGCAACAAGACTTTTGGCACGCTGGCCTTCATCAGTCAGGGAATTGAACATCGAAGTTGGTGAGTTATGTGCAGTTATACAGGACGCTGGTGAGGCTACACTTGGTTACTGTGTTCGGTTTTGTTCAATTTGCTCCACGAAGATGTGATTGAATTGGAAATAATGCAGAAGAAATTGCCAGTACTCAATGGCCTGATTTATAGGGAGAGTTTGGACAGGCTTGATCATCTTCTTTTTTGCACTGTAAGAGACTGAGGGGAAATCCTACGGAAATGTATAAGGTCATGAGAGGCAGGGAAAAGTGCACATCCAATCAGTTTTTTTTTTCCCCAGGGTTGGGCATCAAGGACGAGAGGGCATCAGTTTAAAATTAGAAGGGATAGAGCAAAAGGGAACCCGAGGGCCAACTAATTTTGACACAGAGGCTTGTACATATATGTAATGAGCAGCGAGCAGAAATTGTCGAGGCGGGTAAATCAAGAACATTTACAAGGCATTTGGACAAATCCATGGATTGGAACAGATTAGAAAGATACAGGCAATGGCAGGGAAATGAGGTTCATGTCAATGCACATTTTGGTCGGAATGGACCAGTTTGGACTAGCGGGTCTGTCACTCTGCTTTAAGACTCTATGATTCTAATAACCATTGCTTGTTTCCCACTGAATGTTATATTGTACTTCCCCAATTCACTGGAGCAAACTTGACTCTCCAGCCTCCGGGCTTCCATGATGTTTGACCAGTATGTTCAAACATTCGATATTGTATTCAGACACCGTGTAAAATGTAACATATCAGATTAGATTAGATTACTTAGATTACTTACAGTGTGGAAACAGGCCCTTCGGCCCAACAAGTCCACACCGCCCCGCCGAAGCGTAACCCACCCATACCCCTACATCTACATTTACCCCTTACCTAACACTATGGGCAATTTAGCATGGCCAATTCACCTGGCCTGCACATCTTTGGACTGTGGGAGGAAACCGGAGCACCCGGAGGAAACCCACGCAGACACGGGGAGAACGTGCAAACTCCACACAGTCAGTCGCCTGAGGCGGGAATTTAACCCGGGTCTCAGGCGCTGTGAGGCAGCAGTGCTAACCACTGTGCCAGCGTGCCGCCCACGCAAATATCAATGTCACTATTCCTCCAAAGCTGCTTCAGAACAAGGTTATCAATTAGTCCTTCTGACCAGACAGCACCACATCCAAACTAACCTGCTCTCTCGTTTGGATCACAACATATTCTTCAATCTACTTGATACACTACTGGAATTTATTTTTCACAGCATGAGCAGTCACTTCGTTACCGCAGTTTAGAGGCAACTTGAGATAATTCATAGTTACTGCGGCACCCACAATATCAAATTTCCAGAGCATAAGATACACAAAACGTGCACGAAACTTTTGCACGACATAACACACCAATGTTTATTTCTCCTTGCTAAGATTCTCCCAAACTGATTCTGTGGGATCTGAGGGACAGGTGGCGTTATTAGTGACAGAATTGGACAAGATGTTCAGGGAGGCGCACCTCGATGCTGAGATTATCTGAAGGAATGTCCAGCAATAAGGACATTCTGTATCCCCGTCCTGCCAGGATAAATGTCACCGCATTCTCTGCACTCCCTCACACAAATGTATACACTCAAATACACAGACACGCAAACACATGAACAAACACAGACACACACATACAGACACAGAGACATGGACAGTTGCGTCCATAAGACAGAGATAGGTTTTTGATGAACAAGGACATCAAAGGTTGCGGGGAGAAATCAGGAGAATGACGTTGAGAAACCTCAAATTCGTTATTAAATGGCATTCAGTCTCGATGGCTGAATGGCCTGATTCTGCTCCTTTCTTAAATGCTCGTGTTGTGTTATACTACCTGGTATTCTTTTCCTGGGACAGGAGTGGAGAATGAGTTTAATACATATTTGATTGGAAAAAGTCAGTGGTAATATTGGACATGTTTAGAGGGCTGAATGGTTTACGTCTATTCCTAATTATTCTGTCCTTATCTTTCAAGAAAGGTGGCGATTTGATGTTAGGTTAACACAGTTTTAAACTAATGGGCCCTGCAATGGAATGAGGATGTCACTTTCCCTTTAGTTTTGTGCTGTCTGTGGTGTCCTCATGCTCACGGAGCAGTGAAGACTTGGTTATTGAAGATATTTACGGCTGAGCTTGACTGATCTTTGCTGGACAGGAGAATCAATGTTTATAGGGAACAGACAGGAGACGGATAGCCAGACACACTGGGATCAGCCATGAGCATTCTCACTGGTGCAGCTGAATGGCCTCCTGCTTCCCCTACCCCATGAAGGTAGTCTGCAGATGTAGCAAGTGGTTTGGATTGATGTTGTTTCTGGGAAATGGTATCAGGTTTAATTGTGGGAATGTTTTACTGCATCTCGACAGGGAGATTGTAGATACTGGAGGTCAGAGGCGAAAAGTGTGGCATTGGAAATGCAGAGCAGGTCAGGCAGCATCCGAGGAGCAGGAAGGTAATGTTTCAGGCATAAGCCCTCCATCAGGGATGCGCCAGAAACACAATTCTCCTGCTCCCTGTACACACGTTCCCAGAAGGCGTTTTGATAAGAAGCATTATCGGTTTCAGTATTGGATCAGAAGTTTTATAGAACGATTCCCGAGTTTGGGAAAAATCAGCTGGATACTTATTTTCTCTTGCCAGGCTGTTTAAAACTGAGGAATAAATTTGAAATATAAGATGTATTGATTATTATGAATGCATAGGCGTGCACTGTACCTTTTGAAGAGGATGAAATCTGGCAAGTGCTTAACAAGCACAGAGTGTGCTGAAACATTATTTAACAAGTAACATTTGGCTGAAACAAATAGCTGAGCTGAGTGCTATGGTACACAACAAAGACGAATTTAGCCAATCAGTTTAACTTACGCCCCATGATACCAAAATCCAAATGAATTTGAATTTTAATGTTATCAAACCAATGCGACAATCCGATGTTTTGGAGTATAAAGTCGGGCATTTTGAACGGTTAGCTGGAGTAGCAAAGAGCACTAACAAATGCAGACTGCCTGCAGAATCCCTCACTGAAAGGTACCTGTTTCTATGAAATCAGTGCAGCAGAAGACTAAGAAAAGACTCAGGAAAACCTACAGAAGAAGATTCACAAGAAAATCGACGTAACTCGCTGGTTTTGACATTCATTTTTTTTTGTAAATCTGAATCCAGTCGTTTTAACAGATCAGTATATTGCTGTAGAGTGTGAGTTAGATACATTGATCAGACAAGGATGATTACAGTGTAGAAAGTTGTTGTTTAATATACTATTTTTTCTTGGAATTAAAGAATAAACTGCTATTGCTTTCTATAAATAGTGGAACTTGGTAGTTCTTTGTCACTCATTATTTTACAGATTACGAGATAAGGTGAGTTTTTCTTTGTGTCTGGTTTAAATTAGCAGAAAGGTTTCACCCCATATCGTGACATTGATTTTAACACAGATATAATAAAAACATCAACCGATTTTCTAAAATTATGCAGACACATACAAACATGTCATCGAATTATAAAGCTTTTTTTGCTAATGAAAGTTACTGTGTGCAACAGCAGTAATGAGTGGGGCTGCAAAAGGGATTAGGGATTCTACAACATTGGTTGGAACACAAATGAGAAATTCTGAAAGGGCTGTACAAGTAGGAATTCCATTCCCCAGAAGTTTGTGATGCTTGGGTGTTTGCAATTATTCAAAGTTGTTTCTGTTAAATATTTGACAGACAAGTTAGAGAAGGAAAACGGTGCACATATAGAAAAGTGCTGCTTGGACCACAGCCTGATCAGGCACGATCTTAGTGCCTGGTACAGCAGTGACAAAGTGGCTAATGACCCACTCCTGCTCCTCACTCATGTGTTCCAATGTGCTATTCAGCCCCTGCACAGCAGCAGATGGTAGGTAGTTGCTCCAATTACCTGTTCCACAGTAACACAGGATATCATTCAGTCTAGTTAGACTGACACACACGGTTTGCTCTGGGTTGGAATATGTTATTTGGAAATCCAGGCTGGGTTAGAAAGACTCCTCTGGTCTCTTTGCTCTCTCTCTGATTTCAACATTCAATAACAGAACATTCAGGAAAATTACAACCATTAGCTTTCCAGTTACAGAACATGAGAACATAAGGAACAGGATCAGGAAATTCGGCCAGTCAATCCTGCCATACCATTGTATACCATCACGGCTGAACCACTGTTAGCATCAACTCCATTCAATTCCCAATTCTTCACACCACTCAACTCAATGATAGAGGGCAAAGAACAATCTACCTCCTCTGTAAGTACTTTCAGTTATCTAGATCCCCGAACACTCTAGTCCTGATAGTTCCTGACATTCATTAGCCTTTGTGAGAATAAAACACTACCCACACAGACACAATGACCTATTGGCATGATCAAAAGAGGTGAACGCAGGAGCCCAGCCAAGAGTGGCAGACCCTGATATCAAGGCAAGAGTTGACTCAGTATGGTATCAAGGAACGCTGACTAAACTAAATTTAATGAGAATCAGCCACAATATCTCCTCTGGTTTGGATCATCCGTAACACAAAGGAAAATGTTCGTGGTTTGTGGACATCAATCCATTCAGTCGCAGGGCATCCCTTCAGGAGATCCTCAGGGGAGCTTCCTTAGCACAAACATCTCCAGGTGCTGTATCAATGTGTTTCCTCCACCATAAGATTAGAAGTTGTGATGGTCCCTGACGTTTAGACAATGTTCAGAACCTTTTGTCCCCTGTCAGCTCCTGAGCGTGTCTGTGCAGCAAGACCCAGACAACATTCAGGCTTGTGCTGTTAAAGAGCTCGTAACATTCATGTGACAGTTCTGCCAGACAATACACATTTCCACAGTTAAAAGAGGAGCTCGTTTAGCATCGCAAGCAAGTTACACACGGATATGTGGAAGCCATTCAGCCCATCGAAACTAATAAACAAGAAGAGGGACAACCCATTCAATCCTTCTGCCTGTTACGCAGGAAAAGAAGCAGTCTGGTTAGTGCATCTAACTGTTAAACAGAAACATGCAATCAGACATTTGAACATGTTCAATGGGACCAGAGAGAGGCCATTCATTCAATTAAGGGCTTATGCAGGAACAGGAGTTTATCATTGATGTTCCAACATAACAAACCAATGGAGCAGAGACTGCACTCAGAGACGGCTCCATGATGTTCTTCGTGTCCCCATTGCATGTGGAACGTGTGCTCTTATAATATGGTTTGCTGACAGTGAGGAGGGAAGCCAAATACTTTGTGCCAAGTCCCAAGGAGGCATCTTCCATCTCCGAGAAGGCACACTCATGTTCTCCATCGAGGACAAAAGCTGGTGGGAAGAGTTAACTGTTTTAGTGTGATGGTATTGTGGCTACTGTGGGCTTGTGGATAATGTGACGTTCAGTGCAGTATCACACGCACCAAATGCACTTTATTAATGTGGAGAGCGTTTAGGCAAAGCCTGCACGTCTCTCTGTCAATCGAAATGGAGAGCGGGGTGAAGCAGGGGAAACGTTCGCAGAGGTACTTAAACTGTCTAGAATCATAATCCGAGTTAAAAAAAATGGAATTTATCACGTTCTTGGTGTCTGTTTAGAACATAATGACTGATTGTCCATTCCCCTCAAGTTTAAATATATTCACCTCTTAATCTCTCACAGTGCTAAAGATGAATCTTCACTCACTCCTCATGGTACCATCATTCCAGTAATTAGTCTGTTGATACTCCTCACACTCTCTCTGTGACAAGGAGATCATTCCTTATAAAGGAAAGAAAGCCTGTCCACAATACCCTAAATGCTGCCTCAATAACACTCTCAGGGTTGATAGCAATAATTCCATTCCCTCACTTTGCCATCTCTGTTTCTTTCCTGTGTTGTGAAATCCTCATACCTTCTCTATGCCCTGAGACTGACGTGGAATTTACAAGTTCCTTACATCTGTACATCAGCATCAATCAAGCCAGCACCAGAGATGGAGAAGAACCACACTCTTGTGAAGAATCTCAAAAAGATAGATCCACCTAAAGCAAGGAATGGTCACCTACCTGAATTGAAATGAGCTGTAGGAATACGGGACACAGACAGAGGAAGGGAGCTCTCTTTCCTTTTGTTCTTTTTCTCACAGCATGTATGCAGTCCTGGTCAGGCCAGCATGTTATGCGAAACTTGAACTGAGTGGCTGGTTCAGCTGTTCCACAGGACAGTAAAGAGTAAAACATGTTGCTGTGAGTTTGCAGTCATACCAGAGACCTGACCTGGAAAGGATCACCCATTGCCTTCTCTAAAGGACAAGGGGCAAGAAAATGGGCTTTTTCCTCACAAATGATAATGTTTTCAATTTAATTATATCAATTTTTTTCATGTGATATCAATGGATTATTATTCGATGGCTGTAGGTTACGAGTCAATGACTTGAGCACAACACACTGTTTTACATCTTACAGATTATGTGCAGAGAACAATTTAAATATCTAAAGTGCAATTATTTTGTAATGGACACGTGATTTGAAGAGACTTGAAACAGATGTATCGGATTTACCAAAATCACAAACGATGGCTCATTCAGAAGTTGCACTGAGGCTGAGGAGGAGACTGGGATATCACAATGGTGGAATTGGACAGGATTGGTATGTGGGGAGGATATGGAGATGTAAATCTGTGCAGGACAACAAAGATTATGGAGTTTGAGAACAGTCTGGTTCCTACTCACATATCAGCGAGTAATTTGTAAATAGTAATTTGCTTTCTACAATTTATATGAAAAGGAATTTTTGATTGGAACTGAAAACATCGATTACTACTTTACTAACATATACACGTCATGAGCCGAAATTCAGTTCAATTCAGTTTAACAGTCAAAGAGAATGACTTACTAGGAACACTAACTACAGCGAAGATGGGATAGTAACCACCTTGAATGATCTAAAGGATATCTTCGATCTGTGATGCTAATGAGAAAGATAATAAAGACCCGAGGATAAACTCCTGTCCATTGTTGGAACATTCCACTTGAAGGTTCTCAGATTCTAATCCATTGTTGGAACATTCGAGTCGAATGTATTTAGATTCTGATCGATTGTTGGAACATTCCAGTCTAATGTTCTCAGATTCTGATCTCTCCTCTCCTCTCTCTGGTGTTGCTGATCCCTGTTAGTGCTGTCGGTGATACACCCTCTCACACTATGAGATAACACATTGACAGAGCCCATTCATTATTTAACATTGGAAACCCTCCACTGGGATAATTAGAATCCACAGAGATTGACATTACTCACAGTCGCTGAACAAATAGCTCCAGTTAACCCCCTTTAATTCAATATTGATTTTATTAAAATTCAAAATAACGTTTAAAATCTACAAATTCAGCATGGGATATGTGGGAGTGAATGTTGGAGATGGTAGATTGATTGTGTGTAACCATTCAATCTACCTTGGATATGGGAGTAATAAGATTAGATTAGATTACTTAGAATCTGGAAACAGACCCTTCAGCCCAACAAGTCCACACCGACTCTCCGAAGAGCAACCCACCCAGACCCATTCCTCCACATTTACCCCTTCACCTAAAACTACGGGCAATTTAACGTGGCCAATTCCCCTAACATGCGCATCTTTGGATTCTGGGAGAAAACCGGACCACCCAGAGGAAACCTTTGCAGACACGGGGAAAATGTGGAAACTTCACACAGACAGTTAGACTGAAGTGGGAATTAAATGCGAATCTTTGGCGCTGTGAGGCTGCCGTGCTAACCACTGTGTCACCTACATAAATCACCTTCTCCCTGCATGAATTGAAACACACAGCCTGTAATTACTGATCAGTGATTATAAAGTTGAGAGAACTTTTATAGTCCATAATCTGGAAAATATAATCTGGACAATATTGATTATAACAGGCAAACTGCAGGGATATGTTAAGAGAATTGTACTTGACAATTGCACGTGACAGATACCTTCCTAATTACTGACAACCGGCAAGTTGACCTTGAGAGACTCCTGTACCAGAACTCCCAAGTTTTTTTGCACTTCAGATTGCCAATTTTACACCTACTATCGAAAATAATCCACGCCTCTCGTCTTTCTGGCAAAGTGCATGACCTCACACTTTCGCACAATCTTCTTCATCGACCAATTCTTTACCCACTACCCTCACCTGTCCACATCCTTCTGCAGGAAAGAGTGAGGACTGCGGATGTTAGAGATCACAGTCAAATAGTGTGGTGCTGAAAAAGCACAGCCAGTCACGCACCATCTGAGGAGCAGGAGGTGCAACATTTCAGGAATGAGTCGGGTGGGTGGAAGGGGGCTGAAAAATAAATGGGAGGGGTGAACCTGGGGGAATGGTAACTTGTCAGGCGATAGGTACATGAAGGTGGGTGGTGATATTGAAGGTCAGAGCAGAAGGTGGAGCGCACACATGGGAAGGAAAATGGACAGGTTGGACAGTTCAAGGGGGCGGTGCCAAGTTGGAGTGTTACACCCGAGATCACGTGAGGGGAAGGTGAGATGAGTAAACTGGTGAAATTGACATTGATACCGTTTGACTTGGGTGTCCCAAGGTGGAAGATGAGATGTTCCTCCAGGTGTTGAGTGGCTTGAGTGTGGCGGTGGAGCTGCCCTAGGACTGGCATGTCCATGGTGCAATGTGAGGGTGAATTGAAGTGGTCAGCCACAGGGCAGTGGGATTGTTAGCTGTGTGTGTCCCAGAGATGTTCCCTGAAACGTTCCATCAGTTGACATCCTGTCTCCCCAATGTAGAGGAGAGAGGGAGCAATGGACGCAGTAGATGAGATGTTTGGATGCACAGAAAATTGTCTGCAGGGTATCGAAGGATTCTTTGGGGCCTTGAATGGAGGTGAGGTCGAGGTGTGGGCGCAGATTTTACACAACTTGCGCTGGAAACAGAAGTTTCCGTGAGTGGATGTTGGCTTGGTGTGGGTGGGGATGGGGCTGTTTGTTGTTGGTCTTAGTTGTACTGGGATTAGTCGCAAATCCTCCTCAGTCACTGTACTTGTGGACCGACAGCTCTGGTTCCCACTATCCTCCTCCACCTCCGCCACCCCCCCCCCCCCCACCCCGGCCGGCCACACAAGTTTAAACACTCCTGAGTGATAATAACAAACCTTCCTGCCAAGAGATTGCTGTCAGTTCAGGTCCATCCCGTCCTTATTGTTTATATCCTACAGACCTGGGAATCTCAATGACCCAGATATCTGAAATTGCTGCCAATTAAGGTCTATCCTGTCCTTCTCGTGTATATCCTAATGAAACGGGTATCGCAATGATGCACATATCAGAAGTACTGCCTCCTCTACCAGCTCTTTGCCCATATATTTAACTGTGCTACCTTCCTATTCCTAACCTCACTGCCACATGGCATAGTCCTGTCTCTCTAAATTTAAATATCATTTCAGCACAACTCCGCCAAGACTTTTTCTTTAAAATGGACAGACTTGAAAATAAATACTTAAGTGTGAGTTCATTAACTGAGAAAGAGGAATCCACTGAATCAGTCCAGTAACCACAGGATCTGATATCTATCACCTCTACCAAAGCTGTTTGGCCAAGTATAACATATGGACCATCTATTTGCACATGGACAAGGATAAACAAAAATGGTCAAAAAAAACAGAAAGAGAGAGAGCAGATGGATGTCATTCAGCATGTTTACTCTGCTTTGCTATCCATTTGGATTTTTGCTTTTCTGTTCCTTCCAATGGTAAGGTCTTTTCCCAGCACACCTAGTGAATCAGAAAGTGCCCACTGTCTTTGTGTCAACAGCCCTGCATGGGGAGCATCCATTGCCAAGTGATGAGTTCTGGGGAGTTTCAGGAGTGGCTTGAGGAAAGGGTGCATACAGTGACGGATGGACTGAGGGACTGAGAGAGATATAGTGGGAACCAGTGACACTAGGGTCAGATGGTGGAGAATCTGTGTGGGTAGAATTGAGGCACGGAAAAGGTGAAAAAAACAAACATAGTTGGAGTCTTGGACAGGCCTCCAAACAGTAATCAGGAGGTGGGGCACAAGATACACCAGAAGAGTGAAAAGATGTAAAGAAAAGGCAAAGTTAGAATGATCATGGGAATGATAAAAACAGTTGTTGAGGAAGAGGACGGGCTCAGCCAGTTGGTGGAGGGTCGTGGGGGTTGGATGCAGTTCATGTCTTTGTTCCAGGAAGAAGCAGAGAGCCCTTAGACCATCCTCGTGGAGGTGGGGGTGGGGGTATGGGGGGTGGGGGGAGATTTGTATTGGGATTTTACATTCATGGGAAAGAGGAGGTCGATGGAGACTGCAAAATGGAAATTCTGAAATTGGTGTAGAGTGTCAGAGGAATCACGGATGTACATGGGCAGGGACTGGACCAGGGTAAAAGATTGATTCAATGTAGGAAGAGATGAATAGTTCGTAGCAGGTGCAGGCTGAAGTAGTGAGTCTGCCTGGGCCGTCCTGTTTGTGGATTTTGTGTAGGAGATGGAAGCGATCTCTGCTATCAGAGGGCCATCAGCTTGGGGTGCATTGGGTGTGGGTTGGCAGGGCAGTGTGTGTATGTGTGTGGGTTGGGGGATTGGGGATCACCAGGAGAAATTAGGTTAATTATCGTATTTAATACTTTGACCTGATGTGCCATGATGGGGTCATGGTCTGAGAAAAGACTTGTTATATATTTTTCTATTGCTAGTTTCTTGTTCAGATTGTACAATTATTCTGAATGTTTGTGTCTCCATCAAGTGCAGACGACATGTTTTTGCCCCCCGAGTGTGATGCCTCAACATTTTTTAAACGTTTGTATCTACAGTATGTGCAACAATGGGCGTTTGCTCCAATAATTTGCTTCCAATTCAAGGAAGATGTGAAAATATGATTTGATCTCCTGCAGTGTGTCCATTAGGTGCAATTTTATTAAGTCTTTATCCTCACACATTCGCTCTTTCAAACAAAAAAGAATGAGTCCAGAAATGCTGCAGATTTTTTTTCAGCTCTAACTATTGCTGGGAATGTTACACAGGGCATACTCCAGTGTCACGGAAAATACAAATGTTCGAGTGCAAGGTGCAAAACCCTAGTCTATCCTAAATTATTTATAAGCTTTATAAATAAAAGATGCAGAGGTGGCAGAGTGTAAAAGTAGGTTCAGCTGTGTTCAAAATGTTATTTCTGGCCCCGTCATAAAAGAACTGAACTACATCACTCTATAAATTCCCCAAAATAAGAACAGCAAGAGACTGGAATTCTTCATTCTTCTTCTGTGAATAACATCTGGAACCTGGAAGAAAATCAAGGTT
Source organism: Chiloscyllium punctatum (assembly GCF_047496795.1). Classification (NCBI taxonomy): domain Eukaryota; kingdom Metazoa; phylum Chordata; class Chondrichthyes; order Orectolobiformes; family Hemiscylliidae; genus Chiloscyllium; species Chiloscyllium punctatum. The sequence continues at coordinate 13,186,801 of NC_092756.1, forward strand.
TGTCTGTGATATTCATAAATGATGATGGTGAGAATGTGGAAGATGGGGGCAGCGTAAGTTCGTCCACAGGTATTCGCTTTGACAAATAACAAGTTTTCCAGTGATTTCCTGCCTGTTGTTCATCACAGCATTCACATCTCCACCCCAACCCAGCATGCAAGGCCCAATGATTTTGCTAAATATTTCCTTGATTCAATTCCATGTTTCTGTGACTTGAACGTGTGATTCCAAATAAAATGTTGAGTGGGTAGGAAAACACCAGTGTCCCAAGTGAACTCAAACCCATTCTTCAGCACCATTTTACAATCCTCTGGTACTAGAGCAGGCTGTGTCCCTTTATGAAATATGTAAACACTATTGAAGTTTATCTGATAAGTGGCAAACAAGAATAATTCTTTAATATGACCAGACAGTAAATATCTCAAATTGGAGAGAATCTAAAAAGCCTTCTATTGATACCTGTGACATAATCAATGCCCAATGACAAATATCCAGAGTATAAACATCTGTCAAAAGTTCAACTGGACTAGCCATGCAAAAAAACAGCATTTCAGATGTTGTTAATTCTGTGGTGACTAACTCACGTCCTAAAGTTCACCAAATTCCAGTATTTACATGGCACCAGGCAGGGAGTGGCCCAGAAAAGACCCTCAGGTGCCCGGATGAATACAGACGCAATAGCTGTTATCGAGGAGAAAGCAGGGGCCTAATTATGCACTGCATCCATTTGTAGTCAGTAATACTGCCTCGCTGCAATACTGATACACAAATGCACTTCTCAGATTCAGTCCCATAGCACTGTGGATTACCCACACCAGCTGTACTGGGACTTCTCAGGGGCAATTAAACCGGTCTACCTCATTAAAATCCCATATGAATTAAAAAAAAACTCAATTTTCTAATAATTGTTGAACAATGCAGATGTTTAATTGATCTGATGAGCCTGTCACTGTCTCTGAAATTGTGTGATCTATTGTAGAAACTATTTCACGCATAAATTATTAACCAACTGACAACTCAGGCACAGATAATACAAGATAACAGCATTTAAGAAGCAGCTGATTCAGCACTTCAAAGGCCAGGGCAGAATAGGCTATAATCTGGATGCAAGCGAGATTAATGCTGTTTGTTAGCTTTTGGTTGGCATATACCTGTTGGGCTAAAGGGCCTGTTTGTGTTGGGCTAAAGGGCCTGTTTGTGTGCCCTGCGACTTTATGCATTTAAGAACAGAAGATGTAGTCCCACTATTTTCATTGCTGTGAACATCATGTGGTAATGAATACAACCTCCAAGGTTACACAGCATCCTGACTTGAATCAATACCATTGGTCCCTTCACTGTCAGTTGTTCAGCCTCCTGTGGCTTTCTTTGAAACATATCAGTTATTGTACCAATAACACGAAGATCACTGGGGTTCACCACCATATTCTGAGTGGAAATTAGACACAGGCAATAAATGGTGGTCTTGCCAACGGAATTCACATCACAAGAACAACTGAAAGGTATCTGCACCACTGACGGCAACCAGTTTAACCGATCTGATTTCTAACGCAGTTTTAATGAGGCTTTTACTTTGCCTAAGTATCTGAACTTACTGTAACTCCATGAAACTTGTACGAGTGCTTTCGCAGTGCTGTTTAAAAATCACATTTTCAAGTTATGCTCATCATTCTGAAAGGGAGAACCTTTGTGCGCTTGAGAATGTTTTCATTATTTGTCAGTATCTAAAGGCAATAGCAACGTAGAAGCTAAGATCAGGAGTAAGTGATTGTACAACTTGAACCAAGTCCTCCATGTGATAACATCATGGATGATCTGATTGTGGCCTGAAACACACACATCCTGCTATGCATTAAAACGTTCATGCATCATTATTAGTGATAAATGGTCTGCCGGTGTCTTAAGAATATCCAATGTCTTACTCTCTCTGAGGGGAGTTCCCACAGACGCAGAACCCCATGAGATGATTAAAACAATCACCAACTCCTTCACTGTGACATTCTCCAGTTTCCAGCAGTCCACCCATTTCTGGAAATCTCTCGCACAAATTGAAAATTGGTTTAGCATTCAATTTGAATAGACTACTCAGAATTATATGGGTTTTAAATGGATCATGTGTCATTTGCCTAAACTCCAACAGATCCAAGGCCAGTCTGACAATGCTTCCTCCAGAGATAAATGCTCATCACAGGAATCAGTTGAGTGAATCTTCTCTGGACTGCTTTTCATGTCATTATGCCCTCAGTTCTCCTGATGTGGTCTCACCATTACCCTGCCAAGCTGTAGTAAATCTTCTCTACTTCTCCATGTATTACCTTTCAAAATGTTTGAAAATTTATATTGCCTCGCCATGATGTGCAAGCAATGTGTTTTTTTTTGTGATCCACGTGCCTGATTCCTCTGTACCTCAGCATTGCAATCTCTTCATTGGAATAATACACAGTTTTTCGATTCACACCACCAATCTATTCAAACAGAGACACATGTTTCCTGCTATGCTCCAATATATCATTCACTTGACCCACCTCGAGTTCTTTATAATATTATGATGTGGAGATCAACATCCATCTGATAATTAAAACCAATGCACCCAGTGAAGATCTCCTCGCCTTATAATATGGTAAGGAAGTGTGACAAGTGATGTAGAACTTTGATACCCAGTATGTTATAAAGGAGTGGTTCAGTGAAATGGAATCCCTTCTCGCTCTCTGTAATTATCAAGTAACTATTTACCTCTTTAGAGGCGGCACGTTGGCTCAGGGGTTAACACTGTTGCCTCACACCGCCAGAGATCCGGGTTCAATACCAGCCACGGGCAACTGTCTTTGTGGAGTTAACACATTCTCAGCGTGTCTCTGTTAGCTTCTACCAGGCGCTCCTGTTTCGTCTCACAATCCAAAGATATGCAGGTTAGGTAAATTGGCCATGGTAAATTGCCAACAGTGTTCATGGATGTGTAGGTTGGTCAGAAGTTAATATGGTAGAGGAATGCATCTGAGTGGTTTACTCTTCAAAGCGTCAGCATGGTCCTTGTTCGGCTAAAGGGCCTGTTTCCCCACGGTAGGAATTCTAACTCTAACAGTGAATGAAGCTCTGAAAAACTGAACTATCACTCTGTAAATAACTATCTATTCCGGATCTTCCTTATATGCTGTTTTAATAATGCAGATTCCACTCATAAATCCATTGTTAGTAAGAACAATAAATTAAAACTTAGCTTCTCAAAGGTTACACAGAATGGGTTCACTTGAAATGTCTGTATCTTATTCCCTCATCTTTTTCTGTCTGAAATGCCTTCTCAGTTGTTTTCTGGTTTCAAGAATATTTGCTCAGCCTTTATTGACGGATAGAGCTTCTTAAACCGAGCATGGAGATTTCTTGCGAGACCGCAATAGTTCTTTCCTCTCAACACATTTTCAGATGGCAGTTGAATCTCCCCCCTCTGTTCAATTGCCTCTGTTTTATGTAACTCCTTGACACACGAAATTCTTATAATATGATTATCTTCAGATTATTAACTCGAAAATGACCCTTAGTCTCCAAGTGCCTTTTTAAATTAATTGGATGAATTTGAATTGTTGCCTGGGTAAAAATGTTGCTTCGGTCTGACAACTGAACGGTTTTGCTCCATTCTGTCAACTGGGCACCTGCAAACTGCTTACCCACAGACGTTCATGTTTCTGTTTAATCACCGAAAAGCACCTTACCTTTTCAAAGGTCATCGTGGTATTGCCCAAAATTTTACAAGTTCACCATTTTTACGCACCAATAGACTGATATCCACTTTATATCTTCCCTTTTGTAGCTTTTCAATCATTATATTCTTCGATATTACAGTCAGACATTTTTGCCAAAAATATAGATTGTGGCCACATTCCAATGGTGTTGACAATGCATTATTTTTTACACCATGTCCAAATTGTCAGTTTGCAGTATTGCAAACATGTTTTGCAGCTCTATCATAGACAGGCAGAAGGCTGGAAGAATACAGCAAGCCAAACAGCATCAGGCGGTATAGAAGGGTGCAAACACGAAACGTCGACTTCTCCACCTCATGATGTTGCCTTGTCTGTTGTGTTCTTCCAGCCTTCTGTCTGTCTTCTTTTGAATTCCAGCATCTGTAGTTTATTGTTGGTCTCTTGCAGCCCCGTTTCCCACTTTCCAGCCTTTGCATCTGCAGAAAAAAATATTAAATCGCAAAAGAATGATCAACGCTCTTAAATTCTAAACTAAATGGTCATTTTCAGTTCCATACACTTGCAATGTTGACTTCTCCACCTCCCAATTCTCTACCTTCTGTCAGTCAGCTAATCTCTATCCAAGCCAATACACTGCCGGGAACCTTCTGGGAACTAACCTTCTCGATCCGTCTTTTATGTAGCACCTTGCCAAATGCCTCAGAATGTCTCGAGATACTACATCTATTGGATCCCGATTATACAACTTCCTGTTTACATTCTCAATTATCTCCAGCAGATTTGTCCAACATGACCTACCCTGCTTGAAACTGCTGAAACTGGTGACATGATCTCTGTTGACATGTTTTTCCAAGTGCTCAGTTATTTCCTTCTTTATGATTGATTCAAGCAACCTCGCAACACAGAGGTCAAACTCACTGGTATATAGTGTCCCATCTTTTGCCTATCTCCCTTGTGAATAACAATGTCATATTATTAATTTTCCAATACATTGGCACCTTTCTACAATCCAAGTAATTCTTCAATATCACAACCAATGCATCTACTATCTTTGCTGCTAGCTCCTTTAATACACTTGGGACTTATCTGCCTTTAATCCCATGAGTTTACTTAATACGTTTTTCCCTGGTCATAGTAATCATAGAAGATAGAATATAATAGCACAGTTCTGGCCCTGCGGCCCTCGATGTTGTGCCGACCTGTGGAACCAATCTGAAGTCTATGTATTCTGCACTATGGCATTTTCATCCATATGTTTATCAAATTAACATTTCAATGCCTTTGAAGCTGGTGAGTGCACTACTGTTGCAGGGCGGGCGCTGTATGCCCCTACTACTCTCTGAGTAAAGAAACTACCTCTGACATCTGAGCTATAACTATCACCCCCCCTCCAATTTAAAACTATGTCTGTCGTGATAACCATCACCATCCGAGGAAAAAGGCTCTCACTGTTGTTACGACGCGGGGTACACCCCTCTGCTAATTTAAACTGGCAACACGTAAAGGATTCACCCCGTGCTGTAATTTGTTAAAATTCCAGACGCAAAGAACTATCCCGAAATTAATATTTAAAGTAAAAATTAACAACTTAATTCCTTAAGTCTAACAGAGAATATTATCTAACAACTATTCGCAACTATTTTACCTTAAAACTATCTTTTACCTCCACCTCGATAATAATAGTCCTATCAAAAATAGCTGATTAAGTTTTTTTTAAAAAAGAATCACATTTCAAAACCAGGCAGCTGTCGATTTTTCTCCATATTCCTGTCTTCTTTTCTTGTTCTTGAGAATTCTGCTTCCCAGGTCTTTGTTTCATAAAGGTACCTGTCAGAGAGCAGATCTTTCTGCTGGACATATTGGCAGCTTGCTGGTCTTTGTCGCTCTGGCTAATTGTTGAAAATGTTTGATATTTATACACCAAAACATTGGATCATTTCATTGGCTTTAATATTGTCAAAATACTAAATACAAACTTGATTGGCATTTGGTATGTTGGGCAGAATTTAAAATGAGTGGCTGAATTTGAATTTGTTTTTATCTCATAGTAACCCAGATACTGCTAGCTGTTTGACCAAATATTGCATTTTAATTTGTCCACTACTCTGTGTGCTTGCTTAGCCCTTGGCCCTTGGCTAACCTTTCAACTCTCTTAATGATATAGTACACTTGAAGCTTCATAAAACTCTCCACCCCATCTCACCTTGTGATTATCTTATATAGATCAATTCAATTACATCTCAACCTTCTTCACTCGAACGAAAACAGCCGAAACTATCTCAGACGTTTCTGATAAGATCTTCCATTCAGATCAGGCAACATCCTCGTAAATCTCTTTTGAACCCTTTCCAAACCTCTAAGTCCTTCCAATAATGCAGCCAGCAGAACTATGTGTAGTACTCCAAGTGCAGCCACAATGGAGTTTTGTGCATCTGCAGTATGATCGTGTGGTTCCAAAATTCAAACCCTCCACCAATAAAAGCTAACATGCAGTACACATTTTTAACAAGTCTATTAAAGATGGTGGCAACTTTCAGCGATCTGTGTACATTAACACTGAGATCTCTCTGCTCATCGACACTGCCAAGAATCTTACCATTAGCCCAGTATTGTTCATTCCTGTCCATCCTTCCAAAGCGAACCACCTCACACTCTTCACATTAAACTCAGGCTGCCACCTCCCAGCTTATCTATGCCCATCTGTAACTTGCAACATCCTTCAGCACTATCCACACTTCAACCACCTTAATATTATCCATAACTTTGCTAACACATCATTCTATGCCCTCATCTAGGTCATTTATAAAAATGACAAACAGCAGTAATCCCAACAAGATCTTCTGTAGGAGCTACAGTTTTTTGGTAGTCTGTGAAAAGAGAAAGCATTGCTTTTGTGCCTCTGTCATTTTTGAGTTTCTCATTGTTACCATGTCAGTATCATCCTGAAAAAAGCCAGCACTTAGTTTTACTGCGTATTTGCTTTTTATTTACGAGCGACGCCTTCTGGTATCAGTGTTTATGTTTCTGTTCTTTAGCTGTCTTAGCTTCTTTTAATGTTGTGTGTTAACCCTTTGATGAAACTCTTTTTTTGTTTCCATTCCTTCACAGGAAGAGGGCATTGCTGCGTTGGCCAGCATTTATTTTCCAACCGTGATTGCCCAGAGGGCAGTTAGGAGTTATCTACATTACTGTGGGTCAGGAGTCACATGTACGTCAGACCAGGTGATTTGGTAGTTTCCTTCCAATAGAACATTGGTGAAACAAGTGAGCTTCTCCTGACAATCTATTCATGTTCACCATCAGTCTGTTAATCACAAATTTGAATTCAAATTCCACCATCTGCCATAACAGGATTCGAACTCAGCTCCCCAGAACATTATCTGTCCCTCTCGATGAACAATTCAGCTGTAACGCATTAGGCCACTGCCTTACCCAATCCCTCCGAGCGTGACTAAAATGTGCAGAATGATTTGCCCTAGTTTTTGCCCTCATGCTGTCATTCACTACCTCACCTCGACATGGATATTGTTTCTCTGTAATGCAATTCCTCTTCTCTCACGAACATACTTTAATTGAGAGGTACTTAGTATCCCCTTAAGTATTTGGTAATTTCTTCATCTGCCCTGCCTTTGACTGTTCGCATCCACCCCCCACCCCACACCAATCCTTTCCTTAGGCCACTGCAAATATCATTGCCCAACACTAAGGCTCTCGTATGTGACTCTGTCCTCACTCCTTCAATCTGAATCTGAAACTGCATCATGTTGTGTTCATCCTTCCAAGAGGATCCTTAACTGCAAGATCGTTTTTCATTCCTTCCTAATATCAAATCTAAAGTAGCCTGCTCTCTGGTTGGTTCCATGATATGTGCTCTCACAAACAATCCTTCATATACTCTACGATTTGTACTTGGATCCTATCCCTTGCCTAGTTGATTAATTGATTCAATATGCACGTTTATCCCACTGTTGTTACCTTGTCACGAGCCCTCATTATTTCCGATCTCAGAAGTACTTTGGGGAGACGGTGGCTGAAAATTACTCTTCCAAAGAGGTTTCTTCCCTTGCTTTTTATTTGCATCTGGACTGATTTTCATGTTGTGCCCTCGTGCCAATGCCATTTCTTAATATAGACTTGATATCGTTTATAATCAATACATCAATTCCACCTCCTTTGCCTTTATGTCTATCCATTCAGAACATTGAGTACCCATGGACAGTTCACTGTCGAATCCTGATCTTCCTGTACCCATGTTTCAGTCATCCTGACTGGGTCATACCCATTTGTCTCTGTACTTACTGACAAGTCATCAATTTTATTCCAAATACTGTGTGCTTTTATGCACAAAGTTTTTAAATAAGTTATTTTGATTTACCTTTCCCCTTTAATATTTTCTTGAGTACGAGCTTCCTGATATCACACACCTCACTCGTTCATAACACCAACACGTTCCATCTTCATTTGTTAATTTATGTTCATGTCTCTATCATTTATTCCAAAATGCAACTCACATTTTGGACTTTTTTGATTCTTTCTCGCAGCATGGACATGGGACTGACCGTATCTGATGTCCTACTCACCTCTACCGTCTGCTTAGTTTCTCACCTGCTGCTTTGTTTCCCAGCCTCCTGGTTTATTAGTTTCAATCCACCTAATTTGCACTAGCAAACTTCCCCACCAGGATGTTGATACTCTTCCAGTTAACATGCAATCTGTTCATTTATTAAAGCTCCCACCTGTCCTGGGATAGATCCCAATGATCCAAAAGTCTGAAACCTTCGAACCTTAACCACATTTTAATCTATACTGCCTTCCTAATCCTTACCTCTTTTACATGAGGCACTGGGTGTAATTCAGACATCACAGAGGAGTGCTCTCTCTCTCTCTCTCGCTCTCGCACACATACACACAGACACACACACATAGACATACACACAGGCACGCGCACACAAACGCTTAACCTTCATTATTTTGCAGAAGAATGCCAGTAACCTTATAAATAATCAGAATGATAACTGGAATGAAGGATGTAGTTAAAGATGTGAGAAATTAGACTTACTCTTCATTGATCAAAATAGAGAAAGATGTGAACTTATTGCAGTGCACAAAAGTTTGAAAGAAATACAGGGTAAAATAAGAATACTCACTTTCTTTTAGCTGGCATTACAGCATCTAAGAGTCCCAGTTTCAAGACCATCAGCACAAGACCTCGGAGTGAGATAAATACCATTCATTCTAAAAATGGCAAGATTTCAAATTATTGTTCACTTGAATTTAATAACACAAATCATGTATTTAATCAATATTCCCAGTGCATTTTGAATTATTGTCATTTCTTATCTGTTGGTAAATCGCTGAAACTCACACGTTTTGGTGAGAAATTAAACTGATTGATTATATATAAATGTATAAGAAAGTTATTTCGATATGATGTTCAATCGTTTTCCCTCTCTGAAAACATAATCATTCAGAAGCCAACCACGTTCCAAATGTTGGAGCGAAGATGTATTCATTTGAATACTGACAATGCATATGTAATTGTGATCACCAATATAGTCCGATATCACGTTCTTTGTTCGATATTAAATAAAATATACATTCTTTATTTTTGTATCTTATAATTTTGACAGGATTTTGTACTTCAGTTCCATAAATATAACATCTACCTATTTCTTTCCAGAGATGATGCAATTATTGTTTGGTTGAACAATGAATAATCATATTTCACAGTTTTGCCCAATTCATGAACATAGCAAATATCTGATTATTTTTCAGATCAGTAAACCCATCAGCTTGCAATCATAACCTACGTTGAAAATGGATTTTGAAAGATTGGAATTCAGTCACAGCTGCCTGTGATACTGAGTAAGACAATGGTCTGCTCTTAAATCTATCCAGAGAGCTTCGACCTGGGGTGTAGCTTTGCTCGCTGAGCTGTAGGTTTGATATCCAGATGTTTCATTACCTGGCGAGGTAACATCATCAGTGGCGACCTCCATGTGAAGCGAAGGTATTGTCTCCTGCTTTCAATTTATATGTTTGTCCTGGATGGGGTTCCTAAGGATTGTGGCGATGCCATTTCCTTTTCGTTTTCTGAGGGGTTGTTAGATGGTATCTAGATCTGTGTTTGTTTATGGCGTTGTGGATGAAATGCCACGCTTCTAGGAATTCTTTGGCATGTCTTTGCTTAGCCTGTCCCAGGAGAGATGTGTTGTCCCAGTCGAATTGGTGTTTTTTTTTCATCCGTGTGTAGGGCTACGAGGGAGAGAGGGTCGTGTTGTTTTGTGGCTAGCTGGTGTTCGTGTATCCTGGTGGCTAACTTTCTTCCTGTTTGTCCTATGTAGTTTTTGCGGCAGTCCTCGCATGGAGTTTTGTAGATGACGTTGGTTTTGTCCATGGGTCGAACTGGGTCTTTTAAGTTTGTTAGTTTTTGTTTGAGAGCGTTGGTGTGTTTGTGTGCTACTAGGATTCCGAGGGGTCTCAGTCCTCTGGCTGTCATTTCTAAAATTTCTTTGATGTATGGTAAGGTGGTTCGGGTTTCTGGCTGTGTTTGGTCTGCTTGTCGTGGTATGTTCTTTACGAATCTGCGCACTGTATTTTTTGAGTATCCGTTCTTCTCGAATACGTTGTTAAGATGGTTTTCCTCTGTTTTCCAAAATTCGTCTGTGCTGCAGTGTGTGGTGGCTCGTTGGAATAGTGTTGTGATACAGCTTCGTTTGTGTGTGTTGGGATGGTTGCTGGTGTAGTTAAGTATTTGGTCAGTGTTTGTTGGTTTTCTGTATACGCAGGTTTGTAGATCTCTGTTGTCCTTTCTTTCGACGGTGACGTCCAGGTATGCGAGTTTGTTGTCAGTTTCTTCCTCCTTGGTGAACTTTATGCCTGTGACGGTGTTGTTGGTGACGCTAAATGTCTCTTCTATCTTGTTTCATTTTGTGATGACAAAGGTGTCATCTCCGTAGCGGACCCAGATTTTTGGTTTGATCGTTGGTCGGGCTGTTTGTTCTAGTCTTTGCATTACTGCTTCTGCTATGAATCCTAATAGCGGAGAACCCATGGGTGTGCCGTTGGTTTGTTTGTAGATTATGTTGTTGAAGGTGAAGTGGGTGGTGAGGCACAGGTCCACTAGCTTCATGATATTTTCTTTCGTAATGTGATTGATGGTGGTTGGGGTATTTGTGTTGTGCTCTTTTAAAAGTGTGGTAAGTGTGTTTGCTAGGTCGATGTTGATGGAGGTGAACTTTGCTGTTATGTCGAATGAGATCATTGTTCTGTCTTGCTCTATTTTGGTGTTTTTGATGATTTTTAGGAATTCCTGGGTGGAGTGGATGGAGTGCTGTCATTCATCTGGGTCTGGGCAGTGATTCAAACATTATTTCGGAACAACTTATTTGGACTCCACCTTGCGTCGGTGAGAAACTATCCAACAGACTATCACTAATCTCTGTGTAGGTACAAATGCTGTCCAAATGAGATCAATGACGAGCCAGCAACACTGCCTTACAAATCCATCTTCAGACTGAGCTTGGCCCAGGAGGCAGATGAATGGGTATGAAGTGTCAGAATCACATCGCGCAAGTCACTTATGGTGATGATATCTGGCCTGTCTCGCAGACTCCATCCATCTGAAACCTGGACCAGACACCGGGTGAAGACGTTAACAAGTTTGCAGTCTTCTGCACCACATCGTGCTTCACAAAGAAATCTCTAAAACCATATCTAATAAATGCTACATTCACATTCACCAGTATCAAACTAAAATTGTACATCTCTGTGGATGGCCAGAGATTAATACTTGGGTCACCCAGCAGAACGTATCTAAAGAAAACAGCAAGAGGTGTCAAGTCAAGAATCACGTTAATAACTGAACTTGATGGATTCCATCTGGTATAGTTCGACACACACATATTGAACTGTCTTTTAGGTGATTGTAACAATGCACACCATAACTGGTGATCTTGGCCTAACGCCCCTACAAAGCTTACTGTTCTCATACACACCACTCCGTGACACGTTCAAAAATTGATAAGAATCCACAAGCTGGGTGAAACAGAAACATAATACATTAGACTACAGTACTAACCTTTTGGCCCTTGACGTCCAACTAACATTTTATACTACTCAATCCCCTGCTAATCAAAACATCATCTACCTTCCTAACAATCTTATCAACCTGGGTGGCAACTCTGATGGAGCTATGACATGGGCCAAAAGATCCCCCTGTTCCTCCACAAAGTAAGAATCCTGCCTTTATTCTGCATTCAAATTCGACGTTCCAAAATGAATCGCTTCACACATTTCCAGGTTAAACTCTATCTGCCACTTATCAGCCCAGTTCTGCATCATATCAATGTCCCATTGCAAACTACAAAAGCCCTCCAAATTATCCACAACTCCAACAACCTTTGTTGTATCGACACATTTACCAACCTGTCGGTAGCAGAGTAAGTAGTAAGGCTTTGGTTTGATAGGCTTCAGTGAGCAACAGGTCAGCAAAATGTACAAGCAAGCTCAAAGTACTTTTATCTTTAGACTTGCAGCAGTCCAGTCGGCAGTTAGGGGAGTCGCACGTTCCTCCTGCGGGATATGGGAGCTCATGGAGATTGCCAACGTCCCTGATGACTACACGTATGGGCAATGCAACCAGCATCAGCTCCTTGGTGATCGTGTTCGGGAGCTGGAGAAAGATAAGTGCTTTAGTGTGGTGGTCACACCCAAGACCTGCCCCTATCCATGTTTCTGTAATGACTATCATATCCCAGTCCCACGTAAAAATCCACACCGAGAGTTCATCACGCTTACCTGTAAGGCCTGTTGCATTTAAATGAATACAATTTAATTAAACAGACGTTCCTTGCTCCCTGTCGTGTTCCAGGCAAAGTGTAGCTGGGTGACCATCACGAAAGATGAAGGCAGTAGGCAGAGAGGACAGGAATCACTTGAAAACAAGTATACCATTTTGGATAATGTTGGGGGCATTGACTGTTCAGGGGAAAGCAGCATTAGCGAGGTTAGTGGCACCAACATTGGCTCTGGGACACAGCAGGAAAGGATAAAGGTAAGCAGGGTTTTAGAGATAGGAGAGTTGATTGCTAGAGGAACAGATTGGAGCTTCTGTGGCCTCAAACGTGAATCCAGGATGGTGTGTTACCTCCCAGGTTCCAGGGTCCAGGATGTCTCTGAGTAGCTGCAGAACATTCTCTAGGGGGAGGGTGAGCAGCCAGAAGCCATTATGCACGTTGGCACAAATGATACCTGTAGAGATAGGAATGAGGTCATGCAGAGTGATTACCGAGAGCTAAGAGAAACATTAAAAAAAATTAACAGTGCAAGTCTCCTAAGAGGGAGATTACATCTAGGGTCAAAAGGCTTGCACTGCGCTGTAATGTTCTATTACCATCCGTGACCGTTGCAACATGCAATGGACGAGGTACAAATATCTTGGTGGCCAGCTTTACTCGTGCTATAAGGGAGTGTTCAAATGAGATTGGCAGGGGGGTAGTATCCTCAAGAGCAGGGAGGCAAGTGAGAGGTTGGAAGGAGATGCAGCAATCAGAAATAGTAAGTTGAAGAAATAGGTTCGGCTCGAATATGACAGAGAAAGTAATGCCTTTTGGATTAAATTGCATTTATTTCAATGCAAGAGGGCTGACAGGTAAGGCCGATGTACTCAGCGCGTGGATAGGTACGCAGGACTGATAGAGTACACCTATTACTGAAAAAATGCTAAGGGAGGGATAGGACTGGCAGCTCAATGGGCCAGGTTACAGGTGCTTTAGACAGGACAGGGACGATGGGAGGAGGGGAGAGGAAGTTGCATTTCTGTTTAAGGGGAGTACCACAGCAGTAATCAGAGATGAAATAACTGAAGGATCATCCAGTGAGGCTTTGTGGGTGGAGCTAAGAAATAGGAAGGGGATGGTGTCGTGATTGTGGTTGTGCTATAGGCCCCCAAATAGTCAACAGGAATGAGTGGAACAAATATGCAGGGAGAGAGGGGAGACCTGAAGGAGCAATAGGGTTATCATAATTGGGGATTTTAATTTTTCTAACATAGGCTGGGACTGCCAGAGTGTTAAGTGATTTGAACGGGTAGAACTGTAAAATGCGTCAGGAATGTTTCCTCAAGCAGTATATAGCGTGCCTACTCGGGAAGGAGCAAAAGTCGAAATACTCTTAAGTAATTGGGCAGGACAGATGACTGAGTTAAGAGTGGAGGAGCACCTTGGGACCAGTGACCATAGTTCAATTAAGTTTCAAATAGATATGGAGAGGAACAAAACTGGTCCACAGATTCAAGTTCTAACTTGGGGCATGCCTCAGATACAGGCAACAGGGATCAAGGAGGTATATAAGGGATACAGGAGTCAACGGAAGAAGGAAATCAGTCGTGTGAAAAGGGGGGTAAGAAAGAACCTTGGCTGAGAATATTAAGATGAATCCAAAAAGGTACTTTAAATATATTAAAGGATTAAAAACAATAAATAGAGAGGAAATAGAACCCCTCGAAGACCAACGTGAACATGTATGTGTGGAACCATAAGAGATGGGCGAAGTCCTCATGGAATATTTCTACTCAATGTTTACCTTGGAGAAAGACATTATGACTTGAGAACTTCAGCAACTTAATGTGATATCTTAGGAACGATCCATATCATAATAGAGGAGGTTTCGGCCATACTAGAATGTTGGAAGTGAACAAATCTCACGGTCGTATAAGAACACTGCAAGGGGCTACAGGAGCATTTGCGGGGAACCTGACTGATAACTTTGATCATCATTAACCACTGGAGGATAGCAGATTTTGTGCCCTTATTCAAGACGGACTGAACCAAATATCCTGGGAACTACAGACCAGGAGATTTAACATCTGTGGTAGGAAAGTTACTTGAGAAGGGATAAGATGTTCATGCATCTGGAAAGATAGGTTTTAATTAGGAATAGTACGTGTAACTTTGTGCTAGGAAGTATATACTTGACAAATTTCTTAAAGTAAATTTATGAAATAACAGGAAGATTGTCTTGGGCAGCGTGGTAGACGTCGAAACGTGTGGTGTTAGAAAAGCACAGCAGGTCATGCAGCATTCGAGGGGCAGGAGAATCGATGTTTTGGGCATAAGTCCTTCATCAGGTGCTCAGGTGCTAAAATATGAAATCGGACAACATTCAAGCTTGTGCTGTTAATATGTAAGTAACATTAATCGAAAATTACTGCTCGGCACTACACATTTCCACGATAAAAAAGAGGAGTTCACCAGCAGCTCAAGCAGGTTTCACATTAATATAAGAAAGCCATTCAGCCCATCGAAACTATTGGATAAGAAGAGGCACAATCCATTCACTCTCTCCTGATTATTACACAAGAACATTGTAAAAAACATACAGATGTTGGAATTCAAAGTAGACACGCAGGAGGCTGGAAGAATACAGAAAGCCAGGCAGCATCAAGTGGTCGAGAAGTCAACGCCTTGGGTATAACCCTTCTTCAGGACTGGGAATGGAGGTAAGGGGGTATACAGATAAAGGGGCGTGGTGAGGGAGAAGCAGACACGGTAGTGAGTGAGGATAGATGAACACAAATAGAGGGCACCACCGGGTTAGTAAGAAGAGGACTGAATCCGGTTGGTATGTGGAGGAAGGGTTGATCAGAGAACTGGAAAGTAGGAGGAGGAGCTGGAAAGGGAATTAAAGGATTGGAAAGGAGGTTAATTGAAAATGTAGAATTCAGTGTTAAGGCCTCTGGCTTGTAGACTGGCCAGGCAATAGATGAAGTGTTGTTCCTCCATTTTGTGGGTTGGTTAATTCTGACAATGGAGGAGGTCATCAGTGGCCATGTCAGGAAAGGATTGAGTGGGAGAATTGAAAATGGCGGTGATTGAGAGGTCAGGTCAGCCCTGACAAGCCCGGTTGAGATGCTCAGCAAAACATTCCCATAGTTTACCTTTGATCTCCCTGAAGTAGAGAAGACCACATCGAGTGCATGAGATGCAGTAAACTAGGTTGGATCCCATCACCTGGCACACCTTCCACAAAGACCGTTCTCATTGCTTATTGTGCCACACTCCCCACCAATCCCTGCAATCGCTCCCAAGTAGCTACTCCTGCAATTGCAAAAGATGCATCACCTTCTGGCACCCCACCTCCCTTACCTCTTTAAAGCGCCCCAAACAGTCCTTCCTGGTCTGACAGAGTTTCACCTGCTTCTCCTCCAACCTAGTTTACTACATCAGGTGCTCCCGATGTGGTCTTCTCAACAGTGGGGAGACCAAACGTAAACTAATGGCACGTTTCACTGACCATCACAGTTGGGCCTGTGGGGGATAACCTGACCTCCTCGTTACCGCCCATTTCAATCCCCCTTCCCACACCTTTTCCATCATAAACATCCATATCATCCTTTGCTGCCACAGTGAGGCAGACCACAAATTGGAGGAACAACGTCTTATCTTCTGCATGGATAGCCTACAGCCCGGACGGCTCAACAATGAGTTCTCCCAGTGGGAATAACCTCACCAGCCATGTCCTTACTTACTTTCTAGACCCTCCCCTTTTTTTCAATTCCACATGATTCCTTGCCTTCCAGCTCTCAATCGGATTCATCCCTCCTAACGACCAAGAAAGTTGCACCCACCACTTGTGTGGATGTATTCCTACCTCACCATCCCGCTGCTCTCCACACCCAAACCAGTCCCTTTCCACTTTATCTGCTGCTCCCGCTACCCCCACCCACAGTCCTGAAGAACGATTATACCTGAAATGCTGACTTCCCCCCCTGTTGATGCTGCCTGACTTGTTGTGTTCTTCCAGCCTCCTGTTTGTCTCCTATTATGCAGGAAGATAATGAGTCTCGTCAGCACAACACGCTGGTAAGCTGGAACCATGGGTTGCCCACTGAAACACTTGAACCTCTGCCTTGGGGCCAGGAAGAGGACATTACGCTTCTTCAGACACTGACACATGAACCGAAGAAGCCATTTAACCGCTCCAAACTGTTACACTGAAGTAGGGGGATGTAATTGATGCTGCAACATGATAAACCAATGAATCAGAGATTCCATGTTGTTCCTCCTGCCTCCATTACTAATGGTACAATACGTTTTAGATTAACGTGATTTGCTGATGGTGAGGATTGAAGTGAATCGTTTGTATCAAGTCCCAAGGAGGTTTCTTCCATCTTCGACATGTTATGGACTAGGCTAGACCACTCAAAGCATTCTTAAGCAGGCAACGCAGACCATAACGTTGCAATTTATTTCGGTAAATGCACAATGAATATTACCCAGAGTATTTAGCTAGTTTTACTAATGGAATTTAAAACAGAAAAACACTTTATTCACAAATTGCACAATGAAACACAAACAGAGTAAAGAAACCTTACAGATCTCAACCTGTTCAGCTCGACATAATCATGCTGTTCCAAATACACACAACAGTACCAATAAGGAAACTCCCTTGAAAACCGAGTATAAGTGGAACACATGCTTTCAGGTTGAAGTTGAAGGGCAGAAAAGACACGGAGTTTCCACACAGCTCTCTGTTGAACTTCCCAGTTCAAGACTCAACTGAAAACTGTTCAGCTGAGCTCAGCAAGTTCAGCTGAAAGAGCTGACCACTCCCCTTTCAGCATACAGGACACTTCGTACGCATGACCACTTTGCCCTGAAGTCTCATCTGTTTCCATATGAACAAAAGGCCTCTGAAAATCCTTTTCATCTCTGTACCAAACCAGAATGATCGGAGTCATGCCCCATGTTATTGCCCCTCTGAAAATAAAACCAAGGACAGACACTCCCTGAGCCAAGAAACAGCTTTTAGACAAAAAAAGGGGTTAGCTTTGTGATACCTCCCATCCCCCCCAAATGAAAATGACCCATCGATACCAAACGATTGCTGCATTTTTAACCTTTCAAACGTATTTATTAATCTTAAAAAGGCATATACACTATGCCAACTGTCAAAATGCAAACACGCAGACACCCATGCAAATTCAGGCCGCAGCACACCCGCCACTGAACGCCTCTGCACCTCATTCGAATTGCGATAACGCATCTGCAATTCCGTTTTCACGACCTGCCAAATGTACAATTGTTAAACTGAATGTCTGCTCCTTCTAAACAGACTGGCATTTTTGTCCTTAAATTTTTCCACACTTGTCAATGAGTTATGATCAGTGTGTGCGAATATCTCCGATGCATTGCTGGTAATATAAACACTGAAATGTTGCAATGCCACCACCAAGCTTCAATTCTCTTTCTCCACAGTTGAATATTTCTGTTGATGTACGTTCACCTTTCTTGAAAAATACGTAATGGGTCTTTTGCTTACCTCGTCATCCTCTGCAGGAGCACCGCACTGACACCCACATCACTGGCATTGATAGCCATGCTGAAACGCTTCTTGTAATCTGGTATGGTTAACACTGGGGCAGTGGTTAACACAGTTTTTAGGCTATCAAATGCCTGTCGACAGTACTCTGTCCACAGGGTGTTCTTGTCCATTTTTAACAATTCGGTGACTGGAGCAGCCACACTGCTAAATTTTGGCACAAACTTTCGTTAAAATCTAGTCAATCCCAGGAACCGTAGTACTGCAGCTTTTCTTTTGACGATGGTGTGGGAAATTCCCTAATTACTTTTATTTTATTATCTGATTGGGTCATTTGTCCATGTCCAATAACGTAGCCCAGGAACATGACTTGGGCTTTCATAAATTCAGTTTTAGCTAGATTTACCACCAAACCTGCCTTCTGAAGTCGAGTGAACAAGTCCTAAAAACACTGCAAATATTCGTTCCATGATTGACTGAAAGTCACCAGGTCATCAATGTACACCACATAGTTGGCTAATCTGGCAACGACATTATTATCAATTTCTGAAATGCGGCTGGAGCGTTTTTCATACCAAATGCCATGACTTTGAACTGAATTGATATATTCCATTTGATGTTATGAAAGCTAAAATTGCCTTTGCTCTCTCTGACAGAGGTACTTGCCAGTTGCCTCTAAACACGTCCAACTCAGAAATGTATGTGGCTTCTCCCACTTTTTCGACACAATCCTCCAAACATGGAATTGGATATACATCAGTCTTTGTAACGGCGTTGACTTTGCGATAGTCTGCACATGACCAATGGTACCATCTGGCTTTGGCACCTTGACTATAGGTGAGTTCCAGTCACTGTAACTCACTTTGATTATGTCATCTTGGAGCATGAACTCTATCTCCTTCTGAACCTCTGCCAACTTTAGGCGGTTATGCCCATAAAGATGTTGCTTAATCGGAACAGCATCTCCTCTATCTACATCATACACAATTAGCACTTACATTTCATTTCTGAATATGTCTTCATGTGAGTAATAAATCGTTCAGGTCATTTCTATTTTCTTCTGGAAGGTAACTCAATATTTTCTCGCAATTTTTGACAACTTTCTCATTGTTCAATTTGATTGGAGGAAAGTCAAATTCAGAATCTTCTGAACTTGTTTATTTTTCTTTCTGTGTTGTTAACATGAACACCTTCTCCTCTTGCCTTCCTTCTCTATCAAAATACCTTTTGAGCATATTCACATGACACACTGTGTGCGAGTTCTTCCTGTCTGGAGTCCTTAGCAAGTAGTTCACATCACTAAAATTCTTCTCAATTTGATAAGGTACATGAAACCTTTTTTTAAAAGGCTCGCCTGTCACTGGAAGTAACACCAATACCTTATCCCCAATTGCAAATTTGCGATTTTGTGATATCTTACCTGCTTCTTGTTTCATTGCATGTTGCGATACTTTTAAATGCGGTCGATTCAACTCTCCAGCTTTATGCAACCATTCCTTAACATTTGACACATCGGCCAAATGGGTGGCCTCTGAATTCAGACTTATTAATTTCTCCATAACTAATTTAAACAGTCCTGTTACTTCATGCCTAAAAATTAATTCAAATGGACTGAATTTGGTTGATTCGTTCGATGAGTCTCTGATTACAAGAAGTTCAAAAGGAATTTCCTTATCGCAAATATCTGGACAATCCTGACCATAAACCCTCATCATGGTATTCAGTGTTTGATGTCTTCTCTCCCGCAAACCCTACGATTCCGTACGGTATGAATTGTTTTACTCCCAAGTTATCCATCACCTCCTTGAATAATTTGGATGTGAAGTTTGATCCTTGATCTGACTGGATCTCTATTGGTAGTCCGTATCTAGTAAAAAAAAATCTTTTCTACAACCCTTTTAAGCTGTGATGCTGCATCATGGGATTGCCTCAAGAAATCTAGTCGACACACCCATTATTTTTTAATAAATACTTATTCCCACTTTTTCTTAGACGTAGGGGACTTACGCACTCAATCAAGACTCTTGTGGAAGGTTCCTCAAGTGCCGGATTAGGTATTAAAGTTGCAGGATTTAGTCTTGCATGTGTGACCTGTTTGACATGTCTGGCAAAATTTAGCTACATGTCTGTGTAGTCCAGGCCAGTAAAAATACAATTGTTGTTTGGCTGGTATTGTCCTCACCTCGAAATGACCTTCAAGTGGTAGCTACTGAAACTCTGGCAGCACCTCCTTTCTATACCCTACTGGCAAAGCAATTTGTTGAATTTCTGTCCCTGTCTGATCTATTGAATGCGTGATGGTCTCTAATTCCTCATTCAGACATCATTTGTTAAGTATAATCAGACAGGAATGCATTCGTTTTCTTTCTTGCTAAATGCATTTTTGTATAACTGTTGTGACTCGTCAGTTTTCTGCTGTAAATCAATCAGCTTAGCAGAGCTAAGAATACTTGCATGTTTTTCTACTTGCTCCTCTCTGTTCTACTTCCCTGATCAAAGAAGGTTTCGGATAACTCTATGTCAGCTTCCTTATCTGTGCCTTTGATGTCTCCTGATTAAACCTGTACATCGATGATCTTGAAAATTCCTGGACTTCAGTTGCCTGCGTCTCCACTGGCTTTTCAACTAGAGTAGGCAGCACACCTATTGGTGAATCAGCTATATCATTTGCGAGGACAAATTGTATTCCTGGGGTCCAGTACTCCTACCACATTCTCCCCTCTTCTCTGGACTCCCTAGCCTCACTTTGCACAATTGAGCACTTTTGGACTCACCATGAATTCCTGTTACCAGTACCTTCTCTTGCAGTACTTTCTCGGGAGTGCATATTTCCTCATCCCTCAGCATTACAGACTGAGAAGATCCTGTGTTCCTTAATAATTGGAACCTCCTTACCTATTAATCCTCACCTATGTGAATAGACTTTACCCTTGCATGTGTATTTTTAAGCAGATCTGCCACGTCCTCCTTAATCTACCTCTGATCATCATGTACATTCTGCGTCAGTTGTCTAATTTCAATTGTACTTTTTGTTACTCGTGCAAAACAAAAACTGCCAGACTTGTCTGGTTTTCCTACATCTGGCTTTCTCCTAGTCCACCAACACTGTGAGTTCGTGTGGCACACTTTATTAAAATGAAAACACCGGAAATTTTTAACTTCGTTGTCCTCCTCAAGGGCTTTTTTTAACTTGTCGTAAATTATGCTTATGATCTTCACTAAGATCTGCCTCTCCCTATCCCCGTGAGGATATCTGTTTGCTCCAATTTCTATGCCTCATGGACTGAACTTGATTCTGGAAGGCAAAATGATTTTAATGACCAATTCATAATCATCAGTCACTTCAGCAGCTAACCTTGCTGTTTTAATTCTCTACTCGTCTACAAGTTTGCATTACGTCAGGCAGTGAATTTTTGAATTCCACCAAAATACTTACCTCTCTAATGTTATCACAGGTTTGCTTGATTTTTAAAGCTCTTATCCATTTATCGAAATTACTCTGTTTGATCCTTTCAAACTCAATGAATGTTTGACCAGAGTCCCTCTTAAATCCCTGAAACGTTGCCTGTAACCTTCTGGTACAAGCTCATATGCAGTTAAAATGGCATTTTTCATCTCCTTACACTCTCCAGATACCTCCTCTGAAAGGGATGCGAATACGTCATTAGCCCTACCTACAAGTTTCATTTGCATCTACAAAACCACATTGCCTCTGGGCACTGCATTTGTTTAGCCACCTTTTCAAATGAGTTGCAAAAGAATTCTACATGCTTCTCACCAAAATTAGGCAAGGCTTGAACATACCTAAACAGTTTCTCACTGGGCTTCTGACTACCAGGGACTTGTTCATCCTCACTCTCTTCCCCACTAACCCTTCCCGCTGCCGTTATGTCCAGCCCTTTACGCTGACGTTCCATTTTTGCATGTCAGTTTTTGCTATTCAAAAGCTCTCTCTTTCTTTCTCCTCTGCTGCTGTTGTCTCTTTTCTCTCTCTTCTGCTGCTCTCTTTTTTTCTCTCTCTTCTGTTTTCAATTGTACCTCAAAATATTTCATTTCTGCTGCCCCTTCCTTATCTCTGGCCACAAACACGAGCTGTTATATTTGCGTTTGAATTCTTGCTACCTCTGTAGATTCTGATAGTTTCTGCAATAAGTTTAATTGATAAGCTACTGCTGTAACTATCTCTCCTTTCCTCACAGAAGCAGCCAGTTCCAATTCCAGCCTCTTTGTTAATTCTTGCAACTTGGTCATATTCACTTTTTTGCAAACCTTCCAAAGTCACTGCATCCATATCCAGAAAATGTTTGGCGACTGAACGAGCCTTTAGTATTTAAAGCTTTGTCTACCCAACAAAACCAACACCCAAAATAAAGACAGAAGCACTTCACACGCAATGTTTAAAATTCCACAAAGAGCCCCTAATCTGTTATGGACTCGGCTCGACCACTCAAAGCATTTTAATGCAGGCAGCTGAGAGCATAATTTTGCATCTTGTTTCGGTAAGTGTACAATGGAAAAACCCAAAGTGAGATACCTAGGATGTCTACTAGATTTGAAAAGAGACAAAAACTTTATTCACAAAATAAAACAATGAAACGCAAAGAACAGAATGAAGAACCCCTACAGAACACAACCTATTCGACTAGAATTAAGTATGCTGTTCCAAATATACGCAACAGTCCCAATAATCAAACTCCCTTTAAAAACCAGTACAAATGGAACACATGCTTACAGATTGAAGACAAAAAAGGAGAGTTTCCACACAGCTCACTGTTGAAATTCCTAGCTCAAGCCTCAACTGAAAACTGCTCAGCTTAGCTCAGCTCAATTAATTCAGCTAAAAAGAGCTGACCACTCCCTTTTCATTATACAGGTCACTTCTAAAGCACGACCACTTTGGCCTGAAGTTTTCATGTAAACAAAAACCTCTGAAAACCCTTTTCATCTCTGTAACAAACCAGGCTGATCGGAGTCAGGCCCCGATTTATTGCCCTTCTGAAAAAAGAAATCAAGGGATATCTCTTTGAGCCAAGGAACAGCTTTTCGACAAAAAGGGATTGAGAAGACAATGAAGACAGGCTAGTGTTCTGTACGGAGGTCACAATTTTGTGGGAATGGTTAACTGTATCAGCGTGTGACTGCTGACAGATTTGTGAACAACATGTCGTTCAGTGCAGGGTCACACACCAATTGCACATTGAGGCGGTGAGAGTTCACTCAGAACTTGGAGCTCTTTCTCAACTGATATGGGGGCTCCACAGAACTATGCAAACTGTGAAAGAGTCATAGAATCATAGAGCACGGAGACAGGCCCTTTAGGCCAAACTGGTTCATGCTGGCCAAGATGTCCATCCATGCTAACCTCATTTCTCTGCTGTTGGCCCATATCCTTCTCAATAGTTCCTATCTATATACTTGGCCAAATGTGAAGACGTCTATCGGGGAAAAAAATGTTATATTTCATGCTATCAGTGTTTTGTTTTGGAAATAATGACAGTTAGTCCATAACGCTCAAGTTTTAATGCAATCAGTCTTTATTCCTTTGTAATGAGACAGTTTAAACAGTCATTTTCCTTACACCGTCCTGATGGCACCATCACCGCAGGGATTAATCTGGTGAAACTCCTTTACATTGTCTCATTGTGGTAAGGAGAGGAGAGAAAATCTGTTCACAGTGCCCCAAATACTGTCTCAAGAAAACTCTTCAACTGCAGGAAGGTGTCTTCACTCTTATACTTGCATCATTTTCCAATGAAGGGCACCTCACCTTAACTGTGCTGATTACTTACTGCGCTGCATGAATTCTGTCAGTGACTCATGATCAAGGACATCCAGCTCCTTTTCACCAAGAGCACTTTCCATCATCTCGCCTACTCATAAATACAAAATGAGATGGATGGTATGTTTTGCAAATAATTTCTTTGCCTTATGAAGCAAAAGCACACCAACAGTAACATCACTATTGTCATTGGAGATGGTTGGAGATGCTGAGGAGGCAATGGCCGAGCTGTATGATCTCTGGAATAATAATTCAGGGACCCAGGTAATGACCCAGACCTCGGATTTGAATTCCCCCTCGCCAAATGTTGGAACTTGAATTCAGTAAAATTTCAGGAATTAAGAATCAAATAAAAAAATGAAACCATTTTCGATTGTTCTACCTGGCATCACCATGCCCTTCAGGGAAGGAAATCCAACATCTTCACCTGATTAGGCTTACGTGTGATTCCAGACCCACAGTAATGTAGTTAACTCTCCGTTGTAGTTTGAAATGGCCAAGCCAGCCATTCAGTTATATCAGTCACTATAACGTCTCAAAGAAATGAAACCGGACGTAACTAAGCACTGACGACTTACATCCCAGGGGCAGCAGTGGTCGGCAAGGCAGCTCACAAACACTTTCTAAAGGACAATGGGGAAATGGAATTAAATATTGACCCAGCATCCCATTAATGAATAAAAGAATATGTTTAGACTCAGGGAAGAGAGACAAAGTGACATAACTCACTTTAAATAGTGACTTTGATGTATACCTCACATGGTCACAGTTTTCAGTAATATGGTAACAGGAGAACAATAAATAAGGTTAATCTCGTTTGTTTTCAATCCCAGCCAAACAAAATCCGTTTGTTTGCTTCTTTCCCTCCATCATTCCCTTTCTCTATCTATTCTACTCAGTCCTTCTCCCCTTTACAACAGACGCGTCCTTGTCACCATCATCAATCATACTATTTCCCAGCGGTGATCTATTCTGATGTCTGGCATTTGGACTAAAAATTCCAATTCTTTTTTTTCTCTCGACATGAGGCAGCCAAATCTGGTTCTTTCTCGTTCTTTTTGATTCTGATCTCTTGATCATTCTTTGTTTTATTTAACCTTTACTGTTGTTATTACATGGGATGTCTGCATCGCTGACAGTGGCAGTATTTGTTAACCCTTTCTTCTGAGCTCATTCCAGAAGGTAGTACAGAGCCAAGCACATTACTGTGGGCCTGATGTCAGTCTTAAGTCAGATCATGTAATAATGCGAGATTTCTTTTCCAAATGGCATCAGTGAAATAGATAAACTTCTAGACTAAAGGCTGGCGATGTTATAGTCATAATTAGTGAAACTTGCTTTTATTTCCAATTTCTGTCATCTGAATTTAAGTTCTGACATAATTTGTGTTAAGATGTGAAATTGTGCCTTTATGTGAAATAACCTGTGCCTTTGAATTACATTTCTTGCAACATTATTACTCTGACACAGTGTCCCTGTTATGAGCTTACTTTAGAGACAAGAACAAGATTGTCATCGAAATATTTCCATCGAGATATCGTGCTTCGAGGAGACCTATAACCATAAAGGCATAAATAATGGCTTATTAAGCATCAGCATTGATGCCAAGATGGTGACTGAGGATATTATCGACCTGAGAGTGGATAGGTTTGATGATGGACAGAATACCGAGACATAAGTGAATTCTGGGTAAAAATGTTCTTTGGGATTGTGAACAATCTTGCTTTCAATTTTTTGTGAGGGCAGTGGTGTGGGCTGTTCTGAAATTTGTGGATAATGAATGGAATTTGCATTTAAAACTAAAGACAAAAAAAGGTCTTTGCCAGATACCATTGCCGATTGTAACAGAATTAGAAAGGAGGTTCGCCATGGTTTATGGGATTAGTAAATGGATAGAGATGGGGATACTAACCAGGAACAACAACAATAGCGAGCATGGGATAGTAACCTGTCTGAATAATCATCAGTACACCGTATATCAGGTCTGATAATGTCGACCAATACCAGGAAAGATAGATAAGACCCGAGGACAAACTCCTGACCATTATTGCAGCATTTCAGTCTAATGTTAGCAGATTCTGATCCGTTAATGGAACATTCCAGACTATTCTCAGATGTTTACCTCTCCTCTTCCAGTCTCTGCAGATGCTGATCCCTGTCCTGGCGGAGATGATGCTTCTGTTGATGCAATGGCATGAAGCCTTCCTCATAGGAGACGTAAACCGTCCAGTGACATCATGAAAGTCCATGGAGACTAACATCAATCATCGTCACTGAACAAAAAGTCGTTGTTCATTTGCAATACTGTAACCGCCTGAACCTCCACCAACACCACCCTCAAAAACCACAATCTAGATGTTGTTACCGTGCTGATCGCTCCTCGACTAGAACATGCACTAGCCAATATATTTACAATGGATACATTTGCGCTCCAAAAACAGGAAATGTGGATTTGCCTGGGCATTCCTTTCATTGACCTATTGAGGCAATTTTGTGTCGTCAACACTCAATGTGCTTCAGCACCTTTTTTAAAATATAAACTCACAAACACCTTAACACCCTTTATTCGCTTCAAGCAGAAAGACTTACATTGTTTGAATTCAGTCCAAAGTCAAATATGGCATATGTTTTCTTCATCAGTGAGGTTCTAAATGACCCAAGATTCCAATATGTCTGAGTTTGAAAGGTTCATTTGAGGTCCTTTTGTTTATAGATAACTGGTAATGTCTCAGGCAGAACGCTTTCAAGTCTTTAAATAAAAACATGTATAACCAAGCGGACGTGGCCAGCTCTCGAGCTGGGCAGATCGATTCAGTTTGGGGGTTAGCTGAGTTAGGGTCACTGTTGAAATTGGACGCTCTCCCCCTCCTTCTCTTCCGACCTCATCACCTGTAAGCTTTAAGTATCAGATTTCCTTTTTGTGATAAAGTATTTGTTTATTGTAATTCTTGCAAGTATTTTGGAACAACATCTTAAAGTCAGGATAGCCTCTTGGTTGGATAAGGTAAATTAGTTGGATATTCAATTTTCAGTTTCATGTGCTTCATACCGTAATTTGGTAAATAAAGTCTTTTTGCATAAAACTCGACAGTCTGACCAGCTATTTCCATCCAGGAATATCCACTATACACTACTATTCAACAATAACCAAAGTTCCATCTGGACTACCTGCTTAAAAATGTTTTGAGGGGTCGGGGGTGGTCCATATCAGATTGGGGGGCCTTTACGGAATTTAGACAGCAGGTTTTAGAGTCTATTTTTTCGTGTGTTCATTTGGTGGGTAAACAGAACTTCAGAAAACAATACCTCTTGTAGTCACAAAGAGTGTATTGGAGTTCGGAGAATCGACCTTGGGAGTTGTACAAAATGCACATAAGTCCACGCTGCGGGAATTAGTAGACAAGGTGGAGTTGAAGTTACCTCCTAATGTGAGGCAAGATGAGATGATTGCAGCAGCAGCTCAGCATTCCAAATTGCTGGAAACTCCATTGGGGTCTGTAGAAATGACTAAACTTCAATCACAAATAAAGCAGCTTGAGTCTGAAGCAAAAATGAAGCACTTTGCGTTCCGACTAAAATTAAAAGAGAAAGAGAACGAATTGGTTTTATCCAGGAAAGAGGGAAAAAAGAATGGTTTTAGCAGGAAAGAAACAAAAAGAGAGAGAGTTTGAACTTAAGAGATGGGCACTGAGAGTGGAAAGTCAGAGGGAAAAGATGGAGATGAATGCTGAAAGTAAGCTTAGTTTGGAACAGCGTGAAGATTAGCAAACCCAAGGTAGTCAAAAGCCTGGTGAGATACTTTTTAAGTATATTCACGCCTTCCCTAAATTGGATGAGTACAATATGGATTTTTTTTTCATGTCATTTGAAAACGTGGCTAAACAATTGCAGTGGCCAGTGGCCAAACGAAACTTGTAGGTAGAACTAGTGAGGTATCCGCAACAATACCAGAGGAGTATCTGGGGAGAATAAGGATGTGAAGAAAGTGCATATGAGCTTGTGCCAGTAGCCTATAGACAAGATCTCAGGAATCTTAGGAGTGACCCTGTTCAACCCTATATTCAGTTTAAACGGGTCAAAGAAAGTAATTTTGATAAATGGATAAGAACTTTAAGTAAATGTATGATGCACTTAGAGAGATAATTATTTAGGAGGATTTCAAAGATTCATTGCCTGAAGTAGTGCAAACTCCTGTGGAAAAGCAGACAGTTAAAACAGCAAGGTTAGCAGCTGAAGAGGCTGATGATTATGAATTGTTCCATAAAACACATTTTGGCTTCCAGAATCAATTTCAGTTCATGGGGGATAGAGTAATACTCATGTGGATAACGATATGTAGATCTCAGTGAAGATTAGAAGTATAATTTACCACAGGGTAAAAAGGAAACCCTTGAAGGGGACAAAGACGCTAAAAAGCTCCGGTGTTTTCATGGCAATAAATGAGGTCACAGGAAATCACTTTGTTGGTGGGCTAGGGAAAAAAAAGATGTAGGAAAACAGGATAAGCCTGGGAATATTATTGGAGCGGTAACAGAAAGCACAGTGGAGGCTAGAAAGCTGCATCAGAGTGTACAAGTTTATCTGAGGTTGGTCAAGGAGGAAGTGCCGCATCTACTTATGAAATATACCTGCCAGGGGAAAGTGTATTCACATAGGCCAGAAGTAGCAGATCAAGAGGATGCACTATTAAGAGACATAGGATCCTCTCAGTCTATGATGCTGAAAGATGCGAAGGTATGTATTCCTGAAGCACCATGTCCAGAAAAGGTACTGCTAAAGTGAATTCATGTGAGACAAAACGCGCACAATTATGTAAAGCGGGGATGGAGTGTGCAGAAAAATGTGGAGAAATTGTGGTGTAAGTATTGGACAAACTTTCAGCTCCAGGAATACAATTAATCCTTGTAAAGTATATCGCTGATTCATCGGTAGAAATGCTGCCTGCTCTGATTGAAAGTCCAGTGGAGTCACAGGCAACTGAAGCCAAGCAGGAGCCTTATCCCGGAATCTTCCCTGTTTGTAGTGTAGCAAGGTCCCAATGTCACCAGCTGAAACAGGAGAGATCATAAATATATAGACAAGGAAGCTGAAGTGATATTGGCAGAGACTTTGTTTCATCAGATGGTTGAAACAAAACAAGAGTAAATATGTGATTATGGAAATATGTTCAGATTAGCTGAACTAATTGAGTTAGAGCATAAAAATGAAAATGTAAAGCGGTTAGGTCCCATGGAATCCAAGGAAATTCAACCAATTGGATGCAAAATTGTCTTAAAGGTAACGGATTATTTTCCAGACTGGAGGCCTGTGGCCAGTGGTGTGCTTAAAGAATCAGTGTTGAGCTTGCTGCTTCTCACACGACTTGGATGTGAATATCGGAGGCATGATTAGTAAATTTACAGATAACAGCAAAATGTGCTGCAGTGGACAGTGAGGAAGATTATCTCAGAGTTTAAAAGCATCCATGAAAGAGGGTAAAATTACACAGTTAAAATATATTGGATAGATACATAAATAAGAATGGTTCAGAGGTATATTAGCAAAAGGCTGGCAAATGGGATGAGATCAGATTAGGATGTCTGGTCAGCATGGACAATTTGGACAAAAGTGTATGTTTCCGTGTGGTATGACTCTCTAATTCGATAAGATGGATTAGGAAAAGTTCTACAGGCCTTTCGAGTGGAAATTCTCTTCCCCAAAAGTTTGTGGCGCTTCTTTGTTTACATTTATTCAAACTTGCATTAGTTAAATATTTGTCCATGAAGTGAGCCAGAGATAATTGGATACAGACAGCGAAGTGGGGCTGAGACCAAAACCTGATCAGCCACAATCTTAGTGAGTGGTGGAGAAGGCTCACAGTGTGTAATGACCCACTGCTGTTCCTCAGTCCCATGTTTCTATGTTCCATTCAGCCCATCAATCTGCTAGACAGGAGCGGTTGGAGACGACTTACTGCTATCACCTCGTGCACAGGAACAGAGGAGACCATTCAGTCCCTCAATACTTTCCCACACGGTTCGGGTGATTTGAAAAATGTAATTGGAAAACCAAGGCTGGGTATAAAAGAAGCCCCTCATCTCTCTTTACAGAGATTCCTCATTCTGCAAAATGTGCTACATTTGTTGGTCACATTATCGAACCAGGTTTACTGTGAATACAGCTCGGACACATCACCCAGAGATGACTCAGAAAATCCTCTGGACTCCCTGACTACAACATTCAATAACAAAACTTCCAGGAAAATAACAACCTGTAACATTCAAATAATAGAATGTGAGAACATAGAAACAGAAGCAAGTCGTTCACTCCCTGTCCCCACCCCTCAAGTTTGCCTCGCCCTTCAGTAAATCATGGCTGATTTTCTCTCGGTCTCAAGTCCTCTTTCATGCCTAATTCTTCATAGCACTCAACTCTCTGACAGGTCAAAATCCATCTAAAGCCTCTTTAAATACTTTTGTAGGTCAGAGAATATAGGACAGGACAGCGTGGAACAGGCCCTTCGGTCCTCGAGGTTGTGCTGATCTTTTATCCTACTCTAAGATCAGACTCATCGACATACTTTCGTGCATTATCTTTCATGTGCTTATTCAAGCATCTCTTAAATGTCCCTCAGGTATCTGACTCGTCTAACATTGCTGGCAGTGCATTCCACGCACCCAACATTCTGTATAAAGAACTGAACTCTGACATCTCCCCAAAATCTTCCTTTAATCACCTTAAAATTATGTACCCTCGTTCCCTCGTTATAGACATTTCTGCTGGGGGAATGGTCATTCGCTCTATCTATGCCTCTCATCATCTTGTACACCTGTATCCAATTACCTCTCATCCTGCTTCACTCCAATGAGAATGCCCTAGCTCCCTCAATCTTTCTTCATAAGACCTGATCTCCAGTCTAGTCATCATCCTGGTAAGTTCTCTCTACACCCTCTCTAAAGCTTCCTCGTCCTTCCTAGAATGAGGTGACCAGAACTGAACACAGTATTCCAGGTGTGGTATAGCCAAAGCGTTATACAGCTGCAGCATAACCTCGTGGCTCTTAAACTAAAATCCCTTCTAATCAAAACTAAAGTACTATATGCCTTCTTAACAAGCCTATCATAATTTGGGTAGCAAAATTAAGCGATCTATGGATATGGACCCCAAGATCCATCTGTTCCTCCACACTGCCAACAATCCTGCCTTTAACCCTGTATTCTGCATTCACATTCGAGCTTGCAAAGAGAATCAATTCACACTTTTCCAGGTTGAACTCCAACTGTCAGTTGTCAGCCCAGTTCTGAATCCTGTGAATGTCACATTGCAACCGATAATAGCCCTCCACACTATGCACCACTCCACAAATCCTCATGTCATCGGCAAACTTACTAACCCACCTTCCCACTTCCTCATGCAAGTCATTTTTAAAAAATCACAACGAGCAGCGATCCCACAACCAATCTCTGCAGGACACCACTGGTCCAGGACAGTGATCTTGCTCGCTTAACTCTCTGTGGAAGAAAATTCCTGACAATCACTGCCTTCTGTTTGAAGAAACCATTCTCTGATTCGACACCATGACCTATTGATATGAACAAAAGAGGGAACAGAGGCGCTCAGGATAGAGAGACTGGCCCAGTACTCAAGGCTGTATTAGACTGAGCATGGCATCAAGGAGCATGAGCAAACTCGCATTAATGAGAATCGATTGTGACCTCTCCACTGCTCTGAGTTATTCAAAGCACAAGGGAAGGTGATTATTATCGGTGGGCATCAATCATCTCAGCCGTGGGGTATCTCTGCAGGAGATTCTCAGGGTATCTCCCTCAGCCCAGGCATCTGAAGTTGGCCAGCGGGTAATCCCTGCAGTGTGGAAGCAGGCCATTCAGCTCATTGAGTTCACACCGATCCGAAGTGGGGATATGCACTGAAGACTTCACAATGTTCAGCACTCAGATACTGAAGCCATCTGTGTCCATGTGCGATAAGACATAGGCAACATTCAAACGTGTGCTGTTAAAATCTGGGTAACATTGAAGTAACAGACACTAGACACATTTCCCTAGAAAAAAGAAAAAGCTCATTCAGTACCTCAATCTGGGTTCACAAGAATTAGGGGAAGCCATTCAGCCCATCAAATCTACTGGGCAAGAAGATGAATAGCACAATCAGTCCCTCCATCCTATTCCATAGGAAGACAAGGGGAACGCTCACTCTCACGCATCATTTACATGGGATCAGAAAGAGACAATTTCACATCTGGAGCCATTTACAAAGCTACAGGAAGTGGTCATTCAGCTTCTTCGGTCAATGACACAAGAAGAGGCTGTTGTCAGAGAAGGTTCAATATCATAAACAAATGGTGCATGGGCTGCACAGATAGACTGTTCTAACATGTTCCACGTGGCTTCACTACTCATATTACATATATGTCATGTTAACATGGTTTTCTGGCAGTGGGAATGAAGACAACAGTTTTACCCATTCACCAACGTGTTGTCCATTCCAAGAAGTTAGACCCATGGTCTCTATGGAGGTCCGAAGCTGGTGGGAAATGGCTAACTGTTTCAGAATGAAGATATTGTATCTGCTGACAATGTAACGTTCAGTGCAGGGTCACACAGCAACTGTGCAGTAAAGTTCATTCAAAGTCTGTACCTACCTGTCAATAGACATGGGGCTCTGCATAGGCACGGAAACTACCTGGAAACACGCATCCAATGAGAAGGATAGAATTTTCATCCTATTCAATGGCTTGGGACAAAAAGAGTGTCCAACCATAACTATCAAGTTTCAACTTCTTATTCCCTCACTGTGCTACATATTGAACACAAGTTTCTTCACTTTCTCTTTATGGTAACACCATGCCAGGGTTTAGTCTGGTGAAATCCCTTTGGATTGTATCGCTCACAAGATCATTATTTATAAAGAATAATCAACATGTACACAATACCCCAAATAGTCTCTAAACAGGACACTACCTTTGGGAAAGATACATTTACTCTGGTAGTTTAATCGTTTTGCATGAAGAGCCACATATCATTTACTTCCTGCTGATTAAACATTCTGTCAGTCATTAATGATTCAGCACATTCAGGTCTGTTGCAAGAACAGCACTTCCCAAATTCTCACTATTTAAATGAACATAAATGTGAATGATGATATTTGTTGTTCCCACCTGAAACATTTTACGTCCTGCGAAGAGCTTTGTCCCAAACACTGATCCTTCTGATACCCGAAAGCCTTCATCCAGATAAAAACAAAACTCCCTTCATTCTCTCGATTATCCAAATTTTAAGACATTCGGTGTATTCCACCCTTACCACCAATGGGCTCCAACATTCTCTACTCACTATCTTCAACCATGTCAACGTCTGCTGAAAACACAAATACTCTACCAAATCATGTCATTATTTTCCAAGTGTCTAGTTGTCACATTCCCCAATGTTTTTCTCACAGCTGATATCAAGCTAACCACAAGTTGGTTTTCTGTTTGACCTCTCCGTCCTGTTTTAAATATTTAGGTTTACAATAGCTGCTCTCCAGTCTGCAGGCTCCCTTCCAGAATCTAACCAGCTTCGAAGAATAATCAGTAATTCTTTCATTAGCTCTACTGCCACCTTCTCAATACTCTTGGTCGTAGTTCATCAGATGCAGCAACATACCGACCTTAAATTCCATGGGATTTTCAAAGACTTACCTTTTATTAATTCTAATTTCCTTCTGTTCCTCATTTTAACCAGTCACTCTTTCCCTTATATTTCTGCAAGTTTGTTTCTGTACCTTCCTCGGGGAGATGAACTCAATATATTGCTCTCAGCGGACAGGTGACTTCTGTCAGTCAATGAATACATTGGAGGATTGCACTTCGGTGATGATGGATATGATACTCACTCCTGTCTGGAAAATTCCAGGATTAATCCAGTTTAATTCATGGTGAGCATCAGCACAGTCCTGTCACTGGTGTGAGACTAAATGGTAGACTGAAGGAGGGGACACAGTTCAGTGACCACCTCAATTTTGAAAGAAACTGGTTTCATACCTTGCACCTGGTCCAGCTGAGACAAATATCCCGGAAATCCCAGGGAACATAATGCACTGTGCTGCTCCACCCTATTTATAGATCTTCACTTCTGTGGAGCCTCATCTCCATTTGTTTACCATGGACCCAGACACTCTGTAAATGCAGTGTGTATCGTGGGGTCACCAGATCCAGCAGCTGACAATACAACCTGAGATAAGCATCCACAGAAACTCCACTGATTTTCCAATTCCAGGAACAAGTCAATTTTCCACACGCATGGTGCACGCATTCAGCGTTGAAAACTATTTCCACTCCTGAGTTTCTCTTCCTGGCTGAGAAAGCCAATGCATCCCCGCACAGTCCCACAGTAAAAGTTCTCTCTCCAATGAAGCAGTTGACGGTGTAACATTACTTTCCTCTGCATCTCAGCAACTATAAGAGCAGCACCAGTGTTGCTAATGGATTTGATCATCACACTCAGAGACGAGAGATAGAGGGAACCTAACTCACTTTAAACAGGGACATATCTAAATGGATGTGATATTCAAGAACATGGGAAGTGGGGAAATGTGAGAATAACTTGCCATTTTGTTTTCCTTTCAGTTCATCATCAGCAATCCTTTTGCTCACCTTTCACTTCTTTTTCTCTCTTTTTCTGGACGTTTCGCTATTCATTCTATTTAAACCTGGTTTCCACCTCTATCTCCAACCCAACCATCCCTGATTCCAGGATAAATAATATTATTTCCCAGTTTGCTTTCAGTTGTGAAGCAGGGTAACTGGAGTCAAACTGTTATCTGCGTTTCTCCTGACAGAGGCTGCTTAGATCCTCCAACACTTTCAGACGCCGGAGAATTTTATTTTCGATCTCTAGCACCCACCGTTTCTTGGTTTATTTCAAATTTAATGCTGTTATTTTACGGGATGCCAGCATCATGGGCATGGGCAGCATTTGTTGTCCATCACTAATTGTCCTTGACCACGTGGCCACTTGTCAAGACAAAATGGAGCCAACAATTTTGTTGTGGGTCTGAAGTCACACTGAGTTCAGACTGGGCAATAATGTTAAGTTTCTTCACCAAAGACTATCAGTGAAATAATAAAAATAAATCCTGACGCTTTCTGGTTTCCATGAGTGAAATTCGGTTTCAGTCCAATTGTTGTCATTCGAACTTAAGCTCTGACATCGGTTGTGGTAGGATTTTAAACACTGCCTTGGAAGCACAGCTCTTGCCTCTGAATTAACCAACTAGTTACATTATCATTCTGATACAAAGTCCTTATTGCCTTGTCCGTCTTCCCTAGCCACTGCAAGAGGGATTATGGCAGGGAAATCAGTTTAACTAACAACAAGCAAAAGGATTTCGGGAAAAAATAGAAAAGGAGATTGAGACAATTTCATATAAGATCACAGATTTCAGAATGCTGAAATGCAGACATTTCGACAGCATCCCGCAACATGAGCCAATATTTGAGGAATGCTAGCTGAAGGGGATTTTGGTGTCAGTACTGATGATGGAGAGGTTTGAATGAGAATTTGTTCTGCACTCTTAAAACTGGATGTGGGGTTAGCAGAGTCTTCGACTCATTGGGCTGAATCTACTAATAAATTATCTCAGTGCCATTTTCATTGAGTATGACAGAGGGATTGTCCATACGAGGCTGAGCTAGTTTCCTGGTGCTATCTTATCGAACTCACCTCGTTAACTACCTACGCAATCTCATAGTGTTCGTCTCATTCATTGCCAGCCCGATTCTCCAACCCAACATGGCTGGAGGTACTCACCATCGCACTGATGCCCCTGGATATTCCATGATCACTGGCAATGGTGCCATCTTTCAAGTGTCAATGGGCACACGGTTGATCTTTCTCAGTTTGGGGTGACACTGTACAGTTGACCCCGCGCATGTTAGACAAGGCGATCTAACACGACGATGTTTCATCTCTCTCTATCTCTCTCGCTCTCTACATATGCACTTATTTTATATCCAATCACAATTAGTAATTCTGGCTATTTCACTTTGTCTCACTTTATTGTATTCAGTCAAACACTGCTTCAAAACACTTGTCCCGTTATGATATACAATTTCGAGCAGAGAACGTTTTATCCTCCTCTGTTATCTTGACCGTTATCTGAATTGTCCAATTTTTCTTGTTATGAACGTTTCTTTTGCCCTTTATCTGTGATTGTTTCTTTCTGTAACAGTTACACTGTCTCAACTTCAGTTGGCTGGATGGCAAATGGAGGCCAGCAGCGCTCATTCAATTCCCCACATTGACTGATGTTAGCATGACGGGGACGCTCTCTCAGCAATGGGAAATCTAGCATAGTCAATCCACACTAAACTGCACATCTTTGTACTCTGGGAGGAAACTAGAGCATTGGGAGGGAACCAACACAGATACGTACAGAATGTTCAAACTCCACATAGAGGTCACCTGAATTTGGAATTGAACCCAGCTCCTTGGTGATGTGAGGTAGCAGTGCTAACCAAATATCTATCATCAACCTCAGTTAGTTCTATTAATTACTTGTAGGTGATTAAAGAAATCTTACTGACTTGTTCTTATCACTGAAACTGACCCAGTCTGAGACCTTTATCATCAGCCATATCACCAAGCTGATTACATTTAAAATTTGTTGTGAGCAGTGGAGGCGTGAGACCAGAAAAGGAAACTGTGACACTCTCCAACCTCAGTCAGAACCGGAGTGAAGAGAAATTCACAAAGTGGGAGGTTCATTCAAGTGGGAATTCTCTTTCCCAGAAGTTTGGGAGGGCTGAATCTTTATATTATACTGAGGCTAGCTTTGTCTGATTTTCCATAGACAGGAGAATCAAGGATATGCGTGCAATGAGAGAAAAGTGAAGCTGGGAACACATTAAGATGAGCCATGACCTTATTGACTGGTGGCAGAATGTCAAAGGGCCGAATGGCCCAGTCGTGTCCGTCAGCCCTATGTTTCATTCAGCTTTTCGGTCCTGCAGTACAGGAGCAGATCAAGACCACGCCGATGGTTTGGTGCAGTTTGCGAAATGTACATCAAAAATCCAGGCTGGGTCAGGAAGAGACCGCCCCCTCCCCCAATCCCTTTTTCCAGGCTTCCCGTCTCTGTAACTTCTGCTCCAGATGTGGGCCACGTTACAGATCCAGATTCGCTGTGAATACAGCTCCCATACCCCACACAAGATCAACTCGGACAAATCATCTGTTCTCCCTGAATGCCGCATTTTACATCATGACTTCCAGGAAAATAACCATTTATTTTCCAAAAGCACAAATAAGAACGTACGAAATAGGACCAGGAGCGGGCTATTCGGCCCCTTAAACCTGCACTGTCATTCAATAAGAACATAGCTGATCTAATCCACGGCTCAACTCCACTTTCCTGCTAACTCCTTGCATCCCTCAACTCGCTGATATGTCAAATCTCAATCCACATCGTTGGTAAACACATTCAGTGACCTAATCTCCATACTCTCTAGGTTATGGAATTCCAGCCATTCACTACCTTCTGAAAGAAGACATTTCTTTATGTCTCAGTTTGAAATCGGTATTCCTTATTCTGTATCGATATCCCTGATTTCGAGACTCTGTCCTTGTGTGGAACCACATTCTCAACACTTATCTTGTCAAGCCCCCTCTGTATTTTGTCCGTTTCAGTAATGCCACCCTCACTCATTTAAACCACAATGGATAATCGCCTCAGCATTTTTGATGTATTCAATAAATCAACGCTTTCACCCCAGGAACCAATCAAATGAACCAACATTCCTGCATCAGCATGCTGACGTGATGTATCATACACAGGAACATTTCAATCCGTTGTACTGCTTCTTTTTTAGGCGTCCTCTCCATTAAATAACAGCCTACCATTTGGGTGTAAGTGTCCTCCACAAACTCGGATACATATTGCACTCAGCTCCCGACGTCAGGCTATCAGTATAGATTGTAAGCAGCTCTTGCCAACTAACTGATATTTGAGGTACTCCAGTAGATACATGTTGTTCATAAAGATCGATGAATCCTGACTCTCTGATTTCTAGGTGTTTACAAATTGTCATCCCATGCTAATGCATTATCCGTCATACCATGAGCTTCTGTCTTGTGTAAGAACCTTTGTTTTGTGATACCTTGTGGAAAATCTCTCGAAAGCCTCATGTCTGCCAGTCCCCCTTTATCATGTCAGGTTGTTACATTCTCATGGATCTCCAGAAAAACTTTGCATGATTTTACAGACAAAATATAGTTCGCCTTTAACAAAACCATGCTGACTTTGTGTGAAGTTTTTTTCTAAATATCAAGCAGTCCCTTCCTTAACAACAGACTGTCACAGATTCCCACCACTAATTGTTAGGATAAATGGTCCTGTTCTCAGTCTCGCTCGGTTCTTGAAGACAGGCGTCACATTGGAGGGTCTCGAGTTTCACTGGGTCACTGCTTTAATCCAGAGAGTTGTGGAATATTTCACACAGAGCCACCATTCACTCTGTAATCACTTCAATTAAAACCAGCTCTGTATTTCTGATGATCTGTTTACCCTTCGTCTTATCTGTTTGAGAAAAGCCTCGCTCCTTTTGTTAGAGACAGTCCAAGAACTTCCCTCTTATTACCATTTTACTTATATAATTGAAATATTTACAGTGTCTTACCCTGTGAAGAACGATACAAAGTACAGGGGTAAATTACCTGTCTGTTCTCTGTAGCCAGTTCCCCAGTCACAGCCTCCAAATTTCTTCAATATACTTTCCTGACTTTGTTTCTGCCAAAGATCACACACACTTCTTTAACTCTTCTTACATACATGGAAATGCTCGTGCTGCTTGTTTTTATATTTCTTGCCAATTTGTTTACATCACATCTTTTCTTCCTTTTTCTTCACTTTCTATATCCATGCAGTCATATCGCACACAAACACAATCTTTGGTCCAACTTGTCTCTGCCAGCCAGGTTTTTCAAAGTAAACTAGTCCAATCGGCTTGCATTTTGCCCATATACCTCAAAATGGTTCCCATTCATATGTTTGTCCAAATGTCTTTTAAATGTTGGAGCTGTACTTGCATCTGCCAGTCTTCATCTGGCATCTCATTCAATAAACACATCACCCTTTGTGTAAAAATGTTCGCTCTTCCTCCCTTTTAAGTCTTCCCTCTTCCTCCATAAACCTATGCTCGCTCTCTGATTTGATTTTCCTATCCTGTAGAAAAGACCTTGGCTTTTCACCCTTTCCATGCCTCCCCTCATTTTATAAAATTCTATAATGT
Source organism: Chiloscyllium punctatum (assembly GCF_047496795.1). Classification (NCBI taxonomy): domain Eukaryota; kingdom Metazoa; phylum Chordata; class Chondrichthyes; order Orectolobiformes; family Hemiscylliidae; genus Chiloscyllium; species Chiloscyllium punctatum. The sequence goes on from NC_092756.1 coordinate 13,225,868, forward strand.
CACCCCTCAACCTCCTATACTCCATCTGATACTAACTTCAAGAACAAGCATTTAAAGATAAGCACTGCTAATTTGAAACAATATTCAAAACGACAGGAAAAAAAGACAGCTCAAACTTCCTACTGTTTTTTGTTTTTTCTCGATGTTACAATACTAAGGCAGCATGAAAATCTTTAGTGCCATTAAGACGTCAGGCACCGGAATTCCTTTTTTTCTGGTGGCGGTGATGATCTCTACAGTGAAAATGTATCTCTGGCCAGATCTGCATAATACCAAATGTTCCACATTCTCCCTCCAGGCCTCCCTATGACCTTGTGTGGTTCTGTCTTCTTTATCTTGCATTCAAAAGAGAGAACCCCTTTCTCCAATTCACATCTTAAATAAAACTCATTTTGCATCAGCTTCTCCTTCACCACTGCTAAAAGCCAGTTTATCTGTTGTCACCCCCTCTTTTCCCTGTCACCTACCCCCTCCCCACCTCTAGCAAAGGACTAAAATGCCAAGTTTCCAAACATTTTCTGTTCTGAAGAAGTGTCACACTGTACTTGAAACGCTAACTTTGATTTTCTGTCTCTGTAGAGGCTGCCAGACCTGTTGAGTTTCTCCAGAAATTAATAGGCACAGAACAAAGTTTAATTAAACAAATGTCTATGGAAACTGGAAATAGAAATGCACAAATTGCTGTAGAAACAGGGACACGAAAGATGAACTCTGCTTTCACTCCACAAGATTGAGCCAGACTTGCTTAGTTTCTTCAGCAATTTCTGTTTTTGAACAAGTTCCAAAGACGTGTGTCAAATCTGCTCAAACGCCCTATCTATCACAGAGCATCGTACATTTGGAAGTGAACAAAAACGCAAAGTGCACAAGTTAATTGGCTCTCAACGAGATAAGTCTGGCATCACAGACACGACAGAGGTCTTAATCATGGTCAGGGAGTTAAACAGAGGGAAAAACATTCACTTCATGCACAGCAGATAGTATTATGGGAAAGAAAACGTTTCATATGAATATGTTAAGGTATTTGAGTAATGTAACAAATTGGAGGCGTGACATCAGGGAGGGACACTCAGCAGGATGAGAATATGATAATGGAAGTGTTACCACATCAGAAACCAGTTTAGGTCACTGAGTACAGGGCTGATGGGTGAATCGGTCTCAGTTTGAATGAGGGGAGAGCTAGTGGAATTGAATTGCAGGAGAATTGGCGTTACGGGTATAAGTCCTTCATCAGGAACCTGCCTGAAACATCGAGTCTCCTGCTCCTTGTTTTCTGCCTGACCAGTTGTGCTTTCCAGCATCATATTTTTCGAGTCTACATCTGTACAGGGCGTTGCTAAGACCACATCTGACACATTATGTGTAGTTTTGATCCCTTAACCGAAACAAAAATTGTTTTGGAAACTTATCAACCATGGTTTGTTCACACGTTTCTGGAATGAAGGCCTTTTGTTGCGAAACATTATTAACTTTGGACTTAGATGAGAAATCTTTTTGAAGCATAGATGATTTTGAGAAAAATATCAGCTGGATACATATTTTCTCTTCTCAGGGAGACTAAAAGTTTGGAATACATTTTAAGAATAACATGCATTGATTTTTGCACAGATATTATGAAGACATCAAACGATGTTTTAAAAATTAAGCATAAACATACCACCATATCATCAAAATATAAAGCAGCAATTTTCATTTTTGCTAATGAAGGAATTTTATTTTTTGCTAATGAATGGCAAATGTATAACAACAACAGTGATGCTCTTGCATATATTCCATTATGGGCCATTCCAGAGAATGTTCACGACGAGGGCACACGGTCCAGTTTGGTGTTCAGTTGATATTGTTGCATGTTTCAACACAGAGAGGGAGGACAATGTTCCCTGCCTGAGAAGCAGCAACTGATTGATCCCTCTCTCTTATTTTGTTCCACCTGACAGCAGTAAATTTCTGACTCACCTCTACCTGATGAGTCGTGCAGAATCCCTGATGAGAGATTCATTGGAATCTCCCTATCGTCTGAAGCAAAGGGAATTCAGGTAAATCCAACTATTCTGGGTGGAAATCACATTACAAGCAGCTTGTCTGAGCAGAATAACTTCAGAGGACAGAATAACATATGAGTTCAATTATTATGGAACTCTGGAAAGCTTTCATTTTTCTGTTTTTGTCTTAAGGTGTGTGTGTGTGTGTGTGTGTGTGTGTGTGTGCGTGTGTGTGTGTGTCACAGTTTTCTACAAGATGAGCCAGTCTGACTTTTATAATTAGCCATATCACTAAACATTGAAATTTGCCGAAACCAATGGAGCAGTGTGACTGCAAAAGGGAGCAGTGACCCTGCAACATTGGTTGGAGCACGAATGAGAAATTCTGAAAGGGCTTTTCAAGTGGGAATTTCCTTCCCTAGAAATTTATGGTCTCTGGAATTTTGCAGTTATTCAAAGTTATGTCTGTTAAATATTTGATAGACAAGTGAATGTTGGAAAATGGTGCATGTACGGAAGAAGTACTGCTGAGACCACAAACAGATCAGCTACAATCTTAGTGCGTGACTGCGTAAAGACGAAGTTTCTAATGGCCCACTCATGCTACTCAGACTAATGTTTCCATATTCCATTCAGCCCTTCACAGATCTTGCACAGTAACAGATGGAGGCCACTTGCTCCAAATACCTGGTCCACAGTAATAGAGGATCTCCTTCTGTCCCTCACAACTGTCACACACAGTTTGGTGTGGGTTGAAACATGTTCATTCAAAACCCAGACTGGGTTGATAATACGCCTCTGATCTCCTTATAGAGTGTCTCCTCTCTGCAACTTGTGCTTCACTTGTTGGTCATGGTGCAGACCCAAAATCACTGTGAATAAAGTCCGCATACCTCACCCTGAGATGACTCATAAAATGCTTTGCTCTCTCTAACTTCAACATCCAATAACGGAATGTTCAGGAAAATTACAACCATTAACTTTCTAATTACAGAACATTACAACCTGAGGAACAGGATCAGATGGTAATTCGGATGGTCAGGCCTGCCGTGCCATTGTATAAGATTATGGTTGATCCAATGTTGTCAGCAACTTTGCTTTAGTTCCCAATTCTTCGCATCCCATACTCTATGACAGGTAAAAATAAACCCACCTACCTCCTCTGTAAATACTTTCAGTGATCTAGCTCCCCGAGCTCTCTAGACCAAATAATTCCTGACATTCACTATCCTCTGTGAAAATGTTACACTCCCCAAACATAACAATAACCTATTGGCATGCTCAAAAGAGGTGAACACTGCAGCTCATGTAAGAGTGACAGACCCTGATATCAAGGCCGGTGTTGACACAGGATTGTATCAAGGAACGCAGACTAAATTAAATTTAATAGGAATTAGCCACAATCACTCACCTAGTTGGAGTCAGCCATCGCATGGAGGAAGATGTTCGTGGTTGGTGGATGTCAATCCTCTTAAACCAGGGATATCCCTACAGGAGATCCTCGGGGTAGATTTCTCGGCACAATCATCTTCAGCAGCTTCATCTATATCCTTCCCCATCATAACGTCAGAAATGGGGATGGTCATTGAAGATCACACAATGTTCAGAACATTTTCCTCCCTCAGCTCCTGAAGCAGTCTGTGTCCATGTGCAGCAAGACCTGGACTGCATTCAGGCCTGTGCTGTTACTATGTTGGTAGCATTCATCCAATAGCACGGCTGGACATTACACAAGTCCACAGCAAAAAGAGGAGCTCTTTCAGTCTCTCAATCTGGTTACACACGAATATGAGCAAGCATTCAGCCCATCGAAACGACTGAACAAGAAGTGAGACAGCCCATTCAATCCAGCTGCCTGGTACACAGGAAGAGGAGGGGACTGGTCAGCATATCGAACTGTTAAACAGGGACACGTGGAGCCCAGTCTCCCGAAACTGTTCCACGGGACCAGAAAGAGGCCTTTCAGCCTCTAAAAGGCTTATGCAGGAATAGGAAAATGTCACTGATACTCCAGCATAACAAAGCACAGGTCCAGATCCTGCACTGATAGAGGGCTTCAAGATGTTACTCGTGGCACATTGCCTGTAGAAGATGTGCTCCTTAACGTGGTTTGCTGGCAGTGAGGAGGGAAGCCAGATGATTTCTCTCAAGTCTTAAGGAGACATCTTCCATCTCCGAAAAGACAGACCCATGTTCTCCATGGGGGTCAGAGGCTGGTGGGAGTAGTTAACTGACTTAAATTGAAGGCATTGTGGCTGATGTTGGGATTGTGTATAACATTCCGTTCAGTGCAGGATCACACACCAAATGCACTGTATTAATATGTGGAGTTCATATTCAAAGTCTGGATTTCCTGCTCTCTCATTGATATGGGGAGTGGGGGTGAATGGGGGGAATGTTCGCAGAGATATTAAAAGTATCAAGAATCTCATAACCTGAGTAAAAAAAAATGGGATTTACCATCGTATCTGTGTCTGTTTAGATCATCATATGTGATTGTACATCCCCCTGAAGTTTCAATGCAATCCCGTCTTATTCTCTCACAGTGCGACAGATTAATGTTCACTCACTCCTCATGATACCATCATCCCTAGGATTAGATTGGTGGAACTCATTTTCACTCTTTCTGTTGTAAGACGATCATTCCTTATAAAAGAGAAAAAATCTGTGCACAATACCCCAAATACTGCCTCAACAACACTCTCAGGGATGATCACAATAATTACTTTCCCTCACTTCGCAGTCTTCATTTCTTTCTTATGGCATACATTTTTAAAAAAATCCTTCTGTATATACTGCCACTGATACGGAATTTACAACTTACATACCTCTTTATGTCAGTGTCAATAAAACCAGCACCAGAGGTATCTATCCTGACGGATATCATGCTCGGGGAGAGACTCAATGAGATGGAGTATACTTAAATTAAGGAATAGTCATCTACCTGATGGAAATGAGCTGGAGGGATATGGGAAACAGGAAGTGGAAGGAAGCTATCTTTACTTCTGTTCTTTTTCGCTAGGTATATGGAGCCCTGGTCAGACCAGCATGTTAACGCTATCCTAAACTGACCGGCTGGTTCAGCTGTTCCACAGGGCAGTAAAGAATGGATTTGCAGTTACTCGGAGACCTGACCAATGAAGGATAACCCATTGCCTTTTCTAAAGCACATGAGGCAAGCAGATGGGTTTCTGTTTATTTCAAATGGTGATAGTTTATTTTAAATTCCATCAACTTGGTTCTTCAGACATGAACAGATTATTATTCTGTGCGTCTAGAGTAAGAGTCAATGACTTGTGCACCATGCATTATCTTCGTGTCTGACAGATTCTACGGAGAGAAAAAGTTTACCATCCCAAGTACAATTTCTTGTCATGGACATGTCGTTAGAAGTGACTAGAAACAGGTGGATCCAGATTTCACGGTGGCACAAATTCAGAAGTTTATTCAGATGTTGCACTGAGGCTGACGAGGAGACCGGGACATCATAATGATGGTACTGAGCAGGATTTGTGAGTGGGGAGGATATGGAAATGTAGTTCTGTGCAGGGCTAGTAGGTTTATGGAGTTTGAGAACAGTTTGGTTCCTTCTCGCGTTTGAGTGAGCAATTTATAAATAGTAATTTGCTTCAGAGAATTTATCAGAAAAGGAATTTTTGATTGAGAGTGAAGACACTGACTTCTCCTTTTCCCAAACTTACCGAACATGAGCAGAAACACAGTTCAAACCAGTTTAATAGACAAAGAGAATGACTTACGAGGAACACCAACTACAGCGAGAATGGGATAGTAGCCACCTTGTATAATCCAAAGTATAGCTTCGATCCGTGATGCTAATGATATCGAAGGCTGAGAAAGCAAGTTAAGTTCCCAGGAAAAACTCCTGTCTGTTATTGTAATATTCCAGTCTAATGTTCTCAGACTCAGATCCATTGTTGAAACATTCCAGTCTATTGTTCTCAGATTCTGATCTCTCCTTCCCCTCTCTCTGGATGTGCTGATCCCTGTTAGTGCTGTCGGTGATGGTCCTGCTCATACTATGGGATGGCACATCGAACCCAGTCCTTATTAAAACAAGAGGTTAATCCTCTAGTGACACATTTAGGATCCACAGAGGTTGACATTAACCACAGTCGCTGAACAAATAGCTCCAGTTAACCCCTTTCTATTCAATACAGTTATTATTAAATTTCAAACTAACACATAAAAGTTACACATTCGGAATGAGACATGTGAGGGTGACTGAGGGAAGGAATGTTGGAGATGGTAGATTGATTGTGCGTTGTCATTTAATCTGAATTGGATATGGGAGTAATGACAGAGGATTGTCAGAACATAAATGTGTTTCTCTGATTATAATTGGAAACATACAGCCTGCAACTAGTGATCAGTCATTACAATATAAATAAAGTATTGAGAGAACGTTTATACTCGAAAACCTGACAGGAAAATGTGCCGATGACAACATGGGGTTATAACAGACAAACGGGATGGATATTTTAACAGAGAATTGTTCCTGACAAATGCAATTCAAATTGTTACTCCAGGATCAGGGAGGACAAGTGAGGGTCATGCTGTTGATTTTTTAATGCCAATAAACTGCGATGAAGTGCAACTTACTGGACTTCAATTACAATGTGATTATGGCATTGGGGAGGAGACAGAAAACGTTCAGAATTGGGGGACATGGCAGCTGAGACGAGAGTGAGGGAACATGATATTGCCAATTCATCCGTATTAGAACGTTTCTCTTTATAAATCATTTGAAGATCAGATGCAATAATAAATCTACAATGAGGACTGAGGAGAGCCAATATTACTAAAGACCGTACGACCATAAGACATAGGAGTAGAAACCTGGCCATTCAGGCCATCCAGTCTGATCCAATATTCAATCAAAGCTGATAAGTTTCTCAAACCCATTCTGCACATAACCCTTGATTCTCTTTACAACTGAGAACGTATCCTACGCAGGCTTAAACATACTCAATGACGTGGCCTCCACAGCCTTCTGTGCCAATGAATTCCATAGACTCACAATGCTCTGGGCGAAGGAGTTACTCGTTATCTCTGTTCTAAAAGGTCTTCACTGTGGTCAATGTCTGCGCATCGGATCGTAGTCTTTCCTACCAATGGACAGATTTTCCCAAAATCCACTCTGTCCAAGACATTCAGTATTCTGTAAGTTTAAATTAGAATCCCCCCCCATCCTTCTAAACTCCATCGAGTACAGACCCAGAGCCCTCAAACTTTCCTCATAGGTTACGCTTTTCATTCCTGGGGCCATGCCAGTGAACATTCTCTGAACACACTCCAGGGCTACTACATATCTGATAAGACATAGGGCCCAAAGCTGCATACCAGAATCTAAATGTAGCCTGACCAGAGCTTTTTCGTGCCTTAGAAATACATCACTGCTTTTATATTGAATTTCTCTCGAAATAAATCCATTCAATGTATTTACCTTCGTAACTACTGACTAAATTTGCATTCCTGAAGAAGGGCTTATGCCCAAAACGTCGATGCCCCTGCTCCTTGGATGCTGCCTGACCTGCTGCGCTTTTCCAGCAACATATATTTCAGCTCTAAACTTGCAAGTTTACCTTGAGAGACGCCTGGACGAGGATTGCCAAGTCTCTTTGCACTTCAAATTTCTGAATTTTCCCCCCATTTAGAAAACCGTCCATGCCTCTATTCTTCGTACCAAAGTGCATGACCTCATACTTCGCATCTTTCACTGTATGTGCGACTTCTTTGCCCATCCACTAACCTGTCCAAATCCATCTGCAGCTTTTCTGCCTACTGCGCGCTCCATGTCCCTTTACATATCTTTGTAATGTCTGCAAACTTAGCCAGAATGTCCTCCATTCCGTCATCTAGATCATTAAAGTACGAAGTAAAATGTTGTCCCAACATTGGGTTTTGCAGAACACATTTTGTCACCGGCTGCCATCCTGAGAAGGACCATTTTATCCCTACTACCTGCTTTTTGCCAAACAGTCACGCGTTCATCAATGCTAGCACCTTGCCTGTGTCACCATAGTCCCTTATCTTAACCAATAGCCTCCTGTGTGGAGCTTATCAAAGGCCTTCTTGAGGTCTGGGTAATAACATCCATTGGCCCTCGTTGATCTAAGCTGCTCGTTACTTTCTCAAAAAGGTCCAGCAGTTGCGGCAGGAGTGACCTCCCCTTGATGAAACCATTCTGACTTTGACTTGAATTACCATACACCTCCAAATATTCAGAAATGTCATTCTTTCCGATCGGTTCCAGGATCTTACCCATAACTGAGGTTAGGCTATTTGGTCTGTAAGTTTCCGTCTTCTGCCTTATTTCATTGTTAAATAGGGATTTTACATTACCGTTATTCCAGTCCACTATGACATCCCCTGATTCTAATAATTCCTGAAATATCATCACTTACGCCTCCACTTCCTGTGAGCTTTCTTCATTCGAGCTCTGTGGTGTAGTCCTTCTGGTCCAGGTGATTTATCCATCTTCAGCCCATTTAGCTTTTCTACCCTGTTTGCCTTGGCGATGGGTGACATATTGAGCTTTGCCCCGTCAATCTCTTGAATTTTTCGGAAATTATTTGTGTCCTCAGCCATTTCTTTGTTCCCCCCCGACTGTCTGTCCTATGATATTTTCCAGCAGCTCAATGTCCACTTTTGTCTTGCCTTTGCCCTTTTTGTATCTAAAGAAAATCTTACAATTTTCCTTGATTTAAATGGCAAGCTTGCCCTCATATTTAATCTCCTCCCTCCATATTTATTATTTTATTGCCCTCTGTTGGTCCTTGTGAGTTTCCAAATTGTCTGGTTTTCCTCTGCCCTTCATCACATTATACGCTTGCTCTTTTGCTATTATTCTGTCCCTGACACCGACACAAACACCTGTTGAAGGAGTGGCACTCCCAAAGCTCGTGTGCTTCCAGTTAAACCTGTTCGACTGTAACCTGGTGTGGTGTAATTTTTAATTTAGTCAGCCATGGTTGCTTCATCCTCCCCTTGACCATGCTTCTTTTTTCTCCCGGGAAGAATCTCTGTTGTGCCTTCTGAATTACTCCTAGATACTCCTGTCATTGCTGTTCCACTGTTTTTCATGCTAAGCCCCTCTCCCAGTCAATTCTACCCAGTTCATCCCTCATGCCTCTGTAGTTGCCTTTATTCAGTGGAAATGCCATTACTTCTGATTCTATCTTCTCCCTTTCAAATTGTAGAATAAATTCAATCATATGAAAATCACTGCATCCTTCGTGTTCCTTCACCTTAAGTTCTCTTAAATAATCTGCCTCATTGCTCAACACTAAATAAGGTATTTTCTGTTCCTGAGTGGGCTCCCTCACAAGCTGCTCCACAAAGCCCTAATGAAGATATTCCACAAATTATTTTTCTTGTGAACCCTACCAACCTGATTTTGCCAGTCCTCCCGCATATTGAAATCTCCCATGACTACTGTGCTTTGCCTTTTCCACTCATCTTTTCTATCTCCTAGTGTGTATTGGAGTCTTGAACATGACGCCAACTGTGATTCTTTTTTCAAACCTTGGCGACACTGAATTCTACCCACACTGATTTTGTGCCATCTGACCCAACTTTATGTCATACAGTCAGAGAGATGTATAGCATAGCAACAGATTCTTCGGTCCAACTCGTCCATGCCGATCAGATATCCCATCCTAATCTAATCCCATTTGCCAGCACTTGGCCTATATCCTTTGTACCCCACCTATTTACATACCCATCCATATGCCTTTTAAATGTTGTTATGGGACCAGTATCCACCACTTCCTCCCACAGTTGTTTCCATACACACACCACCCTGTGCATGAAAAAAACTTGCTCCTTTGGTCCCTTTTAATTTTTAGCCTTCTTAACTTAAACCTACGCAGTCTAGTTCTCTCCCGCCCCAGGGAAAAGACTTTGTCTCTTTATCCCATGCGTGCCCCTTGTGATTTTCTAATCCGCTATAACGTCACCCCTCAGCCTCTGATGCAACAGGGAAAACAGCCCCAGGCTATTCACCTTCTCACTGTAGCTCAAATAGTCCAATCTGGTAACATCTTCGGAAATCTTTTCTTATGGTTTCAAGTTTTATTAACATTCTTCCAATAGCAAGGAGACCAGAATTCTTACGAATTATTTATTTTCATTCTTACTAATAAGGCAACCTCTCCCCCCACCCCACCTATCTTTTCGATAAGATGCATACCCTTGAATATTCAGGAGTCAACTCTGATTCCCTTGCAGCCACGTCTCTGCCAATTTCAATCTGCGCCACAGGCTCATTTACCTTATTCCTTATATGGCATGCATTCAGAGAGAACACGCTCAGTCCTATATTAACCGTCCCTCCTCTCAGTGTCATTTGTCTGTCCAGTGTGATTGTTTACACTTTCAATACACTTTGTCCTATTTGTGTCTGTGCTGCAGATTTTAGTAACCTCTCCTGAGTTCTGCACTCTTACCTCCACTTTTCATTCCAATTTTCTAATTTCCCCTGTAACTGAAACCCCACCCCAAACCTAAAACAAAATTGAAAGATCTGTCCGCAACCATAGTTATGTGATTTGTTAGGACTCTGGTCCCAGCATTGTTCAGATGAAGACCAATCCATCAGAACAGGTCTCTACTTCCCAGTAAAACAATATGCATATTCAGCACAAAATCCTGGGACAAAACGACTTTTTGTACATTCCAAAATATGGAAATTACAAACAGATAAGATTGTTAAAATACACTCATGATCTTGATCTATCTAATTTGAAAAATGAATTACAAAACCATGGAAGTGTTGTGCAAACTTTAATCAATCATTATTCGGCCCACATCTGAGAAACTGATTTCCTCTCTGGCCGTGATCACTTTCACTGAGATTCTCTTGTCCTATCCCACATACAGAATCTCGGGGGATTATCAGTTCCTGCTGTTTTCCGCCCAGTCTATTGAAGTAAATCCACCTTCTTCCTAGAACCAATCAAATGATCTATTGGATTATGTGTAACTGTCAGCAACCCAGCTCTGTGATGTTATTGGAGATAAATGATCTGGAAAGACAGCCAGTATCAGCGCAGCGCTCATAGGGTATGGCACCAGACAAAGGGCTTGCAGTCCAAGGGAATTTTTAAATAAAATTTCCATCTTCTGTATATTTTTCTCATGCTATATCCTGATCTACCCAGCTTCACTCTCCTCTAACTCCCGTTCCTCTTACTCAGTTTGTCGCTCCACTTTCTATCCACTATGTTGATCTCCCTTCACATTCTTACTTTCTGTTTCATTCTATCTCTCTATCTCTCTCTCTCTCTCTCTCTCTCTCTCTCTCTCTCTCTCTCTCTCTCCCTCTCTATCTATCTCTCTGTATTTCTCAAATAATTCTCTCTGCTTTCAGATATTACAGTTGGAGACCTTGTGAATGTACTATGGGCTGAATTGCCTCCGTCTGTACTGTATTAATTCTGAGGTTCTCTGACCCACAATAACGACTTTCAGTGTCTGGCGAAACACGCTGGTCCTGCGAAGGACACAGTACGCAATCATCCATTATCTCTTCCTGTATTCTCACATGTAGTGTCTTCAAAATAACAAATAAAATAGATTAAAATTCGCGCATTTGGGAGGACATTCACCAGATGATATTACAATTTAATAAACAGTTCCGCTATGCAAAATATGGATTTGCCTCATAGCAGCATTTCCCAATTAATAGCTCCTCGCTTCTGCCTGATGCTGGTGTAATTTGCCTTCTGCCAATTTATTAAATTCTTGTCTTAGTCCATGTTCGTTGCTAGCTCAAACCTGAGGGTGACGTGATCACTGTTTCCAAAATGATCTTCAACTGAATGGTCAATCACCTGGACAGACTCATTTACTAATATGAGGTCCAGTATGGTCCCTCCTGTAGTTGGACGATCCACATACCGCTGCAAATAACTTTCTTGCATGCACTTAGCAAATTCTACACCGTCTAAGCCTCTTGCTCTAAGGGACTCCCAGTCAATAGTGAGGACGTTAAAGTCACTCACTATGGCAACTCTTTTTAAATACACTTTTCCATAATCGGCCTACATATTTTCTCCTTAATCTCTCGGTGGCTGTTGCAGGGACTGCAGTATAATCCTAACACAGTTCTTGCATCCATCTTATTCTTGAGCTCTGCTCATGTTGACTCATTAGATGAGCCCTCCAGGACGCCCTCTCTTAGTGCAGATGTAATATTCCGCCTGATTAGTAATGCAACTCCCCCCCCCTTTTTTTTACCTTCCCCTCTATCTCATCTAAAACGACAAAACCCTGGAAAGTTGATCAGCTAGTCTTGTACATTTCTCAACCAAGTCGCTATAATGTTTGCAACATCGTAGTCGCATGTACGGATACAGGCTCTGAATTCATTTGTTTACCCATAATAATCCTTGTATTCAAAAAAATACACTTCAGCCAAACACATCAGATCTTGACCTGATATTTGGTTTGAGTTTCCCTGATGCAAATTCTCTGCTGCTAGTTTTCAGTGTTTACAAAAGATTGCCAGTAAAGCAGAAAATATTATAAACAGACAATTCCAGTGTTCTCCTTTGTCACTTCAATCTGTACATTGCTTTACACATGGCCCGATTTCGACAGAGTGCTGGATAATTATTTCACTTTAAATAACTGTCTCCTGCCACTCACTGCATATTCAGCAACTATTTCTGTACCCACTGGATAGATTGCTCTATTCTCCCTCTCTCACGAAATCTCTGTAATATGTACATTGTCGTTATATGTACTCAGCCAAACCCCAAGTTCTGACCTGCAAGATTCCTCACATGAAACTAATCACACTTCAGGTTGCCATTGCGTTCTGCGTCCTCTGCTTCTGTGTTGTTGTTCTTCGCTGCACTGGTTTTAGTCTCCAATTCTTCCTTTATCACTATATTGTGGACCTACTGCTCTGGTTCCCACTGCAGCCTCGCCATCCCCCCCAACACCACCCTCAACCCCCCCACCCCTCCCCGGCCGCCGACCACACTAGTTAAAATCCTCCCGAGATACAATAACAAACCAGCCTGCCAGGAGATTCCTGCCAGTTCAGGTCCAGTCCATCCTTCTTGTATATATCATACCCACCCGGGAATCCCAGTGATCCTAACATCGAAGATCGCTGTCAGTTCAGGTGCAACCATCCTTCTTTTGTACATCCTTTCATAGAACATATAACATAGAACATTTCAGCGCAGGACCCTTTGGCCCTCGACGTTGCGCCGCCCTGTCTACTAATCTGAAGCCCATCCCACCTACTTTATTCCCTGTACGTCTATTTGCCTGTTCAATGACGACTTAAATGCACTTAAACTTGACGAATCTCCTACCGATGCAGGCAAAGCATTCCATACCCTTACTACTCTCTGAGTAAAGAAACTACCTCTGACGTCTGTCTTATACCTATCTCCTCTGACTTTAAAGTTGTGTCCCCTCGTGTTTGCCAACCCCACACTGGTCTCCCTTTCCACCCTATCTAACCCTCTGATTATCTTGTATGTGTCTATTAAGTCACCTCTCAACCTTCTTCTCGCTAACGAGAACAGCCTCAAGGCCCTCAGCCTTTCCTCGTAAGACATTCCTTCCATACCAGGCAACATCCTAGTAAATCTCGTCTGCACCCTTTCCAACGCTTCCACATCCTTCTTATCATGTGGTGACCAGAATTGTACACAATATTCCAAGTGTGGCCTTACCAGAGCTTTGTACAGCTGCAGCATATCCTCCTGGTTCCAGAACTCAATCCCTCTTTTATTAAAGGCCAAAACACTGTATGCCTTTTGAACAACCCCGTCAATCTGGGTGGCAACGTTCAGGGATCTGTGCACATGGGCACCGAGATATTTCTGCTCATCTGCACTCCCAAGAATCCTACCATTATCACAGTACTTTGCATTCTAATTCCTCCAGCCAAAGTGTATCACCTCACACTTGCCCACATTGAACTCCATTTGCCATCTCTCAGCCCAGCTATGCATCCTATCCATATCTCTCTGCAACCTACTACATCCTTCATCACTATCCACAAATCCACCGATCTTGGTATCGTCCGAAAATTTACCAACCCACCCTTCTAAGCGATCATCCAGGTCATTTATAAAAATGACGAACAGCAGTGGACCCAACACCGACCCATCCCGTACGCCACTAGTAACTGGACACCAAGATGAACATGTTCCATCAACTACAATCCTCTGTTTTCTTTCAGCAAGCCAATTACTGATCCAATCTGCTAAGTTTTGCCACTATCCCATTTCTCCGCATTTTATATAATAGTCTACTGTGGGGAACATTATCGAACGCCTTGCTGAAATCCATATACACCACATCAACCGGTTTACTCTCATCTACCTGTTTGATCACTTTGTCAAAAAAACTCAATAAGATTCGCCAGGCACGACCTACCCTTCTCAAAACCGTGCTTACTGTCCCTGATCAGATTATTGTTTTCTAGATGGTTATGAATCCTATGTCTTATAACCTTTTCCAACACTTTTCCAGCAACTGAACTGAGACTCACTGGTCTAGAATTACCAGGGTTGTCTCTACTACCCTTTTTGAACAAGGGAATCACAATTGCTATCCTCCATTCCGCAGGCAATAATCTTGTAGACAATGATGATTTGAAGATCAATGCCAAAGGCTCGATAATCTCTTCTCTTGCTTCCCAGAGGAACCTAGGATAGATCCCATCCGGCCCAGGGGACTTGTCTATTTTCACACCCTACAGTATATCTAATACCATTTCCTTGTGAACTTCATTCTCTTCAAATCTAGATGCAGGTATCTTTGTATCTTCCCCGCCAACATTTTCATTTTCTATAGTGAACACTGTCGAAAAATATTTAATTTGTGCTTCCCCTATCTCCACTGGCTCCACACACAATTTCCCAATGTTATACTTGATTTGCCCTAATTTAACTCTCGTCATTCTTTTATTCCTGACATACCGATGGAAAGCCTTAGGGTTTACCCTGATCCTTTCAGCCAACAACTTCTCATGTCCCCTCCTGGCTCTTCTGATCTCTCTTTTTAGGTCTTTCCTGATTTCCTCGTAAGCATCAAGCGCCCTAACTTGGGTTTCACACTTTGTCCTAACATAAGCCTTCTTCTTCTTCTCGACTCCCTTGAGTTTAGAAGACTGAGAGCGAATCTGATTGAGACATATAAGATTATTAAAGGATTGGACACTCTGGAGGCAGGAAACATGTTTCCGCTGATGGGTGAGTGCCGAACCAGAGTACACAGTTGAAAAAAAAATGTAGACCATTTAAGACAGAGATGAAGAGAAACTTCTTCACCCAGAGAGTGGTGGCTGTGTGGAATGCTCTGCCCCAGAGGGCAGTTGAGGCCCAGTCTCTGGATTAATTTAAGAAAGAGTTGGATAGAGCTCTCAAGGATAGTGGAATCAAGGGTTATGGAGACAAGGCAGGAACACGATACTGATTAAGGATGATCAGCCATGATCATATTGAATGTTGGTGCAGGCTCGAAGGGCAGAATGGCCTACTCCTGTACCTATTGTCTATTGTCTATTGACTCGGGAATTCCAATGATCAATATATCGGAGACTGCAGTCAGTTCAGGTCCATCCCATCTTTCTTGTGTAGGCCCTTCCAAACCAGGAATTCCAATGATCCACATATCGGATGTGCTTCCTCCCCTACCAGCTGTTTGGCCAGGTTTTCTCTTCTCTACTACATTTCTATTCCTAACTTCACTGGCAAGTGACATATTCTAGTGTCTCCAAAATTCAAATATCTTTCAGCATAACTCCGGCAAGATCTTTTTCTTTTTTTGTAAATACATTTATTACCATTTTTTAAACTTTACAAACATATAAACTTATTGAAAAATACAATCAATAACAAATAACAGTCTAATAAAAAGTAAAAACAAAACACAAATTGCAATACAGCTATTCTCTCCAAACTATCAACCTACCCCCGAATACAAAACAAACCCTAACACTGTGCAAAGCAACAACACAAAAATGAAGGTAAAAAACAAGAAAAATCCCACAAAATATAGAAGAGCAATGCTCGGCGCAACGCTCCCAAAACAGAGGAACAGAAGCAAAAAGTAAAAGCAAATTACTGCCGATGCTGGAATGAAATCAAAAGAGGAAATGCTGGAAAATCTCAGCAGGTCTGGCAGCATCTGTAACGATTGAACAGAGCTGACGTTTCGATTCTAACTGACACTTTGTCAAAGCTGAACAGGAGTATTGTATATATACCTGTATTAATCCAGGCGATCCCCCCTTCAGAGCCCAGGGCTTGACAAATCTAACCATCCTGGTTAAACAAACGCCCTAGTTAAGACAACTGACAAATCTGTTTCTAACTAACTCAAGTAGGGCTACATTCTCTTATAAAAATGATCTGTTGTGTGGTGCACCATGTTTGTAAAAAGGTCTAAGGGAATGTCCTCCATAATTTATTTTTGCCATCCCAGCAAGCCCAGTGGGTTCTCAGACACCCAATCCATCAGAATTTTATTCCGTGCACAGTGTGCAAGAATATTATTTAGTTTCTTCCCATGCCTGTTTAAAGCTGGTAAATTCGGTAGACCTAAGAGGAGAGATATCGCGTCTACTTTGACTTCACTCGTCATTACCCTCCTTTTCTCTCCCGCCACTGCACTCCAGTAAACACAGAGCCTGTAGTATGTCCAGAAGCAATGGATAAGAGTACCTACACTTATTATACATTTGGGGCTCACTGAGGGTGCCCCTTTTTAAAACTTTGCCAAATGGTCTGGTGCCAAATGAGCCATGTGCAGAACTTTTAACTGTGTATCGCATGTCCTATTACATATTGAGATCTTTTGACGATTCCCCCACGTTTCAGAAGAGATCTGCACTCCGAGCTCTTGCTCCCAGACCTCACATAAACGGTTAATATCCTGCCAGGTCATACCACCCAGCAGGTGATAGAGGGCACTAACCGAAAGGGTGCCTGTGGAATGTAACAACAACCTCTCTGGATCGGACTGATAGAGCTTAGTGAGAAGTGTAGTCTTGTTCTGGATGAAATTCCTAACCTGAAAAAAAACGGAAAAGATCTCTGCTGAGTAACCCGTATTTGCAGCTCAGTGGCTCAAAACACATCATAACCTCCCCCTCAAACAAGTCTCCAAAACTAGAAACTCCTCTCGCTGATCCTAGTTTGAACCCTGAATCCATCATCCCTGGTCGGAAACCTGGCATGCCAAGTATTGGTGTTAATGGCGAAGTCTTGGATAAACAACCCTCAATCTGACGCATCAACCTCCAAGACCTTACTGTAGTAATGACAATGGGGTTCCGGCAGTGGTCCATAATTGTCCTCATCTTATCCATGAACAACCGGTTAATAAGAGGGCATTTTGCTTGGGAGGACTCAATATCCAGCCATATTGAGTTCGTATCGTTGCTTACCCATTCGCAGATGAAGGACAGCAGGGAACTTCATTGATACCTTCTGATGTCTGCTAAATCAACTCCTCCCCCTCCTTGAGGCAACTTGAATTTAGTAAGATTAGTGAGGGACCGACCACGATGCCAGACAAAGGAACCAAACCACCGCAGAAGCTCCCACAGCGTTGCCCTGGGAAAAATTAAAAGGAGCATACACATGGGATAAAGCAAATGAGGAAGCATATTCATCTTAATGAGAGATATTCGGCCCAGCCATGAAATTAGAAGAACGTCCATCTCTGGAGATCTTGTCTAATATTGTCGAACAAGCGAACCAAGTTAGTCCGGAATAACAGATCAAATTTGGAAGTAATAAAAATGGCTAGGTACCGGAACCCTTTCCGTGACCACTTAAAAGAGAAATTAGGGCCACCTTCTACTTCTGACACATCCTTTAGGCTCCGTAAAGGCATAGCCTCCGATTTTGAAAAGTTAATCTGATATCAAGAAATAGCCCCAAATGAATTCATGCATTGTATCAAATGAGGTACAGAGGTCATCAGGTTCGATAAAAACAGAACGTCATCATCCGCATACAGTGTAATCTTGTGTGCCCTTGATCGCACTTCCGGAGCAGTTATGAGGACGTTCTGACGAATGGCCTCTGCCAGCGGCTCGATCACCAACGGAAACAACAACAGCGAGCGGGGGCAGCCTTGCCAAATACCCCGACCAATCGTTAAATTCCCAGACTTCACCTGTTGGTGATGACCGCGGCCAGAGGTCAACGATATAAAACCTCCACCCGTTTAGCAAAGACTCCACCCAACCCAAACTGTTTTAAGACACAAAAACGATACGGCCATTCCACCAAGTCGAATGCTTTCTCTGCATCTAAGGAAATCACCAACCCTTGAATCGACCGTTGCTAACAAACCTGGACCACATTCAGCAACATTCTAAAATTATTGGAGGACCTATGGCCCCTTATAAAGCCTCTTTAATAACATGGGGCACACCTTTTCCAATCTCAGCGCTAGGATCTTGGACAGAATCTTGAAATCTGAATATAATAGGGAGATGGGCCTGTATGAGGCGCAATCCTCAGGACCCGTCCCCTTCTTAAGAATTAAGGAAATATTAGCTTCATTCAAAGATGGTGGTAGGCGTTCATGCATATAGGAGTGATTGTACGTCTCCAACATTGGCCCTGACAGAATCCCTGTAAACCACTTATAATACTCACCCGGAAGCCCATCAGGGCCAGTCGCTTTCCGACTCTGAAGTTGTCTTTCTGCATCCCGTATTTCCTGAACTGTCAAAGGGCCATTAAGGAGAGTGGCCTGTACCAAGGTTACCCCTGGGAGGACAACGTTCTTAAATAAGATCTCCATTAAAAGCCTCATTAATCGTTTTAGCATCGTATGTAAGGACCCCGGCGCTGTCTATGATTTTGTGTCAGTATTGAATTCAATGCAGCTCGAAGGGCGGTGATCTACTTTAGGTTAGTGACGAAAGGCCGTGCAAAATGTGCCGCCTCCACACCTTTCAACTGCGTCTCAATTAGACGCTGCTGCTCCTCCTTCTGTCATTTCTGGCTCGCCAAATAGGAAACACCTAATCTCCTAGCAAAGGCTTTAGCAGTCTCCCATAGCATGGAGAGACTACTTGCCATGCCTGAATGGATAGTCAAGAATTCCTGAAACTTCTTCAAAAAGCATTGCTCAAATTTGGAATCCTTAAGGAGAAAAGGGCTTAAAAATAAGTGCTGCAAACGTAGCCCTTCGTTCTTGGCCGTAACCTTCAAATGTACTGCTGCGTTTTCAGAGATAGCTATATTCCCGATTTTATAACTCACAATCGAATCCAGAAGAGCTGAGGGAGCCAGAAAGAGGTCAATCCTCATGTGACATTTATGTGCGTTTGAGAAAAAGATGAAGTCCCTGCCGGTAGGGTGAAGACATCTCCAAATATCCACCAGCCCCAACTCCTCACGTAAGTTATCCGCCTGCTTGGCCTGTGAAGAAATAGCTGGGGGCCCACAGGCAAATTGTCCAATGTCGGATTCAAAAGACAATTAAAATCCCCTCATAATAATGTGCCGTGCTTCAGAGGCACTCAAATTAGAGAAAGCACAAATCAAAAATTTCAGCGGATGCACTGGAGGGCAGTAGACGTTTAAAATGCCATATTCCTTCCCATGTATCAGAGCTTTTGGTATCACAAACCGTTCCTGCTCATCTTTCACTGCCTCTAATAATGTGAACGGAGGAGTTTTCTGGATAAGGACCGCCACTCCCCTACTTTTATTCTTAAAAGATGAAAAGAATATTCGGTCATAAGCCCCCTGCTGTAATTTCAGGTGTTGCCCAACATCAAGATAGGTTTCCTGCAACAAAACGATATCAACCCTTTCCGTTTTATTGCTGGAAAGCACTTTTTTTTCCTTTTAACAGGCGAATGACTTCCCACAATGTTCCAGGTGCACCTTTAATCAGACACTTAGCCATATCCCCTTTCAGACAACCTTGAACCCCTCGGATGGAGAACCCTGCTTACAAAGCGCTGAGCACAAGTAAATAAAGACTCATAGAGTTGAAAATCTATATATATACAAAAACTGCTCTATAATAACTATGAACAAATATTCCTACCAAACAACCTACAAAGAAAACCAACTATAAAACCTTGAATGGAAGACTCTTTCCACTGCCCATGGAGGCACTCACCCTACCCATCCCTTTCTTCACAACTTCTTCAAACCCGGACTGTGCCCCAGCCTTAGGCCAGAAATAAAAACAAGGAGATGATCCTTAAATCAACATAAAAAAAGACAAAGACAGGATGAGCACTCCCCCCGTCCCTGGCTTCATGTCACCCGTACTTGTGACTAGAAGAGAAGCAGAACAAACAAAAAAGGGGAAGAGAGAACAAAGAACATCCACAAGATTTCCCATCAGAAAATCTTGTTACTAATAAAAGTAACAACTTATTCCAAAGACTTTTGCCCCCTTTACAAAAATGGATATAATTATGGAGAAATTTAGAACAGAAAAGGGAAGGAAAAACATGGAGAAAGATAGAAAAGAGAACAAACATTAACCGTATTTTTCAGGCCAATCCATCGATTTTAAAGGGTTCACAAAGTTTTTAGCCTTATCCACTGAGTCAAACGTATAAACTGAGTCCACGTGGCTGAAACGAAGCACTGCGGGGTATCTCATGGAGTATTGGATGCACAGGTTCCTCAGTCGCTTTTTACTTTCATCGAAGGATTTCCACTTTCGGATAACAACTGCAGAGAAATCCTGGAAAAATCATGATTTTTGATCCCTTGTACAGCAGCGCCTGCGTATGTTTTCCCACGGATCTGGAAACGTCTATGACTTACGATTTGTTTTTATATGAATAGAAGTACACTAGGACCGAGCGGGGACGCAGCACGGGCCCTGACCTGCGCACTGTTACCCAATAAGCTCTTTCAACCTGAAGCCAGCTGGACTTGATGTGAAGGCCCAAAACCTTTGACACCCAGCTTTCAATGAAACTGACTGGCTGCTCACCTTCCTCACCTTCAGTGGGCCCGGCAATTCGGAGACTTATCCTCCGACCTCGATTTTCGAGCACATCGATATGGTCTCGCAAGGTCCGCACTTCTTGCTCCAGCCCCTGGAACCGAATGGATGAATACTCCATCGCAACTTTCAAGGCCTTAGTTCGACTCTCCACCTCCTCCAGGATCCTCCAGAAGCTCTGGATCTCCAGCTCAAGCTTCTGCAGCATGGATGCGATTGGTCGGACCTGGGCACGGATCTGCCCAAGGATTTATTCAATCGCAGCCCTTCCTTTCAAGGTAACTCTCTCCATCGCCGCAGCCAATTCCTGTGAGTCTGTTAGGTCCCTGGGTGGTTGTGGGGGGGGGGCGGAGGCGGCGGGGGCTGTTCAGGAGAGGCTGCTTCTGCTGCTGCAGTTTCTGGAATGCCTGGTGCTGCAGGGTAGGGTCCTCCCTAATGCTGTTTGCTTGCTCCTTTTCCCTTTAGTATCCTTCCGACTCCCAAATAGTATAACATATGTGTTCTGTAAGGTTTTAAACTAATAATTCCACCACATAAATTGGCTAGGGATGGCAAAAAAACACTACTCTGCCTTGGCTGTTTGGCAGAGCTGTCCACAGCAGTTCGAGAGAATTACCCGCCATCTTGCTGAGTCCCATTAACTCCTCTTTAATGCTTCATTATTCACGCCCTTCAGCTCTCTGACAGGTCAAAAATCTTATCCACCTTCTGTTTAAATACTTTCAGTGACGCAGCTCCCCTAACTCTCGCCCAGACGATTCCTGACGTTGATTTCTCTCTGTGAGAGGAAATCACTCCCTACGCATACAACATCACTGATTGATTGAAAGAGACAAACACAGGGCCTCAGGGAAGAGTGAGTGGCCTTGATATCAAGGCAGTATTTGACTGAGAATGTTATCGGGACCACCTAATTATTTGAGCTTAATCGGGATCAGGTGTAACCTCCCCGCTGGGTGGGTTCTTTCAGAGCACAAAGGAAGATGTTTGTGGTTGGTAGCCAGATACTGCACATTTCTACAGTTAAAAGTGGAGCTCATTCAGCACCTCAAGATTGTTGCACACGGATATCTAGAATCCGTTCATCATATCAAAACTACTGAACAAGAAGAGGGACAGCCCATTCAATCCTTTTGCTTTTTCCACAGTAAGAGGAGGAGTCTGCTCAACACATCAAGCTGTTAAACAAGAACAGGCAGAGCTCAATCAAACCCTTGAACCTGTTCCATGGGAACAGGTGGAGACCGTTCAACGCCTTGAAACACTTATCCAGGAATAGAAGGGTGTCATTGATGCTCCAATATGACAAACCAATGGAGCAGAGACTGCACTCAGAGACGACCTTACGATGTTCCTCGTGGCTCCTTCGCCGGTCGTGCACATGATACTTTTCCGTGGTTTGCTGGTATTGAGGAAGGAAGCGAAACATTTTGTATCTATTCTCACAAAGGCATTTTTCATCTCCGAGAAGACATGTCCATGTTCTCCATGGACGTCAGAAGCTGGTTGGAATAGTTAACTGTCGTATAATGAAGGTATTGTGGCTGCTTTCGTGATTATGGCTAACGTGACGTTCAGTGCAGGATCACATAACAACTGGACTGTATTAAGGTGGGGAGAATTTATTCAAAGGCTGAATTAGTTGAGTTAAAAAAAAGCCATGGAATTTATCACCGTGTCAGTGTCTGTTTAGTACATCGTGAGTGACTGTCCCTCTTCCTCCAGTTTCAATGCAATCACCTCTCATTATCTCACAGCTCTAGAGATTAATCTCCCCTCACTCCTGACGGTACCATAATCCCAGGGATTAGTATGGTGAAACTCCATTGCTCTCTCTCTGTGGCAAAGTGATCATTTCTTATAAAGGAGATAAAATCAGCCCGCAATATCCCAAAGACTGCCTCAACAACACTCTCAAGGTTGATCACAATAACTATTTTTCCACACTAACTCATCTCCAGTTCTTTCCTGTGTCATAACAAAACACATTCCTTCTCGATGCACCGCGAATGATATATGATGTGGAATTAAGAAATTCCATACATCTGTAGGTCAGCATCAATAAAGGCAGCACCAGAGATGCCGATGGAGATGAACATCATGCTGGGGGAGAGACGAAGAAAGAATGCACTTAATATGGGGAATGGTCATCTACCTGAATGAGAATGAGCTGAAGGCATAGAGGAAAGAGTCAGAGGAAGGGTCCTACCTTCAGCCCATGATGTTGTGCCGATAATTAAACAGAATAAACCAGATATACACAGAAACGCACACACACCACCCTCCACCACCACCCTGTCTCCTGCCATTAAGCAGATGTACACACACAGACACACACACACACACACACACACAACACACGGCGACACAGCCAAAGCGGTGTCTTTAATACAGAGATAGGCATATTTTGATTAAAACATGGATCCAGAGTTACATTGAGAAGGTGGGAGAATTATGTTGAGAAAAATGTCAGGCAGTACCGAACAGCAAAATAGAGTTGATGGGTGAAATGGCCATATTTCAATTTCCTATGCTGTATGGCCTTAAGATGCCAGGAATATTTTCCCAAGGGTGCAATGCAGGCTGACATGGATAAATATTTTACTGAACAGTCAATGGGACTGTGGGATAGGTTTGAGGGGCTGAATGGTCTATGACTCCTCCCATTTGTTTTGCCCTTATTTCTGAATAGAGGAGGTAACTTGCTGTGAGGTTAACTTACTTTCAAATTAAAGGGTCTCCCATTAACATTTGAGATAATGTTGTTCCATTCTCCTTCAGACTGTGCGATCTATAGCGCAGTCATCCCCAGGGAACAGTGAAGACTGGGTCATTGAAGATCTTCAAGGCTGACCTTAAGTGATCTTTGATGGACAGAAGAGTCAATATTTAGTGGGAACAGAAAGGAAGGTAGGGGTCAGCTACAGTCAGACCAGCCGTGATGCTTCTAAATTGTGCAGTAGGCTGGAGGGGCCGAATGGCCTACTGCTGCTCCTATACCACGTGTGGTCCTCCTAGTTCACAACTCGAGGCTGTTACAGAGAGAGAGGAAGACCGCTTTCAGCCAGTCAGCATCGTTATAATGAGTTAGGAGGAGGCACTTCTGTCCCTCTATGGAGTTACACAGGAATAGAATATAGTCATTCAACTCATTGACTAAATTACACAGCACAGCAGAAGGCCATACAACCTTTCTGGGCAGTTACACAGGAATAGAGGAGCCCTGGTTAGCTAACCTGAATACAGATTTGAGATAATTACTTGTTTTCAGGTTGGAAAGCTGTAACTAGTAGAATTCTTCGAGGATCAGTATGAGTTTATCAACAGTATACTATCTAGTTTAATGCCTTGGATGAAGAGGCTGAATATATTGGAGCTCAGTTTGCTCATACACCAGGATAAACATTCAGTAAGATGTCAAGTGGAGGCAGAGCGTCTGCAATGGGGTACAGATGGGGGAGGGCAGTGAGTTAACTTGCGACAAAATAAATATCAGTACAATGTGGGTGACTGGAATTTTGTGTTTTGGGAAAATGGCAAAATAGCAGCAAATAATTTAAATGGAAAGATAATGCAGAACTTGGTGGTACAGAGGGATTTGTGTGTATTAGCACATGAAGCACATCAAGTTACTGTGAAGATGCAGCAATGGATTTGGAAGGGAAACGGAACGATGCTGTTTCATGCAAGGGGGTCGGATTTGATCTTAGCGATGTTTTCCTGCATCAGTACAGGGCATTGCTGAGACCACATCTGATGTATTGGTTGATGTTATGATCCCCAAAACTGAAAACAAAAGCTAAACGGTTTTCAAATTTTTCAAAGATGTTTCTCTTTACTCGGCCTAGTGATGAACGCATTATGTCATGAAGGACTAACAGTTTAGGCCTGAGAATGAGAGATGTTCTTAGTGACCATATACGATCATGAGCAGAGAGTAGCTGGTGAATGCCTGATGGAGATTTCCTCTTGTGGGGGAGAAAAAAAACTGGGGATATTATTTGAGAATAAGATAGGTTCTGAGGCAAGGTCGCTGGACCAGAAACGTTAACTCTCATTTCTCTTCAGACATGCTGCTAGACCTGTTGAGCTTTTCCAAAAATCTCTGTATTTGCTTAAGATAAGACACATTCATTTTAATGCAGATATTGTGAATACATTAAAAATTTTATTTTTATATTACATGGGTATATATAAACATATCTTCAAATCAAAAATAGGGTCATTATCTGTTAATGAAATGATTCTGTGTACGACAGCAGCAATGATGCACCTGCATGGAGCAGAGAATGTGATGGAGTCATAATGTTCAGACAACGTTCAAGGAGAGCACACATAGTCCAGTCAGGGCTATGATAACATTATTGATTCAACTTAGGATGGAAAAATGTAACCTACCCGAGGATGAACAGAATATTCCTCCCTTTCTCCTTCCCTGTTCTCATCACAGCAATATGTGCGAGCTAAAAACAAAAAGCCCAGTTGGTTTTGTCACTCATGGAAGATTCATGATGAGGATTCATTGGAATTTTCCCACTGCTTGAAGCAAAGGGAATTCAGCCAAATCCAACTGTTTCAGGAAGAAATCTATTATCAGAAGGTTGTACGAGCAGAATAACTGCAGAAGTAATAATTAAGAAAGTGAGGAGAACAGACAGGAAATTCTGTTGCTGCAAAAAGGGAATCCAGGATGGTGTGTTGCCTCCCACGTACCAGGGTCTAGGATGTCTCAGAGAGGCTGCTGAATGTTCTCACCGGGGCGGGGGAGCAGCCACAAGTCATTGTGCATGTTGATACAAAATGACAGAGGAAGAAATATTGAAGAGGTCCTGCAGAGTGATTGTAGAGAGCTAGGAAAAGGATAAAGGCCAGGACGATGACAGTGGTAATCTCCGGTTTACGTTCAGCGCAATGTAACAGTGAGGGTTAGAGTAGGACATAATGGCCGATGAAAGCGTGGCTAACGAATTTGTGCAGAGTATGGATGTACATTTTTACATCATTAAGATCTTTTGTGGAGCAGAGGTGAGCTGTTCAAGAGGGACGGGTTATACCTGAACTGGAGGGAGGGGGCAATATCCTGGCAGGGAGGATTGCTAGTGCTACAAGGGAGGGTTTAAACCAGATTGGCTGGGGTTGGGGGTGGTATGGGATCATCAACAGCAGGGAGACAAGTGTGAGGCTGGAAGCAGATACAGTAATTAGAAACAGTAAAGTGAAGAGACAAATCAGGTTGGAACATGACAGAGCAAGGAATGCGGGTTGGATTAAATTGCATCTGTTAAAATGCAAGACTGCTGCCTTATAAGGCCGATGAACTCAGGGCATGGATAGATACGTGGAACTGGGATGTTATAGTCATTACAGCAAACTGGCTAAGGGTGAGATAGGACTGGCAGCTTAATGCACCAGGGTACAGCTGCTTTAGGCGGGATCGTGGTGGTGGAAGGAGAAGAGGGTGAGTTACATTTTTGATTAAGCGAGTATCACAGCAGTGATCAGAAATGAAATACCTGGACGATCATCCAGTGTTGCTTTATGGGTGGAGCTAAGAAATAAGAAGAGGATGGTTTGTACTATTTGGTTTGTATTATAGACCCCCAAATAGTCAATGGGAGTTAGAGGAACAAACATATGTAGAGAGATTGGGGAGACTTGCGGGAGCAATAGGATTGTCATATGAGGATTATACTTTTGTGAATATAGACTGGGACTGACACAGAACTAAGGGCTTAGATGGGGTGAATGTATTAAGTGTGTTGAGGAAACTTTCCTCATGCAGTATGGAGAAGCTCCTGTACGGGAATGGGGAAACTCGACCGACTCTTGCGAAATAGAGCGGGACAGGTGATGGAGGTGACAGTGGGGGAGCACTTTGAGACCAGTGACCATAGTCCTATTAATCTATAAATAGTTATGGCGAGAGACAAACCGGTACACAGTGCAAGTTCTAACTTGGGGCAAGGTCAATGTTGATGGAATTAGACAGGAACTTGCAGGGGTTGTTGGGAGTAATTTGATTGCAGGCAAAACGACCTCCATCAACTGGGAGGCCTTGAAAAGTGAGATGGCTGGAGTTCAAGGTTTATATGTTCCTGTGGGGGTGAAGGGCAAGGTTGGCATGAAGAGGGAACCCTGAAAAACAAGAGATATTGAAGAGGTATGGCTCAGGTCCAGGCAGATGGGATCAAAGGAATCCCTGGAGATATGCATGGGGATATAGGAGTTTACTGAAGAAGGAGCTCAGAAGGGCGAAAAGGGGGCACGAGATTGCCTTGGCTGAGAAGATCAGGATGAATCCAAACAGATTATGTAAGTATATTAAAGAAAAGAAAATAACCACAGTGAGAAGACGACCCCTCAAGAACCAAAGTGGATATTTATATGCGGAACCACAGGAAATTCTCAAAGTTCTCAATGAATAATTTCTCCTCTGTGTTTAACGTGGATAAATACTTAAAGACTTGATGTGGGAGCTTCGAGAAGTTAGTGGTGATATCTTGGGAACAGTCCATATCACAGTAGAGGAAGTGATGGGTGTATCAGAATGTAGGAAGGTGGATAAAAATCTTGGTTCTGACCAGATGTATCAAAGAACAGAGCAGGAGGCTAGAGAAGAAACTACGGGGCCCCTGGCTGATATTTTGCCATCATCATTAGCTACAGGTGAGGTGCCAGAAGAGTGGAGGGTAGCGAATGCTGTGCCCTTATTCAAGAAGGGAAGGAAAGAAATACCTGGGAACTTTAGACCAGTAAGCCTAACATAATTTGCTGATGACAGTAAAGGAAGTTTCCAGAAATTGCAGCAGGGCCTTAATTAGCTGGGGAAGTGGGCTGAGGAATAGGGAAAGGTAGTTTAATAAAGATAAGTGTGAGTTTTGCATTTTTGGAGAGTCAAATCAAGGCAGGAATTTCATGGTGAATTTACTATTTTCAATTATTTGGGGGGGACCTCCGTATGTGGCTGAAGACATGATCAGCTGAGAGTGACGCCATTTTCTCAGTTTCTCTGGCTCTATCATTTCTGTTCGATGATGCAACATTCCAGTGGGAATCTTCATACATTTCCACCTTTTCTCTCAAACGAGAAATCCTTTAACTCTGATGGACCGATCCTTCAGCTGTGACTGCCCCATCTCCCTCGCTTCTCCCCTTACTCTGTTCCCTCCTTTCTGGAACAAAGATTTGACCTCCCCTTGTCCTCAATTCCTACTGCACTGGAATCCACAATCACAGAATCATCCTCCGCCACTTCTATCACCTCCAGCAGGACAGCAACATCAAACACATCTTTCCTTCCCGTCCACTGTTCGTATTTTACATGGACCATTCCCTCCATGACACCCTCCATCATCCTGAACACTTCACCACTCCTCCCATGGCACCTTTCCATGCAATTGCCGAAGCTGAAACACTTGCCCATTCATCTCATCTCTCTCACTGTCCAAAGCCCCAGTCACACCTTCCAGGTGAAGCAGCATTTCACTTGTACTTTTTCCAAACAGTCTCTTATCATTCTTGCTCGAATGCAGTCTCCTTTTGGGGGGAACCAAACAGAGAATGTTTTCAGAAACATTCCCACTCTATCTGTCGGACTGACTCTGACACTCTCATTGCTTCCCATTTCAATAACCAACCTTGCTCTCATGCTACCATTTCAGTCCTGGTCTTCTGCAATGTTCCAATGAAGGACAACCCAAGCTCACTTTACAGAACCCTCACTTTACAATTTTGTATGTTACAGCCTGTAGGGGTTAATATACAATTCTATAACTTCACAGCCTGACCCCATTATGGCAGTTCTCCATTTTTCACAAGTTATCCCTCCTGGCCTACCTTTGAACTTGTGAGATTGTGTCTTCTTTATCTTGCACTCAATGGGGAGAACACCTTTCCTCCATTCACATCTTAATTTAAAGCCATTTCACATCATCTTCTCGTTCACCACTCCTCAAAGCTCGTTTATATTTCGCAACACTCTCATTTCCCCGTCACGCACTCCCCACCTCCGTCAAGGGATTTAAAAGAACAGTTTGCAATCCATTTCAGTTCTGAAGAAGTGTCACACTGGACATGAAACGCTAACTCTGTTTCTCTGTCTCTGCTGATTCTGACATACCTGCTGAGTTTCTCCAGAATTGAATGGGCACAGAACAAATTTTCAATTAAGTGAATAAGTCTGGATACTGGAAAAATTACAGATATCGCTTACTAAATTAGGAGCATTCTGGAAGGGTCACTGCCCCTGAAAGATTATTTCTGCTTTCACATCACAAGATGCTGTCAGACCTGCTTAGTTTTTTCAGCAAATTCTGTTTTTGAACAAGTTCCAAAGGCGTGTGGCAAAGCTGCTCAAACGTCTCGTCCAATACGCAGCACCTGACACCGGGAAGTAAACGATAACCAAAGTTGCACACATTCATTGGTTCGGAAAATACATAAAGGTGGCACCATTGAGATTACAAAGCTGTTAATCATGGTCAGGGAGAGAAACAGGGGAAATACATTTACTTCAAACTCAGATGATGGCATTATAAAAATGGATGCGATTCAGATATATATGTTAAAGGCTTGAGTAATGTAACAAATTGGAGGCGTGACACCAGGAAGAACCCTGAGCAGAATGAGAATATGAAACTGGAAGTGTTACCACAGCAGAAATCAGGTTAAGTCTCTAAGTACAGGGCTGATACGTGAACGGGTCTTGATGTGAGCAGGGGGAGTCAGTAGAATTTAATTGTACATATTGGAGCTGCACAACAAGCCGTGACCCTGTGGAAGCTGTTTCATTCCAGCTCCAACTCTGACATCTCCCTGGCAATGCGGAAAATTACTCAACTATGTCCAGTTCCCTAAGACGGAAATAAGTACAATCTGACCAATTACCACCTTCTCAGTCCCATCACAAAAGCCAAATTGGTGGAAGTTATCTCTGACAGAAAAGGCAACTAGCACAGAAATAACCTGCTCAGTGTGATTTCCGATAGGTCCCCATGTGAAGATGGTGCTCTTGTGGAAATGTCACTGGATTATTAATCCAGACCAGGCTAATGCTCTGGAAGCTGGTGGAAGTTAAAAACAATTAATAAAATATCGACATCTAAAATCTGGTGTCAGTCATAGTGACCTTGAAGCCAATGTCGATTATAGACATCAATTTCCTTCCCCAGTGTACTTTCAGGAAGTGAATCTCCCGTGTTTTCCAGGTCTGGCCTAAAAGTGACTCCAGACACAGAGACGTGACAAATTATTCAATGGTCTCTGAAACGGCCAAGCACGACACTCAATTTATCAAACTGCTCCAAGGTCTTAAAAGATAAAACCGGACAGAACACTTGGCCCCAGCCTCAGTATCAGAATGGAAAATACAGTCCGGTTGACCCTACAGAGGCCTTCTTCCTAACTTCTGAGAGCTGGTGGAAACATCTACAGAGCTTTCCCACAGACTGCACAGAAACATCGGGAAATGGGCAGGTCATTCAGGTCACTGAGCCTCCTTCATTGCACACCTTTGTTCATAAAGTGAGCTCCTGCTCACTGCGACGTGATGCCATCTTCTGGCACCAGGTGAACAGCAAAAGCCTGCCTCAGGATCCTCTATCTGCAAAATGCACCCTCAGTGAGTTCAGCTAAAGCAGGAATGCAATCCACTCTGCAAGCCTTGAACTTGAGCCTGAAAGTGCGATTTGTAGTCGACATTTAGAAGGAACTTGATTTCAAACGGGGGGAGAATCTTGGAGAGAACTGGAATTTTGCGTCGGCATCACATGATCAGTCAACTCGCGCGCTTTCTGGTGAAGAACTTGGTGAAAGGTACAGTGCTGTAGTCAGTGACTGTAGTGTTAATTTGTTACATTTACGGTACTAATTCAATACAATATATGTTTTAAAGATTTGTGCAGACTGTGCTATCGTTTGTGTTAAACTGACTATTATTTTTGTTTTGATTTTTACTGATATTATTGGAAGTTCGCCACTTACCCTCTATTTCCAGTTGGTCTCCTTGTTTATACTGCATCGTTTTCTTTAATACAGTGTTCCACAGGAATGCAGCTGCCGCATAATCGGAGAACTACCTGTAATGACCGCTGATCCTCTATCTCCTCACCATACTCCTGCTCTCTTCCTATTCCTTTAGTGTCTAGAAATCCTTATTTATATTCGGCGCCTCGGCTTCCACAGCCTAATGTGGTCGAGGATTCCCCAGGTTCACCGGACTCTGAGTTCAGACATTTATTCTCATCTCAGTGCAGGTTGGCCTGTCAGTACCTAATGATGTGGGCCCTTGTTTTAGCCATACCAGAAAGAGAATTATCATCCTTGCTTCCATACTGTCTCGCCCTGTCGGAGATGTACATAGATCTCCCATGTTCCTACACATTATGGAATACAGATTCTGGATTAGTGGTGCTGGAAGAGCACGGCAGTTCAGGCAGCATCCAAGGAGCAGCGAAATCGACGTTTTGGGCAAAAGCCCTTCATCAGGAATAAAAGGGCTTTTGCCCGAAACGTCAATTTCGCTGCTCCTTGGATGCTGCCTGAACTGCTGTGCTCTTCCAGCACCACTAATCCAGAATCTGGTTTCCAGCATCTGCAGTCATTGTTTTTACCTCGAATGGAATACAGGCCAGTCAACTCAACTCTGCTCCCACAACAAGACTATCATCCCAGAGATCATTCTGGTCACTCTTCGCTGTACTACTTCAATGTCAGGATTGTCCTTTATTAGGTAAGGTGACCAAAACTGCACAAAATAGTGCATAATGTTCGAGATTGGGTCACGACAAGGCCATGTACGACTGTAGTAAGACACACTTACTCCTGGACTCAAATCCCCTTGAAATAAAAGTCAACACACAATATATTTTCAACAATGCTGTGTATTACCCCAGACAACTGAGCCTGCGCTAACCTTAGTGGGAACATTACAGCAGGCTGGTAATGTCTAGCTGTTGCTGTCCAGGACGTTAGTGAGATCACATCTGGAGTAATGTGCGTAGATTTAATCTCCTCATTGAGGAAACGACATTGAAATTAACTCAGAGATTATTACCTCAAATAATTTCTGCAACAAAGGTGTTATTCATAGAATCGCTATTGTGTAGAAGCAGACCATTTGACCCATTGATTTCACACTGATACGCTGAAAACCAGCACATGGAAACCCCAATTCCCCCAACCCAGTCTCTGCCACCTGACATTCTCCTTGACTAATCCACTTAGCCTGCATATCTTGGGACTGTGGGAGGAACCTGGAGAACCCGATCGTAACCCTTGCAAGCACAGGAAGAATGTGAAAACTCCACACAGACAGTGACCAAGACTGAAATTGAACCCATATATCTGGTGCTGGGAGGCAGCAGTGCTAACCACTGAGTTTCCTCTGTGGGAAATGCAGCTTGCCTACGCAATTCAACCCTCGAAACGTGGCATAACAGCAGGCATCTTCCATACATCTCCAAATCTGTCATTGAGCAACAGGAGGAGGACATTTACATCTTGAGTGGTTTGGTCAGGAATAGGCACAGGACATGCAAGCCATCGAGTTTATAATGTCGGAACATCAGGAGGGCATGCACCCCATCAAGTGTGTAAAGCAGGAACAGATTGCGTCCAATCAGCCACCCAAGCCTGTAACCTAGCAATTGGAGCAGATCTTTTACAGCCTCATGCCTGACACACAGGAATTGTGAAAGGGAACGTCGGGGTTATAGAAAGGGAATAACTTCGAATAACTAACTTCACTCGGAAATGAAAAGTTAAAAGTAAACGATTGGGACTGAAGGCAAATTGTTTATTTCTGCTATAAAGAAATTAACGGGAGACTTTCAAAGTAAAAGCACAATCCATCACAGTCGATATGGTTTTATTCAGGGTAAATCATGTTTGAATGATTTGCTTATTTTTTTAAAAAATGCGAGAAACAAGGTGAACAAATGGGATCCGAATGATGTGTTATATCGGGACTTTCAGAAGGCATTGCATAAAGTGCCTGACAAAAGATTATAATCAAATACAAGGGCACATGGGGTTAGGAAAATGTCTTTGCTTGGCGAAAATATTGGCTAACCAATAGAAAAGCATGATATGGAATTGCTGGCTTTGGACTGGATTGGACAAGGTCAAACATCACACGGCACCAGGTTATAGTCCAACGGGTTTATTTAAAAACACAAGCTTCCATAGCGCTGCTCCTTCAGCAGGTGTGAGAGAGAAAAGACTTTAGAAACTGAATTTATGAGGAAAGATCAAAGGGTTGTACAACTCACGTGCATGAAGTGAACACATCAAAGATGGCTCCTAAATCATTAATGGGTGAGAATGGAGATGAAGGTTTTGATTGATTAATATGCAAATCCGAGAATTTATTTCAATTCACTGCCTGGAGACACCTTCAGGTATTATCGATGTAAAGGAGGTGACCCCTCCGGTCAGACAATGTATTTTATGGTGTGGTCTTGTTTGGAGTCTGTCTGTGTCTTCACCTGGATTCAGTCTGGGTACATTTCCAAAGTAAGAGTTTATAAAATACCGCATTGACTGACTGTATACAAATTATATATTTTTTGACAAAATATAATGTATCTGCAACTACAAATCGGCAAATGCAAATTCACTCCAGATTTATGTGTGTGCATGTGTGTGTGTGTGTGTGTGTGTGCGTGCGTGTGCATGCGTGTTTGCGTACACGCGGATATGTGTGTTTGACAGCGATGTGGAGTGTCTGCATGAGGAGGAGAGAGACAGGGTGTGCATACGTGTGAGAGAGGGGAGTATGTGAGTGTGCATGTGAGAGAGGGGGAGTGTGTTTGTGTGAGGGGAGGAGAGGGTGAGAGTGCATGGGTGTATTTAAGGGGGAGAGCGAGAGGATGCATGTATCCTTGTTAAAACACAGACAGATTTGGCAGATTCACTTCTCCACACACACTCACACCATAACTTCAGGGCTTCCCCTCTCTGCAGCCTCTGCTCCATTTGTTGTTCATGTTACAGACCCAGATGCTGTTACTACGCTCCCCTTACTCCATTCAGAGTTGGGTCACAAAATCCTCAGGTCTCCCTGAATGTCTGAGACAGCTCACAGCACAACTTCCAGCGAACCATCCGCAGCACCTCCACTAACTTTTCAGTAACAGGAGTCAGTCAGAACCCCTCCGCTACAATTTAGACGCCTGGTCCTTTACAATAATACCCGAAGGGCTTCCTCATGTTACTGAAGACACGATCATCTGAGAGGGACAAACAGGCTTTCAGTGGACAGGTACAGACTAAGTTTCAAAGGCATGTCTCACAGCTGCTGGACCCCATTTCACAACATGGGGCAACAGCCCGCCACATACCATTTCATTGTTTCTGAGCTTCACAATGCCAACACTTGATATATTCGGGAGCCAAAAAAAACAATACCAAGGAAAGGTACAGAAAAAATAAACAATGGATTAACTGATAACATGTTGTGAAAATATTGATAAGGAGACAGAGGAGTGAGAGTAATTGGAGAAGTGAGACAGTGGTGGGTCTAATCACACGAATGGAAACATTCATTATTGCCAGATTCTTGCAAAATTATTGCCAGATCAGTTGAAATGGCTAGTTACTTCAAATTGTGAATCTGTCTCACAGAACCATCCCAGATGCAATAAACTGGGACAAGGGACCAGCCAGAATGGACAGCTGTGCAGACCATGCAAGTAGTCTACTCTATAAACTCGAATCCCTGCCCGGCATGGGGAGATTTGCAAGTCTTTACCAGTATATTGCTACTATACGTGCACTGCATAAAAGAAGATTGCAACACATTCATTTAGTGACAAATGTATGGTTCTCTATCTCCACTGCAGCAGTATAAGGCAAGAGATTTTGTGTGTGCATGTGTGTGTGCGCGCATGTGTGTATGTGGGTGTAGGGTGTGTGTGTGCGTATGTGTATGTATTGGCGACAGTAGATATGACAATTGTTGTTTGAGGGATGACAGACATGAAGGAAATCAGATTAAATGTGAACAACTGATAGTGGTTTGTGTCATTAACAGAGGGAGACTGAGAACAGTGCCATAGACAGAAGTGACAACGTGTTTGTGAATATTAAAGGAAAGGCATTGCCAGAACCAAAAACAATATGAATCAATCCGTACAGGAATGACGGGATTTTGGTCTGCTTTTAGATACAAGCCATGGAGTATCGGACTCAGATTTGCTTTGGCAGGTTTGAAGCTGGGAGAGTAAGCAGCAGATTATTGGCTGCATTACCACTGTATTTCATAGTTCAAAGTTCAAATAGCAAATGGGATGAACAGTGAAGTATATTCTGCAGGTGTTGATCGTTAAAATTAAAAATGGTCAGGATATGGTGTCAATAATCAGCTCGTGGCTAAAGGGATCACGATAGATGTGACTCATCTGTTTCGGCCTCAGGAATTGGCCAGGGGTGAGATGGAGTCAGAGGAAGGAAATGGAATTTGTAACCAGAACAGAAGAAAGTGTCCTCCAAGCTTTCAATGTTTAAGTAGCAAGGGCAGTGATACAATGAATCCTGGTTCATAGCTGAAACTGAGTAGTTCACCCCACAAGGCGCAGTGTCAGAACTAAAGAAGGAGAGAAAGAATGAATCAAGTTCACTGATGTTCCTGGTGGTTTGGAGAGTGAATGTTTACAGAGTAGAGTAATTGAAAAGAACAGTAATGCAGTTGCACATGGTTAATGCAAATAATAAATGGACAGTGAATCTTACCGGGGACTCCAACAATAGCCAGGATAGGATAATAAAAATATTGATTATGTAAAGTGCATATTTGATCCGCGTGATAATGGCCACCAATAATATGTATAAAGAATTGAAACATAACCACATAAACTCCTGTCCATTGTTGGAACATTCCAGTTTATTGTTTTCAGATTATAATCCATTGTTGGAACATTCCAGTTTAATGTTCTCAGATTCTGATCTCTCTTCCCCTTCTCTCTGGAGCTGGTGATCCCTGTTAGTGCTGTCGGTGTTGCTCCCACTCATACCATGGGATGACATATTGAACAGAGCCCATTTATCATTCAAAGATGGACACCCCCCACTGGGATAATCATAATTCACGGAGATTGACATTAATCGCAATCGCCAAACAAACAGATTCAGTTAACCAATTCCATACATCATGTAACATATGACAATAAAAGGGAGAATCTACTCAGTTTGAATACAATGGATAAGGTTTGCTGAGGGATCGATTATAAATATTTCAATCTTATTAATCTTTCTTCTCTGTATATGGGAGCATTGCTGGAACACTGCTGGGTTGGATATGTTTTGCACTGTTTCTTTTGAGGACAGGAATAAAATAACAGACGGCTGCAAAAGATGTCTGGTGGAGAAGTTTCTAGATATCTTTCTGTAATGCTGCTCCTAGTTTGAAATGCCTTGTTATCAGGTTATGCATAACCTTGAGACATCATTCAGAGCATTGAAACTGCGACTCAGAAATAGGGAAAAACAGGAGGCAGTCACTGAACTGCTCGAGACTGGCACACAGATACAGGAGAGAGTAACTCAATTGCTCGATAATGAGACACAGGAACAGGAGGCAGTCATTCACCTGATCGAGACTGGGACATAGGGACAGGAGGGAGCAATTCAACTGCTCGTGATAGGGGCACAGGAACAGGAGGCAGTCATTCAACTGCTTGAGGCTGGGACAGGAACAGGAGGGAGTCATTCAATTGCTCGATACTGGGAAACAGGAACAGGAGGCAGTCACTCAACTGCTCGATACTGGGACACAGGAACAGGAGGGAGTCACTCTATTGTTCGAGACCGGGACACAGGAACATGAGGCAGTCATTCAACTATTCGAGACTGGGACACAGGGACAGGAGGGAGTCACGCAACTGCTGGAGACTGGGACAGGGGGAAATCAGGGGGCGAGTGAGGCCCCAGCATCCTGTTACACAGGAACACAAGGAGGTGACTCACTCCCCATCAGGATGGGTCACAGGAAGAGAAGGGGAATTGTCTTGTTTCTGACTGAAATATCTGAATAAGTTGCATGAGCGAGCCATTCAATCCTGCGCCAAAATTCTCTAAGACCACGGCTGATCTGATTGTGATTTCCTCATTCCATTTTACAAAGATCACTCTCTCTGCAGCCTCTGTTCCATTCGTTGTTCATGTTGCAGACCCAGATTACCTAACTGCAGGCCCCATGACCCATCCACAGTAGGTCACCAAAGCATCTGGTCTTCCTGAATGTCCCACAGCAGCTTAAAGCACAGTCTCCAGGAAATCATCCCCAACATTTCCACGAATGTACCAAAATTAGAATTAAGTTAAATGTCACTCAAATGCAAGTAGGAAGCCTGGTCTGAATCAGTAGCAGTTGAGGGGATTCCTCATGTTACTGAGCACACGATCAGCAGAGAATGATTAACACAGGCGTTCAATGGATTGGCACAGAGCAAGTTACAAAGATGTGACTGAAAACTGCTGAAACCCCACTGTCCAACATCGACCCCAGGGCAGGATACTGTTAAGTCAAAGAAAATGCAAGCTATGCATTTTGAACATTGTTTCTGAGCTTCTTAATGTTGGAAGCTGATGCTCTTGGGTGAGCAACATTCAAGGCAAGAGGAAGATATGGGACAGTTATTCACATTAAAACGGGACAATTAAAACTGGATGTCAGGGTTTAAATACCAACAGTTTAAATAGCAACAAATGGGAGGGATTTGGGAAATAGACAGAGGGAGAAACTCAAATACAGTGTTATGGGAGGATGTGTTCACAGGTTTCAGAATGCTGAAGTGAAGGCATTTGGATGGCATCTCACAACATAAACTGCTATTTCCCGGAATGAATAATTAATGGAATATTGGTGTGAGGCCAGACAGAGTCATAGAGTCTTGGATATATGCAGCACGGAAACAGACCCTTCAGTCCATCTAGTCCATGCCTATCAAATATCCCAAATTAAACGAGTCATATTTACCAAATTTTGCCCATATCAATGTAAACCCTTCCTCTTCATTTGCCCATTAAAATTTCTTTTAAATGTTGTAAGTGTAGTAGCCTCCACCATCTACACTGGCAGCTCATTCCACACATGCACCACCCTCTGTTGGAAAAATGTTGCTCCTTAGGTCATTTTTAAATCTTACCCCTCTCACCGGAAATCCATGCCCTCTAGTTTTGGGGAAAAGACCTTGGCGATTCATCCTATACATGCCCATCAGGCTCCAGGAAAGATTACCCCAACGTACTCACCCTCTCGCTATAGCTCAAATCCTGGCAACATCCTTGTAAATCTTTCCTGATTCCCATCAAGATTCACAATATCTTTCCGATAGGAGGGAAACACGAATTGAATGCAGTACTGCAAAAGTGGTCAAACTAGGTGCTGTACAGCAGCAACTTGACCTCCCAATTCATACAGTCAAAGCACTAGCCAGTAAACGCAAGCATACCAAATGCCTTCTTCACTATCCTACCTAACTGCGATTCTATTTTCAATGAATTATGAAACTGGAATCCATGATCTCTTTGATCTCAACCCATGATCCATGATCTCAACCCATCAGCTCATCTGCCCATCTTATCAAGATCCCATTGTACTCTGAGGTAAACCTTCTTTACTGTCCACTAAACCATCAATTTTGGTTGTCACCTGTAAACTTACCAAATATCACTCTTATGTTCACATCAAATGATTTATATAAATCGTGAAAAGCAGTGGACCCAGCACTGATCTTTGTAAAACACCATTGGTCATAGACGTCCTGTTGAAAAAGGAACCCTTCGCCACCACCTTCCGTCTCCGACCTTCGAGCCAATTTTGTATCCGCATGGCTAGTTCTCCCTGTAATCCATGTGAACTAAATTTGTTAACCAGTCTGCCATGTGGAAATTTGTCAAATGTCTGACGAATGTACATATCGACAATGTGCACCTCACGGCCTCAATGAATCTTCTTAGTCACTTCTTTAAAAAATCAGTCAATTTAGTGAGACACGATTCCTCATGCTTCAAGCCATTTTGCCTATCCCTTGTCAGTCCTTGCCATTCACAATACATGCAATCCTTGTGTCTCATAATCCTCACCAACAACTTGCACTCCACTGACGTCAGGCTCACTGGCTTTTCCTTACCATCGTTCTTAAATGGTTTTAGTAATTGCACCAAGTTAGCAAATCTCCTATCTTCCAGCATCTCAATGTGAAAATTGACAATGCAAATATCTCAGCAAGGGGTACAAGAATCACTTCCCTCGCTTGCACAGAGTTCAACAGTACACCTGATCAGATCCTGGGGATTTTCCCACCTTTATAGGCTTTGCGAAGTCCAGCATCTCCTCCTCTGTATTACAGACACTTTTCACGATATCACTGTTTATTTCCAAAGTTACCTGGCTTCCATATCCTTCTGCACAGTCAAAATGCTTGTTTAGTGCCGCCTCCATCTCCTGTGGTTTCGTACATCGGCAGTTTTGCTGATCTTTAAATGTGTCAAAACTGTCCTGAGGTACTCTTTTGTCCTTAATGTATGTGTGGAGTACATTTGGATTATCCTTAACCCTATTTGCCAAAACTATCTCATGTCCCCAGCATGGCCTCCTTATTTCCTGCTTAAGTGTACTTCTACTGGCTTTAGACTCACTAGACATTGACTTTAAATATGGAATTAAGAGGCTTATAACGATGATGAATCCATTTTCGACTTTTGGAAAAAATCCATCTGGTTCGCTGATGTCCTTGAAGGAATTAAATTGCCACCCTCACCTGTCATTGGTTACATGTGTCTCCAGACAGACAATAATGTGTTTGACTCTTAACTGCCTTCTGGGCAATTAGCGATGGGCAATAAATGCAGGTTCAACCAGTGATACCCTCATCCCGTGAATGAATACTGAAAAAACCTGGATGCCTGCTCTCTCTACCTGACATATGCTTCCCTCTTATCCGTGACTAGAACCTCAATTTCTCCAGTCCTCCAGCATTCCTTACACCTACCAGCCTTATCCTAAATCCAAACAGTGATATACAGTCTCTGTGCTCTTGATATCTTATTTTTGAAGGCTTCCCTCTTCTCAGCTGGCCCCTGATCTGCGAATATCTGTCCCAATCCTGTTTGGAAGTTCTTGCTAATATCATCAAAATCGGCCTTCCTCCAATTTAGAACATTATCTTTTAGACCCAGTTCATTCTTTTCCATCTCTATTTTGAAACTAATCGAATTAGGATTATTTGTCCCAAAGTGCTTCCGCACTGATACCTCAGTCACCTGCCGTGCCTTATTTCTCAAGCGTAGGTCATGTTTAGCTCGTTTTCTGTGATGGAGAGTATTGGATAAGCAACTGCAACTTTGTAAATGGGAGTGGGGTCAGCAATGTATTCGACTCATTCGATTGAATCAAACAACAATTTGTCTCCTCGCCATTTTCACTGAGTGTGACAGAGGGATCGATTGCACAAAGCCGAGCTAGTTTCCTGATGCTATCTTATTGAACTCATCTCATTAACTACCCACCCCAGCCCATGGTGTCCCTTTAATTCAATACCAGCCCGATTCTCCCACCCATCTTGGCTGGAGGTACTCACCATCGCCCGGATACCCCTGGATATTCTGTTATCACTGGCACTGGTGCCATCTTTAAAAGCCCAATGGGCACATGGTTGAGCTTTCTCCGTTTGGAACTGCCGTGCACAGTTTACCCCGAGCATAGCAGATAAGGGGCAATTACAGCACGGGTTGTCGACAGGGGCATGGAGGGCTTGGTGGATTGACTCGTACAGCGGGGGACCATTCCCTTCCCAAAGGAGGCCACGCCACCAGACCCACCGAGCATGGTTTGAGCTCACCACCCAGCTCCATGCAGTATCTGCGGTGTGAAAAAAAGTCAAGTAATACAGGACAAGCATCAATAACCTTCCCTGCTCTGTCAGGAAAAGGGTCATTGTATTCTCTCTGGCACCTCACACTCACTGTATATCTGTTGTAGCAGCGACCCCCGAACTCGGCTCATGCTTCACAACTTTCACTGCCGCATGCAGTACCTTCCCCCGCCTCTCTCTTGCCCCCATCTCTCCTCCCACAATCCCCCCAACACTAATAACACTGCATGAATACAGCACTGTGGACTGACTCCCTACAGGCACCTCACCATATCTCCCCCCACCTACACCAGCACTTACGGCAGAGCCACCCACTCTTACCATCACTCCCTCCCCTGCTCTATTGCAGGAGAAACAGCCTGGAATAGGACAGAAATGACCAAGTCGGGTGGTGGAGTGCCTGACATTCATTCCCCAGCACCCCCTTTCCCCTGCCATGTGGGAAGTACCCTGGTACGAGCCGGAGAGGACTGGGGATGCCGCGTAAGGCGATTCTGAACCATCCACCTCCCATCAACCAAGTAAGGAGCAATGTTCAGTGAAGGGCAATTCTCACTTTAAACCCACTGTCAGTTCCGTTTCCCCCCGGCACAACTTAGAAGCCGTGGTCCTGATGCCATCTCCCTTTTGTGTTGAGCTGGTACAAATGGAATCCCCACCGTCTTGGTGGGCAGGAGTGTGGGGTCACATCACACCATCTCCACCACCTCCCAGAAAGCGAGCAAGGAGACTCCCTCCTCCTGTAAACAGCTCAGATACTTAATCTAATCTGTGAGATTTACTGCTACCCCTACTTGTCCTGACACATTCAATAATCTGTGCTCATACACATCCAGCACCCTCTGCTCTTGCACCTCCTTTATAATGGTACCGCCTGTTTAATATTGTCTTCCGACCAAAGAGCATCACCTCACCCTGTTCTGCTTTGATCGGGATCTGCCATACACCTGAACACTACACCAAAATATAACTTTCCTGTTGGAGTTCCACACCATCCTCAACGAACTTTACAATTCTTCCTGGTTTGATATCTGCAAACATTGTAATTGTCCTACAGTCACACTCCACATGGAAATACTGACACACACCAGACAGAACAACTGAAATATTGACAAGATTACCATGGAGTGAGAGAAATACTGACACACTCTCCATGTCTGTGTTATTGTCAATGTATAGCAAGTGCCTCTATGTGTCTGCATTCGTGCGTGTATCTGTGTGGGGCGGGTCTAGCAGACTCTGTGGTGCTTTAAGTGATGAAATATCCCCCGATATGGGTTCTGAGTAAGGATCACTCGATCCAAAACGTCAACTTTCATTTCTGTCCAAAGATACTTCCAGAGCTGCTGGGCTTTCTGTTGTTGTCATTCTCTGTTGCACTAGGAGAAAGTGAGGACTGCAGATGCTGGAGCTCAGAGCTGAAAAATGTGTTGCTGGAAAAAGCGTAGCAGGTCAGGCAGCATCCAAGAAGCAGGAGAATCAACGTTTTGGGCATAAGCCTGATTTCTGAAGAAATCTCTGTTGCACCCCAAACCCCATCCCTCACCCCCACGCCACTGTAATCGTGCTGGTAAAGTATGCAAACTATCAGGGATTCAGTTTGGGAGGGAGAGAGGGAGAGCAGCAGCTCAAAGCCCATCCAATCTACATTTTG
This sequence comes from Chiloscyllium punctatum, assembly GCF_047496795.1. Taxonomy (NCBI): domain Eukaryota; kingdom Metazoa; phylum Chordata; class Chondrichthyes; order Orectolobiformes; family Hemiscylliidae; genus Chiloscyllium; species Chiloscyllium punctatum. Next base: position 13,268,374 of record NC_092756.1, read on the forward strand.
ATTGCAACAGACACACACACAAACACACACACACGAGAGTATTGTCATTGTACGGAAACCCTCAGAGTGGAACATGTTCATGTGCAGAAATGTCTGCTCTCCTTCTGCAATGTGGAAATGGTTTGTCACTTGGTAGTATTTCCAACGCACAGTATACTCATTAAAGCATATTTCCATTGCAATTATATCCAAGCAAATCCGAGTAAGCCACATTGCAAGGTGAGGAGATTAATCTTAATGCACTTCCTCTGATTTGGAATTTTTAATGTTTACTCTTACAAGTAAACTTATATGTGAGAAAGGATTGAAAAGACCTAAACCAGACCAGCAGAGTGTGGGCTCATATCACTTCATACAAAAGAGGGAAAGGGAGAGGAAAAGAGAGAGGTTTTGACCCCGTTTCAGTGATTCACACCAAAAACAACAAGAGTTCCCATTGCACAGAGATCCACACATTAATGCAGGAACACATGTAACAAGCACAGAGAGATAGACATGCACACAGTGGTACACAGCGACATATATATAGACACACGCGAATAGACAAACACCAACAGAAACGTGCAGACACATACTTGGTTGTGAAATTAAACATAGACTCATCGAGATATACAGGGTATTTGCAAACAGACCTATCGGTCCATACAGTCCATGCAGACAATAATTTCAAACTAAACCAGTCCCATCTGCCTCCTCTTGGCCCAGATTTGTCCAAACGTTCACTTATTCTTGTACTTCGTCAAATGCATTTTAAATGCTGTAACTTTACCCACAATCCATCAGTTCCTCAGGTAGTTCACTCTCTACACGAACCACATGCTGTGTAAAAAAATCCTTACGGGTCCTAATCAGGTGGACCCAATAACTCTGTAGGAAGCTAAGGAAGTGATTGCAGGCCCCTTGCTGAGATGCTTTTTTTCCATCAATAGCCACAGGTGAGATGCTGGAAGTCATGAATTTAACTAAAGTTGTGCTATTAAACAAAATGGAAAGGAAGAGCTCGGGAACTATAAATTGGTGAGCCTGATATCAGTGGTAGGCACGTTGTTGGAGGGAATCATGAGGTACATGATTTAGATGTATTTGGAAAGACAAGGACTGATTAGGGACAGGCAGATGTGAGGACTGCAGATGCTGGAGTTGAGAGTCTCGATTAGAGTGGTGCTAGAAAATCACAGCAGGACAGGCAGCATCTGAGGAGCAGGAAAGTCGACGTTTTGGGCAAAAGCACTTTATCAGGACAGTCAAATGGGATTGTGCCTGGATAATCATGTCTCACTAACTTGATTATTTTTCGTTGCGAAGTAACGGAGAGGACTGATGAATGCTGAACACTGGATGTGATCTATATTGAATACAGTTAGGCATTTGACAAGCTTCCGCATGGGAGACTGGTTAGCAAAGTTAGGTCACATGAAATACAGGGGGAGTTAGCCAGTTGGATACAGAATTGGCTTAAAAGTAGAGGACAGAGGGTTGTGGTGGAGGGTTGTTTTTCAGACTGGAGGCCTGTGACCAGTGGAGTGCCATAAGTATCGGTGCTGGTTCTGCTACTTTTCATCATATATATAAATGGTTTGGATATGAACATCGGAGGTATTGTTCGTAAGTTTGCAGATGACACCAAAATTGGAGGTATAATGGCCAACAAATAAGGTTACCTCAGATTACGACGGGATACTGATCAGACGGGCCAATGGACTGAGGAGTGGCAGACAGAGTTTAATTTAGATAAATGTGAGATGCTGCAAATGGGAAAGGCAAATCAGGGCAGGACTTATACACGTAATGGTAAAGTCATGGGGAATGGTGCTGAACAAAGTGACCTCAGAGTACAGGTTTATAGTTCATTGAAAGTTGATTTGCAGGCAGATAGAATAGTGAAGAAAGTGTTTGGTATATTATTGGTCTGTGCATTGTGTATATGAGTTAGGAGACTGGATTACATCTGTACAGAACATTGTTTAGACCACTTTTAGAATACTGTATGTAATTGTAATCTACGTGCTGTAGGAAAGATGTTGTGAAACCTGAAAGGTTTCAGAAAGGGTTTACAACGATGTTGCCAGGATTGGAGTGTTTGACCTACAGGGAGAGGCTGAATAGGCTGAGGCTGCTTTCCCTGGAGCACCAGAGGATGAGGGTTGACGTTAGATGTTATTAAAATCATGGGTGAAATGATTAGAGTGAATAACCAATGTATTGTCCCTACGGTAATGCAGTCGAAATCAAGACGGAAAAGGTTTAAGGTGAGAGGGGAAAGATATAAAAGGATCAAATGGGTAACATCGTCATGTAGCTGGTGGTTGTGTGTAATGAGCTGCCAGAGGAAGGTGTGGAGGCTGGCACAATTACAACATTTAAAAGACATCTGGATGGGCAGATGAATAGGAAGTGTTCAGGTAAAAATGGGCCAAATGCTGGCAAATGGGAGGAGATTAATTTTGGCTATCTCGTCTGCATGGATGCATTGGACCAAAGGACCTGTTTCCATGCTATACAGCTCTATGACGCTATGTCTTTTTACAAACGTGCACCTCTTATATTAAAACAATCCCTCACTCGAGGGAAAAGACACCTACCATTCAACATTCGATACCCCTCATAAAATTATAAACATCTATAAGTTACCTCTCAGCCTCCTACGCTCTAGTAGATAATGTCCGAGTTTATCGAGCCTGTCCTTATAACTCAAACACTCCATTCCCAGCAGCATCCTGATAAATCTTTTCCGAACTTTCCCGCACTTGATAATATCCTTTATATAACAGGGCGACCAGAACTGCACACAATCCTCCAGCACATGCCTCACGAATGTCCTGTGCAACCTGAACATACCGTCCCAACTCCTGCACTCAAAGGACTGTCCACTGCTATTTGTCACGTATATAAATGATTTGGATGTGAACATAGGAAATTTCATTAGTAAATTTGCAGGTGACACCAAAATTGAAAATGGAGTGGACAATGAAGGAAGTTACCTCAGAGTAAAATGGTATCTTGATCAGATGGGCCAATGGAATGAGGAGTGGCAGATGGAGGTATATTTAGATAAATGCGAGGTGCTGCATTTTGGAAAAACAAATCAGAGCAGAACGCATACACTCAATGGTAAAGTCCCGCGGAATGTTGCTGACCAAAGAGACCTTGGAGTACATGTTGATAGTTCCTTGAAAGTAGAGTCGCAGGTAGATAGGATAGTGAAGGTGTTTGGTATGCTTTCCTTTTTTGTTCAGACCACTGAGTACAAGAGTTGGGAGGTCATGTTGTGGCTGTAAAGGATATTGGCTAGGCCACCTTTGGAATATTGTGTGCAATTCTGGTCTCATTCCTATTGGAAAGATGTTGTGAAACTTGGAAGAGTTCAGAAAAGATTTACAAGGACGTTGCTAGGACTGGAGGATTTGAGCTGCAGGGAGAGCCTAAATAGGCTGGGGTTGTTTTCTCTGTTGGTGAATTATAGAGGCTCATAAAATTATGAGAGGCATGCATAGGGTAAATAGACAATGCCTTTTCCCTAGGTTGGGCGAGTCCACAACTAGGTGGCATAGGTTTAGGGTGAGACGGGAAAGATTTAAAAGGGACCTCAGGGGCATTCTTTTTGCACAGAGAATGGTGCGCGTATGGAATGAGTTGCCAGAGGAAGTAGTGGAGGCTGGTAAAACTAAAGTATTTAAAAGACATCGGAATGGAGAGATGAATAGGAAGGGTTCAGAGGGATATGAGCAACGTGTTGGCAAATTTAACGAGATTAGGTTAGGATATCTGGTTGGCATGGACGAGTAGGCCCAGAGGGTCTGTTTCTGCACAGTACATCTCTATGACTCTATGTGTCTGTAATGAAATCCAGTAAGCGAAACACCTTCATAACCACCCGGTCTACACATGATGCAAACTTCAAAGAGTTATGCCTGAAACCCGAGGTCGTTCTGTTCTGCAACACTACCATTGGCTCGACTTTTCATTGTATATGTGTTTTACCAAAGTACAATATCTTGCATTTATCAGCATTATAGTCCATCTGCCATTCTTTAGCCCAGTGAGTGATAGTACTGGGGAAGAATAGCTGTAAAGTAATCAGCTGTCTGAATCATTTAATGGTTTTAGGAAGAGGGCAATCACATCTTAGAGGTGGAAAACAGTGATCGGTGTTTGAGGCCAGAAAGTATGTGCTTTCTTTGTCTCTGGTGTTCAGTATTGATATCTATTCGAGATCCTTCATAGATCAGAGAGTGTCTGCAGGATTTCATTCCCTCACATTGCAGACTACAGATAATAGTCATTTAAACTGGAAATAATAGCCAAGTATTTAAAGATGTTCATAGCTTATCTCGAAGGCAGAGCACATAAACTCGACATCCTACAATTGAGGCAAGTACCTTGCATTTTAAAAACAATGTTATTATTCTAACTGTGTTATTCAGTAAAGTGAACCAGATTTCAACGAATCCATTCCGAAGTGAAAGCTGGCACTTAAAATTAAAAATTTGGGCATGGTTTAGGTCTTGTGTAGTCAGTAGTGTCCCTACCTCTGATGCAGAGCTCTGGATTCCATTCCAATTCCTGAACTTGTCTGGACATGTCCCTAGCTCGAGACCAGACATTCTGGATCCAGGTGCAGAGACGTGTCACAGCATGTCAGAACAGGCTGATGAACAAACACACAGTAGAATAATGTTGGAAGTTGAGGGACTATTATGGAGTAGTGGTACAGTCCCTACCTCTGGGTTCAAATCCTCCTAGAGGTGTTTTATAATATGTTTAAATACGTTGACTAAAATGAGTTTAGAATTGTGATTTGATTGAGATGGAAGAGATTTCAGTATTCAATTTCAGAATTTAAGCCCCGGATGACTGAAACCACAGGCCCTGAGTTAGAGTCACATTTGCACTTTCTAGAGGTTTATAAATTCATGAAGGGCATGGATAGGGTGAGTAGTCAAGATCTTTTCCCCACGTTTGGAATCCAAAATTAGAAGGCAGAGATTTAATATGAGATGGGAAAGATTTTAAGTGGAGCTCAGGGGGAACTTTTTCACTCAGAAAGTGGCGCGTGCATATGATGAACTGCCGGAAGAATTGGTGAAGCTTGGTATAATTACAACAATTAAAAGGCATCCAGACGGTATATTAATAAGAAGGATTTAGAAGGATATGGGCAAATTGCTGGAAAATAGATCAGATTTCCTACATTGTAGAAACAGGCCTTTTTTGCCCAACAAGTCAATACCAACCCTCAGAAGAGTTACCCAACTAGAGCCATCTACCCACACTTACCCTTGACGAATGCACCTGACATTATGTGCAACTTAGCATGGCCAATTCACCCAATCTGCACATCGTTGGACTGTGGGAGGAAACCAATGCAGACACAGGGAGAATGTGCAAACTCCACACAGTCAGTCACCCTGGTACTATGAGGCAACAGTGAGTGTTCAGTCCAGAAACAATTTGTAGTTCAACTGTGTGGACAGTGCCTTTCTCTCTCTCTCTCTCTCTCTCTCTGTCTCTGTCTCTCTCTCTCTCTCTCTCTCTCTCTCCTTGTTCCCTTCTAACTTCAACCGGTAAGCATATGTTCCACTTTTACAGTTTTTAAGGGGGGTTTGCTTATTGGGTCTGTTGTGTACATTCAGAACAGCTAATTAAGTCTATCTTGAATAGATTGAGTTCTGTAGGGTTCTTTATTCTGTTCTTTGTCTTTCATTCTGCAAGTTTGTGAATTAAATTTTGTCTATTTTAAAACCTGATAGTCAACCTAGCTGGCTTACTCTGGGTAATTTTCACTGTGCACTTACTGAAACAAATTGCAAAGCTATGGTCTCCGCTGCCTGCTTAAGATTGTTTTGAGTGAGCTGGCCTAGTCCATAACAACAGGCCTCCAGTCTGAAAAACAACTCTCCTCAATAATACTGTCTCCTGCTATTTGGCAAACACACACACACACACACGTACACAGACCCACGTGCACAAATACAGAGATACAGACACATACTCAGAGACACACATAGGCACACAGACACACATACACGGATACACACGCACAAAGACACGCACACAGTGTCACACAGACATATGCACACGCACAGGCACACACAGAGACAACATATGCACGCAGACACACACGGACGCACAAAGTGACACACACAACGACATGTACACACTCGCGCACACACACGCACAGACACATTCGCGTCTTTATGATATAACTAGATAAGTTATGCTTAAAGATGGGATCAAGGCTTGTTGGGAGAAGGCAGGCAAATTGGCCTGAAAAACATCTCAGCCATGATCAATAGCTCAGTAGACTGGATGTGCCAAATGGCCTTTTTTCTGCCCTAATTTTTTACGGTCTATGGTACATGCATTTGTCTGCATTTGTGCATATACTTATATGTGCATGTGTCTGTGTGTGTGCCTGTGTTTTTGTGTCTGTGTTTGAGTGTGTCTGTGTGTACATGTCTGTGTGTGTGTTTGAGTGTGTCTGAGCGTGTGCGTTTGAGTGTGTCTGTATTTCAGTGTGCCTGTGTGTGCTTGTCTGTGTATGTATCTGTGGTCTGTGTATGTATCTGTGTGTGTGTCTGTGTAGGTTTGTGTTCTTCAGTATTTTTATGAATGGAAATATCAATGTACATTTTTGGAATTTCTATTCTGTTTGACATCCACCTTTCCTCCATAGTTTGAGGAATTTGTTTTCGTCATGATTTTGTTATTTTAACAAATAACGGAAATCAACCTGACCTCTTCCAAGGTTGACCCTGACCCAATATGAGACCTATATCATTGGCCATATCATCAACCTGGTTTCACCGATAATTTGCTGTGCCCAATGGAGGAGTGGTAGTAAAAAAGATAACAGTTACCCAACAACCCAAAGAAGTCTGGACCAGTGAGCCTGTCATCAGTGGTGGGTGAGTTGTTGGAGGGGCTTCTGAGGGATAGCCAATTGCATGCATTTCAAAGGCAAGGATTGATTGGGGATAGTCACCATGGCTTTTTGCATGAGAAATCGTGTCACACTGATTTGACTGAGTTTGTTAAAGAGGTGACAAAGCAGATTGATGAAGGCAGTGTTGTAGATGTTTTCCATACACACTGGAACAAGTTGTTCAACAAGTTTCTGCATATTAGGCAAGTTAGTAAGGTGAGGTCACGTGGGAACCAGCGCACCCAAGCCAATTAAATACAAAATTGGATTGAAGGGAGGAGCCAAGGGTTGGTAGAGGATTGCTTTTCAGACCTTGTTTTAAGGTACGAGGGGAAATAATTTAGAGGGAAATTAGGCGCATTGTTTTCATACAGAGGGAGGTGTCCTTATTGAATTATGGAAGTGGTGGAGTCTGGCATCTTGATGGGTATCTGAATAAGAAGGTTTAGAGGAATATACGCCAAATGCTCTCAAATCAGACTCGATGATACTGGGATTTCTGGTCAGCACTTACACAATTGCATGCTATATGACTTGATAAGAGGGATGAGCAGAAATTCTAAACAGGCATTTCAAGTGGGAATTCTCTTGCCCACAAGTTTGAGATGTCTCTTTGTTTATATTTATTCAACGCTGAGTTAGTTAAATATTGGACAGAGAAGTGATTCTTGGATAATAGCACACAGACAGGAAAGTGGAGCTGAGACCACAACCTGATCGGCCACAATCTTAGTCCCTGGTAGAGAAGACTCAAAGTGTCTAATGACCCACTCCTGCTCCTCAGTCCCATATTTCTGTGTTCCATTCAGCCCATCAAACCTGCTAGACAGGAGCAGTTAGAGGCTACTTACTGCTATACCCTTGTACACAGAAACAGAGGAGACCATTTAGCCCCTAAAATCTGTCAAACCCAGTTTGGGCTGGTTTGGAAAGTGTAATAGGGACACCCAGGCAGTGGTATGAAAGAGGCTCCTCATCACTCCTAACTGAGCTTCCCCTTTCTGCAACTTGTGCCTTGTTTGTTGGTCAAGTTGTAGACCCAGTTTCACTGTGAATACAGTCCCCATTCCTCACCCAGAGATGGTCCAGCTAATCTGGTAATATTCAATAATAGGGCTTCCAGGAGAATAACGGCGTCTACATTCCAATAACAGAATGTGAGAACATCACAAACAGGAGTATGTCATTCATCCACACCATCCTCACTCCTCTACCACCCCCACCCCACCCCTCCCATGCCCCACACCCCTCCCCCGCAAGCCTGCCTTGCCCCAAAATAAGATCATAAGTTCCAATATCCGCTTTCATGTCCAATTATTCACAACCCTCAATGCTCTGACCGATCAAAAAACACTCCCTACCCTCACACCGTGGCCTGTTGATATGACCAAACGATGTGAATACAAGAGTTCAGGGAAGAGTGACCAGCCCTGACATTAAGGCAGCATTTAACTGAGGTCGGTCTCAATGAGCCTGAGCAGGATTTCCCTGAATGGGAATGAGTTGTAATCTTCCCTGGTTAGAGTGATTTAAAGCATAAAGCACAATGATTGTGTTTGTGTACAAAAATCCATGCAGTCCTGGACATGTCTGCAAAAGTTCCTCAAGGTAGCTTCCTCAGCACAAATATCTTCAGCTGTTTCACAAATGTCTTGCACTCACCATAAGATTACAAGTGGGGGTGTTTACTGAAGGTCATGCAATATTCAGAGAAAAAGACCCCTTCAGCTCCTGAACCAGTCTGTGTCCATGTGCAGCAAGACCTGGAAAACATTCAGGCTTGTGCTGTTAAAGTGTCGGTAACATTCAGGTAACAATACTGCTGAACACTGCACATTTCCACAGTTAAAAGGAGGAGCTCATTAAGCTCCTCACGCTAGTTTCACAGGAATATGAGGAAGTCAATCTGCTCCATGAAATGATTGGAGAAGAGTAGAGATAGCCCATTTAGTGCCTCCATACAATTACTCCTCCCTCAAAAAGGGAGGAGTCACGTGTTTTGGACCACACCAGAGCCCCTCAAAAATAATTGAAGGCGCTAGTCTAGTCTCCAATGTTTTCTTATTTTAATGTAAATGTAAAGTGTCTGTTCCAGATGCAATTTGACTGGTCAAGCGACAAGACGATAAGAAAAAACACAATTTATTTAAGCACTACAGTTAAAATACAGGCAAACAATCAGGAATTCATACAAATATGTGGCTCCCAGAACTGCACACAGTATTATATCTATGGCCTAACCAATGGCATGTTTAGCTCATATTATTTCACCTCAATGAGTAAACTCTGTGCCTACAGTCCCGTATGCTTTTTTAACTAGCTATTACACTGTCCAGTCACATTTAGGAATATGTAGCAAAACACCCTCTGAGCTTCCTAGTGTACTGCCATTCATTGAGTACTCCCCGATGTGGTTCCTTCTTCTACACTGCATCACCTTATATTTAACAGGTTTGCATTCCATCCGCCATTAATCTGACCATCTGACCATTCAATTTGTATCTTCCTCTAAAATAATGCCTTCCTCCTCACTGCCAACCTCCTGGCCAATCTTTGTATCAAACACAAACTTACTTATTACACTCGACCCGCAACTCCCACTCTCCCGTCCACATCACATCTACATCATTTATGAATATCACAAGAAGTAAGATACACTGCACTGCTCGCTGTGGTACACCACCAGACACTGCTCTATCTCCGCCACCTTTCCAGTAACTTGGGAACACATCGCTGATCTCTAGTCCTCTGGCATCTCCTTCGCGGTCAGATTCGACTTAAACATTTAGGTCAGATCATTTCGTCTCTTGTCTCCAACAGCATCCTGAGATGCAACTCATCTGGACTTTACATCATCCAAAATCATCAATCCCAACATGCATATTACATCAATCTGTTTGAGAGCTTCACAATGCATCTTCTTGAATTCTGTATATGCCTCCTTCTTCTTCCAAGGAAAACAGATGTGAAGCTCTTGTGTCGCAATCGATCAATGTTCACCAGCTTCACACACAGTTAGCCCCCTTGGTTTTGAAATTGTTCCCTGGTTATTCTGTTCTGATCGATGTTTTTGTAGAATATCTTGGGATTCCCCCTAACCTTGTCTGCTGCACTTCTCCATGCCCCTGTATTAGTCAATCTGCTGTGAGTGAATTTTCTAAGATCGGCTGAGATCCCCTCTCATCCTTTGTAACAGCACAGAACACAGGTATAATCTCACCCTCACTGCATGCAGTCTGTGCAGAACGCCTTTACTTAGATATTCCAATTTCCTTGAAATGAAGGCCAACTTTACTTTTACCTTTCCATTTCCAAATGTCCCTCCTGAACAGCGTTGGTTTAATTTTATTTAATATTCACGTTCTGAACTCTTAAACATCCACCTGGAATATCCAACTATATTACATCCAAAGTTTCTTCATTGTCTCCATCTACAAGAAACATCTTCAAACCATTTCAAAAAGTTTGTTAACAGTGATTATTCGGGGAGATCCAAGATAGCGGCGATCCGGTAGGTCTGCCCTGCTGAGCTCTGCACCAAAACCCAGACAAAGTGGTGCGTTCATCCTCTATTTCTTCCCTATTGTGGTAAACATCGGTCGCTTTTGATCCCCAGTATTACTCTATGCTATTTTAAGTGAGTAAGGAAAATGTCAAAGGGAAAATGACCACGAGGATCACAACCAGCAGGGCACTGCAGCAATGGATACACTGCAGCTGTGATGTCGGCCTCCGTGAGCACATCAGGGAACTTATTTGTGGAGCAGAGCCTGGTCTCGGAGTAAAGGAGCCTGCGAGAGAATATTGATTCAGCAATGGAGGAGACCTGAACCATGCTGGAACTGATCTCAGCCATGCTGCAGAAGCAATACCAAGAGATCCAGCTTCTCAGGCCACAAGTCGTGGAGGTGGAAGAACAGACCGTGGCTTCAGAAACCATGTCAGGATCCTCAGCGGGTCAGGTCCAAGCCCTGGAATGTTAGGTACAGGCCTTAGTAGAGCAGGTCGAGGATCTCGAAAACCAGAGTCATCAGAAGAACATCAGCTTGGTCGGGCTGCTGGAATGAGAACAAGACGGCCAGCTCGTCGGTTTCTTGGTACAATGGCTCATACAATTTTTGAAGCTGCATGTCAGGGCAGACTGGGTGCGGGTCGAGCGGGCCCACCGGGTTGCAGTGTACAGGCCAGGATAGGACCAACATCCCTGCCTGCTCCTAGTGTAACTCCAACACGATAGAGAAAAACAGGTCCTGGAAGCTTGTTGAGCTCTGCGGAAGGATACATAGTTTCTGATCTACAAAGGATCACAAATTATGTTTTTTTCCAAGACTTTTCTACGGCTGTGATCCTCAAGAGGCAAGCTTTTGATAAGGCAAAAAGGAGGCTGGGGGACATTAATATTCTGTACATTGTAAGATATCCAGCAATATTGCGTTTCAGCCATGGATCATCTGTGTTAAATTTTGCATCACTGGAAAACGCAAAGGAATTCCTGCACACATTAAAACAGACTGGCTGGTTCAAATAATATGGACAAATGTGCTCCCTTTGTTTTCTCTGGGGTTTGCCTGGTTTACCTCGTTTTAGGTTTTTTTTAGTATGTGGAGGTCCCATTTTTCCTTTTACTCTCGCCTCCTTTCTTCCTCCCCTCCCATTATCCTTTGTTTTTTTCTATCATTTGCTTTTCGTTTCTCTCTCTTAGTACGGAATGGGAAAGGGGGTTGGGGAGGTGGGGGTGGTTACATTTTGTTTCACCAGGACTGCCTCGGGTGAAGGTATGAATGGGACGGGGTTGAATGCCCACTTTTAATTTTCTTGTAGGACCCGAGTAACGTTTTTAAACTTTGTTTTGTCTGGGTTGGGAGCGGCTTCAGCTAGGAAGAGCCATGGGAGATTAGTATGAGCGTCCCCTGTGGGCAAGGGGGAAATTCTCTTCTTACTTGTGTTCTATGTTGGTTCATGGTCGAAGTAGTTGTTAGAAGTTTTGATTTGGTTGTTATTGTAGTTATATTTTCAAGTTTATACAAACTGATTACAGCTTTCCCTCGGCGCGCTATAAATGGGCTTCTTCTATCAGTGGGTCATGGGCTGCTTCGGATGGTTACGGCTAACCGCTCGTTAAAATGGTGCACCTGGAATGTTAAAGGGAGCCACTTACTGATTAAGAGGAAAAGAAATATACGTTCAAGCCTTAAAAATGAAATGGTTGATGAAACACATCTGACAGATTAGAAGCATTTAAAGTTCCAGCAGGGAAGATTCAGCTTGGTGTTTTTTCATCCTTTAATTCAACAAGTAGAGGAGTAGCTATACTCATTCATAAGAACTTTCTACTTCAGTTGTTTGACCAAATTAAGAATGAATGTGAGTTGTCTTTGATCCTTAAATCTTTAAGACATGGAGAGGAATATGGGACCTTGATTAATATTGCTCCCAGCTCACCCCCTCAAATTTCAAATAGATCCGCTCTCCTAGTTGATGATCCTTGAGGCAAGTCATACAATTAAGGGGAGACTTTAACTGACGTATAGACTACGAGGTGGATAGGATGTCGAGGGGTTTTGCGGGCATTTCCCCGCCACTCACAGCTGGTGGACCTGAACAGGTAGCTGGGTTGGTGGATGTGTAAGATGTCTTCACCCTGAAGCAAATTCATTGAGTATTTTTGAGGGAATTTACATTTTTGTGACATTAACTTGAGTACAGTCAGTAATCCGACGGTGCTATGGGAGACTACCAAATCCTATACAAGGGATTTGATTATTTCTTACTCAGCGAGTCAGAAGCAGCAGAAGGGAGAGCAGCAGCGTATGCTTGACGCTGGGCTAAAGAGAGCTGAGACACCATATTATGTCAGACTGTTAGTAACTTCATCACAGGAGATTACACCCCTCCGGACTGCTCTGAATGCTGCACTCGGCCAGACAGCAAAGAGAGAGATTTCCTTTGCGAAGCAGAAGGTATTCGAGCATGGTGATAACCAGCTAGATATTAGGCGCACTTGGCCAGAAAGAAGATTGCTGCTATTGTCACCCACGATCCCAAAATTATTAATGCAGAGTTCAGGAAGTTCTACTCTGGGTTGTTTCAGTCAGCGGGCTGGGAGGACTGATTGGCGACGATGGAGTCCTTTATTAAGATCTTGGACCTTCCAGGTGTAAGTTCAGAGCAGGCGTCTCTTTAGAATGCCCCTCTGACAATCCGAGAGATACAGGAGACAGTGAGGCAGCTCCAGAGTATTAAAGCCCCCGGCCCAGATGGATTTTCAGAAAAAGATTTAGAAGGAGTTCAGAGACATGCTGGCTGGGCCAATGTTGGTTATGTACAATTATTTGTACAGTCAGGACTGCCTCCCATCCTCTCTGCGAGAAGGAAATATTTATCTTATCCTCAAGACAGGGAAAGTCCCAGAGGATTGCACTTTGTATATGCCTATATCATTATTAAACATGGACTTTAAAATTTTGTCGAAAATGCTGGTTTTGAAGGCCCATTGTGAAAGAGGATATTTTTATTAGGGGTCGTGGGTCCTCTGATAATATTAGAAGAGTGCTAAATATTGTTCCAGTCTGCCAGCAAGGTTCGATTCCAGGATCAGTAGCCTCCCTGGTTGCAGAGAAAGCATTTGATCGGATGGAGTAGATGTGCACCTTTTATGTCCTTGAATGGTTTGGACTTGGAGGGGTCTTCGCCAGGTGGTTGGCAGTGTTATATAGTGACCTGAAAGCAGCGGATTTCACTAATGGTATACGGTCTAATAATTATAGTATTGACAGTGGTAGCCAACAAATTTGCCCCCTTTCTCTGTTACCATTTACATTAATGACAGAGCCGTTGGCTGAAGCCATCCGGAGGGAGGCCAATATCACTGCCATGGAGGTAGGATCAGGAAGGCATAAGATCACCCTTTAAACAGATGGAGTTCCTCTCTTTCTAACTAACCCAATGATATCTGTGTCCTGTTTAATACGAATGATTAATTTATTTGGATCTTTCACAGGGTATAAAATCAATTTTATGTAATTGGAGGCCATCCCTGTTGGGGATCTTATTGGAGTACCCGACCTTGGGGTGGACTCTGATTCCCTTCCAGATGGTCACAAGGAGTTTTAGGTATTTTTATCATCCAAGCCTTCGATTAATTATATTAAGCTAACTTCGTGCAGTTGCGAGAGAAGATAAGACAGAATCTTCCAATATCCTGTTTGGGTTAGCTCTGGTTAAAATGAATGTCCTTCCTTGTTTATGATACCTCATGCCAATGTTCCCTTTGACGCTGCCCAGGCAGGCGCTACGGAGGCTTAACAGTTGGCTTTGATCTCTCATCTGGCCTCACAGATGGCCTCTTATTAAGTTGGGCAAATTGCAGCTTCCACAGTGAATTGGGGCGTGTCGATTTTCCAGACTTTAAGAAATACGAACTAAGTTCCTTGCTTTCTAATGTGGCTGATTGGGCTTGTCAGGACCCATGGTCAATTTGGCTCGACATCGAGGTCTTCCATGCAAATTGTCCCCTCATTCATCTGTTGTTCATGGACAAGATGAGGACGGTTATGGAGAATTGCAGAAACCGATTGTCCTTAACACAGTGAAAGCATGGAGAATGATGGGACAAGTTGAGGGCACTTTACAAAACAATAACTTCGGCTTTCATTCCCATTGTAGGATGGGTAGTATTCCAGGCGGGATTTATGGATTCTGGCTTTAGGTTCTGTGAGTCGAAAGGAGTTTCCTGTTTGGGAGAATTTTTTGACGGGGCGGTCATGATGACATTTGAGCAGCTGAGCAAGGAAAATGAGGTATCTGGGAGGGACCTCTTTTGTTACTTACAGCTTCAGGACTTTATACAGAAAAAAGACTGTATTAATGGTTCGTTTCTGTAAATCAGATATGTAGACGAGAGTGCTTCAGAGTACGGGCACTCTCTCGTTCTGTGCCTTCTGACAGTTATTAAAGGTAGTGTCTCGAAGGACATTGACCCTGTTACACCAGAACAGGAAGAGGCTATTCAGCCCCTGGAGCCTGATATACAGTTACGGGAGGAGGCCAGTCAGCTCCTCGAGTCGATAACACTGGGCCCAGAGTAGGTCATGCAGCACCAGTATCTTGTTATGCAGCAATAGGATCAGTCTATTCAGCCTCCTCAAGTCTGTAACATAGGAATTGGAACAGGTCACACAGGGACTGGAGATTGGTGCACTGAGATACCAGGAGGATATTCAGTCCCATCGACCCTGATGCACGGGAATTGGAGAACGATGCAAACTATGAGATTTCTTATGGGAAAGGAGGAAGAAGTTTACCTGTCGTCTCTGGTGTAGGGGAACAGAAAAAGGCCAATCATTCCCTCAGTCCTATATCAGTGATTCAGGAGAGACAGTTCAGTATCTCCAGCCTGTGATGGAGGATTATGAGAAGGTTTCTATCAGCCCCTCAAACTGTTATACAGCAACAGGAACATTGCATAAGCCCTCACGATTCTTACGCATCAACAGGAGGAGGACAGGCAGACCATGAAGACTGTGATGTGGAACACCAGAAAGACATCAGCCAATGGATTTTGTGCACAAGGAAGCGAATGAGTCCATTCAGCGACTCAGACCTCTTACAGAGCAATCAGAGCAGGTCATTTCACGCCATGTGCCAATTATACAGGATTAGGACGAACAAAAAGATTATAGAGAGGTAAGAATTTAGAATTATCACCTTCACGATGAAATATACAGTAGTGAGAATACTGTTCAAATTTAAGCAATATTGTTAAAGTCGATTATTCAGGAATTAATGACAATAAATTTGCAAAGTCAAACCACAACCATCAGAATCAACATGATTTGGATCATGGGGATCTTAGAGATGAAATATTTGGACTTTCAGGAGGCATTGAATAGCTGTGCACAAATGATTAATCTGCAGAATAAGATCGTTTACGATTAAAAGTAATTTTTCAGCTTGGATACAGGCTTAGTGAAGCAACAAAATGCAGTGAGATGGAAAAAATATCAGTCATTTTCTGTTTGGCAAAATTCAACTTTTAGGAAACCATATGTCTTGGTCTCCAGGCCCCAACTATTTACAATCTATAGTCTTACATACTTGAGAGGATAGAACATGTTATAACCAAATTAACATATGACTCTAACTCAGATGAGAAATTGCAATGAAGATGGAAGAAATTACAAAATATATATGGATAGGTTGGGGCAAAGTTTGACAGAAGAAACTCAGCAACAAAAAGTATGGGTGTATCCTTTTGGATCAGTGCAGCAGAAAGGCAAATTATTATCCAAATGGAGAGAGACTTCAGAATGATTAGGTCAGAGGGATGTGGCTGTCCGCGTCCATACTGCAGAATACTCCGATGTAGGTACAGCAGATAATAAGAAAGGCAAGTGCAACTTTGGCATTTATTTCTAAAAAAATGGATTATAAAGGGAGGGAGGTGTGAGATCGCAAACGAGTAATGTGTGCAGTCTTTGTGTCCTGACTGTAGGAGGGATGTATTTGCCATGGATGCAGTTCAGAAGTGGTTTACTCAGTTTACTCCAGAGATGAGGAGATTTTCCTCTGAAGAGAGATTGAGCAGTTCAGGCAAACACTGCCTGGAGTACAGAAAAATGAGAGGAGATGTTGGAGGTCTGGACGATGTTAAAGGTGATTGACAATGTAGATGTGAATTAATATTTCCTCATGTGGGACAATCTCGAACGTTTTAGGATGAGGTGGGGGAGAATTGAAATAGGGGTGAGGAGAACATACTTCTGTCACAGGGTTGGGAATCAGTGTAATTCACTGCTCCAGAGTGCATTAGGTGCTGGGATATTGAGTAAGTGAAGGAATTTGGAGAGCGGACAGGAACGTGGAACTGAAGCCGCAATGACATCAGCTATGATTGTATTCAATGTTGGAAGAGGCCTGAGGGGCTGGATTGCCGAACTGATGCTCCTCGTTCTTATTCAGCGCTTCGAATGTGTTACACGTAAATGGGGGAGGACTGGTTATCAGACTGGAAGCAGGCACTCTGGAAAAATTAACCTTAGTCAGTTTGACAGAACGTCACCAGTGGAGTCAGACAGTGACCAATGCTAGGTCCACAGCTCTTTCCAATCTGTATCAATGATCAGGAGGAGTGGAACAAATGTCCTGAAACTATGTATGCCGATTAAACTAAGATAAACAGGAAACTAAATTATCAAGGGAAGGTGGAGAGTCTGTAATTGGATATGTGGAGCATTTCAGGCAGCATCCAACGAGCAGCGAAATCAACGTTTCGGGCAAAAGCCCTTCATCAGGAATAAATGCTTTATTCCTGATGAAGGGCTTTTGCCCGAAACGTTGATTTCGCTGCTCGTTGGATGCTGCCTGAACTGCTGTGCTCTTCCAGCACCACTAATCCAGTATTTGATTTTCAGCATCTGCAGTTATTGTTTTTACCTTGTAATTGGATATGGACAGGTGAAGTCAATGGATAAAAGTTTAGCAAATGGGATGAAAGATAATATATAATCTGTCATTTTCTTCAGGAAGAATGATAGGTAGTATGTTACTGAAACGGAAAAATACAACAGGACTTAGTGATGCAGTGCGTACTGGAGGGTTCATTCTGACCCGATCAGACACGGAAAGTGTTTCTCCATCTTCCTGATGTTCCCAGGGACCCCACTGTTCTCAACCACCATATATGTATCCTCCGTCTCCAAATGGTGATGTTGATGTCGGCATACTGGGAGATGATGGATCTGTCACCCACTCCTGCCTGGAAAGATCGGGATCATAGAAGCTGAGTGAAACAATGACCCTAACAGCCACTGGCAGCACCATCCTTCCCCTGGTGTGATGCTGCAGGTCGTGGTGAAGGAGGTGACACCGCTCTGTGACCAGCTCCTTCTTCAGTCAGGGTCCTCTCACACTCTGGTCCTGGGTTAAATGTAACTTGGGAAGCTGTTCCTGGAAAACCCGGTGTGGATACAGCAGATCCCTTTCCCCAAGGGCACTCACTCCGTGGTTTCAGATCTTCCTCTCTGTGCAGGCTCTGCTCCATTTGTTGTTCATCTTACAGATGCAGGTGTTGTAACTACAGTCCGTATGGTCCATCCAGAGTTGGGTCACCAATTCCTCAGGTCTCCCTGAATGTCTGAGCACAACCTCTCGCAAACCATTCACTAACTTTTCAACAACACGAATCAGTCAGAAGCCCATCAGCTACAAGTCAGATGCCTGCTCTTTTACAATTATACTCGAGAGGTTTCCTCCTGTTACTGACGACAAAATCATCTGAGAGGGACAAGCACAGGTGTTCAGTGGACACGCACAGTCCAAGGTTCAAAGGCATGTCTAAAGCTGCCAGAACCCCTGTCCATGGATCACCACATGGGGCACACCGGGAAGTGAACAATAGACCAGCACATACACACACCTGTCCATGGATCACCACATGGGGCACACCAGGAAGTGAACAATAGCCCAGCACACACACACACCTGTCCGTGGATCACCACATGGGGCAAACCGGGTAGTGAACAATAACACAGGACACACACCTCCTTGTCCATGGATCACCACCTGGGACACACCAGGAAGTGAACAACAGCCCAGCACACACACGCCCCTGTCCATGGATCACCACATGGGACACACTGGGAAGTGAACAGCAGCCCAGCACACAAACACCCCTGTCCATGGATCACCACATGGGACACATCGGGAAGTGAACAATAACCCAACACACCAACACCCCTGTCCATGGATCACCACAAGGTTCACACCGGGAAGTGACCAATGGCCCAGCACACACGCCCCTATCCATAGATCACCACATGGGACACACCGGGAAGTGAACAATAGCCCAGGACACACATACCTCCCTGTCCATGGATCACCACATGAGTCACACCGGGAAGTGAACAATAGCTCAGCACACAACTTCCTGTCCATGGATCACCACATGGGGCACACTGGGAAGTGAACAGAAGTACACACACACCCCTGTCCATGGATCACCACATGAGCCAGATCGGGAAGTGAACAATAGCCCAGCATACACATACCTCCCTGTCCATGGTTCACCACATGGGGCACACCGGGAAGTGAACAATAGCCCAGCAGACACACGCCTCCCTGTCCATGGATTACCACATGGGGCACACCACGAAGTGAACAACAGCCCAGAACTCACCTCCCTGTCTATGGACTACCACATGGAACACACCTGGAAGTGAACAACAGCCTAGCACACACACCCCTGTCTATGGAGCACCACATGGAACACACTCGGAAGTGATCAGCAGTCTGACACATACCGTTTCATTGTTTCTGAGCTTCGCAATGCCAGCTGTCGATACACTAGGGATCCAAATGGGACCCACAGCCGGGACGTACAGGAGACCACGGGCCATACGTTTTGTGCATTGTTTCTGAGCTTCATAATGGTTTCCCAGGAATTCCAGGGGTATGAGCACCAACGGCCAGGTTAAGGTACAGAAGGACGATTATATTCATGTTATAATTGGATGATTACTTGATCGACAAGTTCAGTAAACGTGGCTCTTCTCAGACAAATGGGATTAACTGGATGAGTAGAACTTTCTCATGTCCAATAACAAAAATAAGAATATAAAGTAAATGTAGTGACAAATCAGCTGAAATACACGTCACAGAATCAGACACCATAATCCATATGATATATCTGTGCAGCATGTAGCAGTGTTCAGACCAGGCTAGTGTACTGCTCAATACAACCCAGCAATCTGTGCAGACCACACCAGTCCATGAACTGCCTCTCCAGCACTGGGAGCTATGCATTGAACAGCAGTGAATTGTTATGTAAACCAGGAGCATTTACCCTCCCAGCATGTAGTGCAGTGTGCGCCACCCCAGGGCATGGATCTGTAACCAGGAGCATTTACCCTCCCAGCATGTAGAGCTGTGTACACCGCCCCAGGGCATGGATCTGTAAATCAGGAGTAGTTAACCTCCCAGCATGTAGTGCAGTGTGCGCCACCCCAGGGCATGGATCTGTAAACCAGGAGCATTTACCCACCCAGCATGTCGAGCAGTGTGCGCCACCCCAGGGCATGAATCTGTAAATCAGGAGTAGTTAACCTCCCAGCATGTAGTGCAGTGTACGCCACCCCAGGGCATGGATCTGTAAACCGGGAGTAATTACCCTCCCAGCATGTAGAGCTGTGTACACCACCCCAGTGCATTGTTCAGTAACACTGTGTTAGATCACTGTCCAGCGTGGGGAAACCTGCAGCCCATGCTGGAAGTGACAGGATGTGCATCTCCAATCCATTTGCAGCTCCATATCTCCATTGTATCAATGGATGCAGAATATCTCAAGAGGAAGGAGGAAAATGACTTAGGGTTAAGTAGGCAAGGATCAGACAAGGCTCTAGAGGGTTACAAGGTAGTCAGGAAGGAAGTGAAGAATAATCTCAGGAGAGCGAGAAGCGGGCATGAAAAAGACTTGGTGAGTAGAATTAAGGTAAAACTTAAGATGTTCTATACATTTGTGAGGAACAAGATGATTGCTTTTGTGAGGGTATGGCTCATCAGGATAGTGGAGAGAACTTGTGCCAGGTGTCAGAGGAGATAGGGGAACATAGAACACTACGGCGCAGTACAGGCCCTTCGGCCCTCGATGTTGCGACAACCTGTCATACCAATCTGAAGCCTATCTAACTTACACTATTCCATGTACGTCCATATGCTTGTCCAATGACGACTTAAATGTGCTTAAAGTTGGCGAATCTACTACTGTTGCAGGCAAAGCATTCCAAAGCTCTATGTTTAGGTCTTTCCTGGATGCCTTGTAACCCTCAAGTGCCCCAACTGAGCCTTCACATCCCATCCGAACATAAGTCACCGTCTTCCTCTTGACCAGAGATTTCACTTCATTCGTAAACCACCGCTTCCGCACTCTACAGCTTCCTCCCTGCCTGACAGGTACATACATATCAAGGACACACAGTAGCTTTTCCTTGAATAAGCTCCACATTTCTAATGTGCCCATCCCCAGCAGTTTCCTTCCCCATCATATGCTTCCTAAATCTTGCCTAATGGCATCGTAATTGCCTTTCCCCCAGCTGTAACTCTTATTCAGTGGTATACACCTATCCCTTTCTATCACTAAAGTAAACTTAACAGAATTGTGATTGCTATCACCAAAGTGCTCATCGACTTCCAATTCTAAAACCTGACCAGGCTCATTACCCAGTATCAAAACTAATGTGGCTTCACCCCTTGTTGGCCTGTCTATATACTGTGTCAGGAAGACCTCCTGCACACACTGGACAAAATCTGACCACTCTATAGTACTCGTACTATAGTGTTCCCGTTCAATATTTCAAAAGTTGAAGTTCCCCATTACATCTACCCTGTCTCTGTCACTCCTATCGAGAATCATCTTTGCTATCCTTTCCACTACATCTCTGGAACTATTCGGAGGCCTATAGAAAACTCCTAACGGGGTGACCTCTCCTTTCCTGTTTCTAACTTCAGTCCATACCACCTCAGTTGACGAGTCCTCAAACATCCTTTCTGCAACTGCAATACTGTCCTTGACCAACAATGTAACACCTCCCCCTCTTTTACCATCTTCTCTGTTCTTACTGAAACATCTAAGTCATGGAACCTGCAACAACAGTTCCTGTCACTGCTCTAACAATGTCTCCAAAATGGCCACAACATTGAAGTCCTAGGTACCAACTCATGCTGCAAGTTCACCCACCTTATTCCGGATGCTCCTGGCATTGACGTAGACACACTTCAAACCAAGCTCTTGCTTGCCGGTGCCATCTTGCGTCCCTGAAACTTGAGTTTAGACCTCCCTATTCTCAACCCTTTCTATACTTGAACTACAATTTTGGTTCCCATCCCCCTGCTGGATTAATTTAAACCCACCCCAATAGCCTTAGTGAATTCCACTAACCCCCCCCCCCCAGGACATTGGTACCCCTCTAGTTCAGATGAAGCCCACCCTGCTTGTAGAGGTCCCACCTACCCCAGAAAGAGCCCCAATTATCCAAGATTCCAAAACCCTCCCTCCTGCACCATCCCTGCAGCCACGTGTTCACCTTCTCTCTCTCCCTATTCCTTGCCTCACTAGCACGTGGCACGGGCAAGAAACCACAGCCAACAACTCTGTTCATCCTAGCTCTAAGCTTCCATCCTAGCTCCCCGAATTTCTGCCTTTCGTCCCCATCTCCCTTCCTACCTATGTTGTTGGTGCCTATGTGGACCACGACTTGGGGCTGCTCCCTCTCCCCCTTAAGGATCCCCAAAACACGATCAGTGATTCACGGACTCTGGCACCAGGGAGGCAACACACTAACCGTGAGTCTCTCTCGTTCCCACAGACCCTCCTATCTGTCCCCCAAATTATGGAGTCCCCAATGACTACTGCTCTGCTCCTCTTCCCCTTTCCCTTCTGAGCAGCAGGCACAGACGCTGTGCCAGATCCCTCTACCACACTGCTTTCCCCTGTTAAATCCCCTCCCATAGTATCCAAAATGATATATTTATTGTTGAGGTGAATGTCCACAGGGAATCCCTGCACTACCTGCCGGTTCCCTTTCTGTCCCCTGATTGTAACACATTTACATTTTTCTACTACCTCCCTGTAACTCCTCTCAATAACCCCCTCTGCCTCCCGAATGATCCGAAGTTCTCGCAGCTCCAGCTTCAATTCCCTAACGTGGTTTTCAAGGAGCTGGATTCAGGTGCACTTACAGCAAATATAGGCAGCAGGGACACTGGTGGTGACCCTTACCTCCCACATCCTGCAGGAGGAACATTCAACTGCCCTAACCTCCATTTCCACTAGTCTAAATTCCCAAAGAGACTGTTGAAAAAAAAAGGAATAAAAAAACTTGTTAACTTTCCAATCTGTGGCACAGGTAATTTGTTTTTGCTTAGAGGAGGAGGGTGGGTGCTTTT
Source organism: Chiloscyllium punctatum (assembly GCF_047496795.1). Lineage (NCBI taxonomy): Eukaryota > Metazoa > Chordata > Chondrichthyes > Orectolobiformes > Hemiscylliidae > Chiloscyllium > Chiloscyllium punctatum. Next base: position 13,291,238 of record NC_092756.1, read on the forward strand.
ACAGATTATAAGGCAAGGTAAGCTTTTCTGGGTGTTTGGTTTAATTCACAAAGGGGTTCATTGCTGTTTCGTAACAGCACACTTAGAACATTGTGTTCAGTTCTGGTCGCCTTGTTATAGGAAAGATGTAGAAGCTATAGTGAGGGTGCAGATGAATCCCAAGGGATCAACAGAAATTTTGGCACACACCACACGATCGAGTGAAATATTGAGGAAGACACCACGCGAAAAATAAATACTGGCAGATTCTGCATGTCTGTGTTTTTGGATGCGTCAATGTGTCAGTGTTTGTGGCTTGTCTCTACTGATGTCGGTATGTCTGCGTGTGCACGTGCATCAGTGTATTGGCATTTCTCTCTGTGTGCTTGAGTATTTGTGTGACTGCATCTATCTCTACGTGTGCCTGTGTAACTATTAGCATATCTTTGTGTATCTGCGTGTCTCTCTGCGTATCTATGTGCACAGCGGATCTGCCAGCCTCTGTGGTGTTTAAAGTTATGCAATGTCCGCCTCTGCTGGCCTTCACACTCTACTGCATTTATGGCAGTGGAGGGAGAAAACCATTAGGGATTCAGTCTCGGAAGTGGGGAGAGGGAGGGAGATCAAAGCACCATCCAAACTGACAGCACCATCTGCACACACACACACACACACACACACACACACACACACACACACACACACACACACAGTTGGTTATAGGGAGAATCATAATTGTGCTGAGGACACTCAGAGTGACGAATGCTCCTGAGTAATATCTGTACTCTCTCTGCAATATGAAAGTGATTTGTCTTTGAAGATTATTTATTTACACAGAGTGTACACCTTAAAGAATATTTCCACTGCAAATGCATCCACGCAACTCTGACCAAGTCATCTGTAAGGTGATGCGATGAATTTATTACATGTTCTTTAAATTGAAATATTTTATAATTGACCCCTACAAGGTGTAAGTGAGAAATGTTTGAAAAGTCCTGAAACTGGCCCAGTGGTGATGTTAATATATCTTGGTATCAGACAAAACTGTTCTGTGCATCCAAAGATATTTGCAAAACCAAACAGCCGTGCAATGTGAGAGATTCACAGTATTTGATGGACTTTGACAGAAAAAAAAACTGACACCTGTGCAGTGGCATGGGGAGACCAGCAGAGGGTGGCATTGTATGACTATAAACTTAACAGGGACAGACGTTGAGGTGGAAGAGGGGAGTAAGTGTTTATCTCAATTTCAATGGATTTACGCCCAAAATCACAGAGCCATCATTTCACAGAGATGTACACAAACATACGTAGGCACATTAAACACACAACACACATACATACCGATATGGACACTTACACACAAACACGTGCACACGCCCGCACACAGACACCATGTTTTCTTTAAGATAGAGATAAGTATGTTTTTCATGAATAAAGGAATCAATGGTTAGTTGGTGAAGGCAAGAGAATGTGGCTGAGAAACATTTTAACTGTGATCAAACGGCACAGCAGATCCAAGGGGCTAAATGGCTTCATTCTGTTCCAATTTCCTATTTTGTGAAGGGATTCATTTAGGAAGTCGAGTTTGAATGCAGATTACTGGGTCAAATGTAGGATTCGTAGCAGTGTGGAGGAACAAACGGATCTTGGAGTCCATGTTTGTAGGCGTCTCAGTTGCCACCTAAGTTGATAGGGTTGTTAAGAAGGCGTATGGTGTGTTGGTTTTCATGAGCAGGTGGACTGAGTTGAAGAGCCGCAAGGTTATGCTACAGTTCCATAAAGCTCTGGTGAGACCACATTTGAAATGTTCTGGTCGCCTCGGTAAAGAAAGGATATGGAAGCTTTAGAGCGGGTGCAGAGGAGATTTACCAGAATGCTGCCTGGACTAGAGGGCTTGTCTTATGAAGAAAGGTTGAGGGAGCTATGGCTTTTCTCATTGGAGTAAAGAGGGACGAGAGGTAACTGGATAGAGCTGAACAAGATAGTGAGAGTTACAGACAGAGTAAATAGCCAAAGACTTCCTCCCGCGAATGATTGTCACGAGGTGAGCCTAATTTTAAGGTGTTTGGAGAAAGGTTTTGGAAGATGACAAAGGCATTGAGACACCAGCCCCCCCTCCCTCTCCCCACAAACCGGGTCCCAGGTACAGTGAGACAGCTGTGCTAACCACTGATATATCATGTCCCTCTCTCCCTCCCCCCCAAACGGGGTCCCTGGTACTGTGAGACAGCCGTGCTAACCACTGAGACACCATGTCCTCCTCCCCCTACCCCAAAAACAGGTCCCTGGGAATGTGACACAGCAGTGCTAACCACTGAGACATCATGCCCCACCCCCCCTCCCCCAAAACGGGTCCTTGGTACTGTGAGACAGCCGTGCTAGACACGGAGACACCAAGCCACCCCTCCCTATCCCCCCCCAAACCGGGTCCCTGGTGCTGTGAGACAGCCATGATAACCACTGAGACAACATGCCCCCCTCCCCATCCCCCCCGATATCGGGTCCCTGGTACTGTGAGACAACCGTACTAACCAATGAGACACCATGCCCCTCTCCCCCTCCCCCCAAACCGGGTCTCTGGGACTGTGAGACAGCCGTACTAACCACTGACACACCATGCACCCCTCCCCCTCCCCCAAACCAGGTCCCTAGTACTGTGAGACAGCCGTGCTAAGCACTGAGACACCAAGGCCCCTTCCCCCTCCCCCCAAACGGGGTCCTTGGTACTGTGGAACAGCCGTACTAACCACTGAGACACCAGCTCCCCCCCTCCAAAACCAGGTCCCTGGTAATGTGAGACAGCCGTGCTCACCACTGAGACACCATGCCCCCCTCCCCTCCCCTCAAACCGGGTTCCTGGTACTGTGAGACAGTCGGGCTCACCACTGAGACACCATGCCCCCCTCCCCTCCCCCCAAACCGATTCCCTTGTACTTTGAGACAGCTGTGTTAACCACTGAGACACCATGTCCCAATTCCCCACCCCCATCCCTCCAACCGGGTCACTGGTACTGTGAGACAGCCGTGCTAGCCACTGAGACACTATGCCCCCTCCCCCTCCCCCCAAACCAGGTCCCTGGTACTATGTGACAGCCGTGCTAACCACTGAGACACCATGCCCCCCTCCCACTCCCCCACAAACCGGGTCCCTGGTACTGTGAGACAGCCGTGCTAACCACTGAGACACCATGCCCCCCCCTCTCCCTCCTCCCAAACCGGGTCCCTGGTATTGAGAGACTGCCGTGCTCACCACTGAGACACCATGCACCCTCCCCCTCCTCCTGTCCCTCAATCCGGGTCCCTGGTACTGTGAAACAACCATGCTAACCACTGAATCACAATTCCCCATGCCCGCCCCCTCCCCCAAAACGGAGTCACTGTGCTCGGTAATACTGGGGAAATGTAAATAAAAGTGATGAGCGTAGAGCTATGATGTTGTGGCCATAACAGAGACATGGGTTTCTCAGGGGCAGGAATGGTTGCTGGATGTTCCACGGTTTAGAACATTTAAAAAGAATAGGGCGGAGGTAAAAAGAGGAAGGGGTGTAGCACTGCTCTTCAGAGAGGGTATCACAGCTACAGAAGTTAACAATATCGAGGAAGATCTGCCTACTGAGTCAGTATGGGTGGAAATTAGGAACAGTAAGGTAGCAATCACCTCACTAGGGGTTAAATACAGGCCCCCCAATAGAAGCAGGGAGATTTAGGAAAGCATAGGTCGGCAGATTTTGGAAAAGTGTGAATGGAATAGGGTAGTTGTAATGGGTGACTAACTTTCCCAATATTGATTGGAACCTCCTGCCAGTAGATGATTTGGAAGGAGCTGTTTTTGTCAGGTGCGTTCAAGAGGATTTCCTAACTCAGTGCGTTGACAGGCCGACGAGGGGAGAGACCATTTTGGATTTGGTGCTCGGCAATGAGCTGGGGCAGGTGTCAGATCTTGCGGTGGGAGAGCATTTTGCTGATAGTGCCCACAACTGCCTCATCTTCTACATAGCCATGGAGAAGGAGAGAAGCAGGCACAATGGGAGGATAATTAGTTGGGGAAAAGGAAACTATGATACTATCATACTGTGTTGCGAAGCATGAACTGGGAGCAATTGTTCCATGGAAAGGGCACTATAGATATGTGGAGACTGTTTAAGGTACAGTTGTTGCGAGTGATGCATAAATGTGTTCCTTTGAGTCAGGCAAGAAAGGGTAAGATAAAGGAACATTGGATGACGAGAGCGGAGGAGCTTCTCGTCAAAAGAAAGAAGGCAATTTACGTAAGGTGGATGAAGCAAGGGTCTTGCTCAGCTCTAGAGGATTACAGGCAGGCGAGGAAGGAGCTCAAAAATGGTCTGAGGGGAGTCAGGAGGGAGCAGGAAAAAGGCTTGTCAGGAATGATTAGCGAGAATCTAAAGACATTTTGCACATATGTGAGGAATAAGAGAATGATCAAAGAAAGAGTATGGCCGATCAGGGATAGCTTAGGGAACTTGTGGATAGAGTCTGAGGAGGTAGGGGAAGGCCTAAATGAGATTTTTGCTTCTCTCTTTATGAAAAAAAAAGACTTTGTAGTGAATGAAACCATTGAGGAGCAGGTAATCCTGCTGCAACAGATAGATTGAGGAAGCTGATGTGTTCAAAATTTTGACAAACATTAATATTAACAAGTCGCCAGGGCCAGACCAGATTTGTCCATTGCTGCTTTGGGAAGCGAGAAATGTGATAGCTTCGCCGCTGGCGAAGTTCTTTGCATCCTCGCTCTCCACCGGATTCGTACCTGAGGACTGGAGAGAGGCAAATGTAATTCCTCTCTTCAAGAAAGGAAATAGGGAAATCCCCGGAAATTACTAACCAGTTAGTCTCACGTCTGTCATTTGCAAGGTGTGAGAAAGGATTCTGCGGGATAGGATTTATGATCATCTGGAAGAGCATGGCTTGATTAAATGCAGTCAGCATGGCTTTGTGAGGGGCAGGTCATGCCTCACGAATCTTATTGAGTTCTTTGAGGATGTTACTAGAAAAGTTAATGAGGGTCGAGCGGTGGATGTTGTGTATCTGGACTTCAGCAAGGTATTTGATAAGATTCTCCATGGTAGGCTCGTTCAGAATGTCAGGAGGAATGGGATACAGGGAAATTTAGCTGTCTGGATATAGAAGTGGCTGGTCGACAGAAGACAGCGAGTGGTTGTGGAAGGAAAATATTCTGCCTGGAAGTCAGTGGTGAATGGTGTTCCACGGGCTCTGTTCTTGCGCCTCTACACGTTGTAATTTTTATTAATGACTTGGATGAGGAGATTGAAGGATGGGTTTGCAAGTTTGCAGATGACACAAAGGTTGGCGGTATCATTGACAGTATACAGGACTGTTGCAGGCTGCAGCACGACATTGCCAGGATGCAGAGATGGGCTGAGAGGGGGTAGATGGAGTTCAAACTGGATAAATGCATTTTGGAAGATCGAACTTGAAAGTTGAGTACAGGACTAAAGGCAGCATTCTTGGCAGTGTGGAGGAACAGCGGGATCTTGGTGTGCAGGTATATAGATCCTTTAAAATTTCCACCCAGGTGGACAGGGTTTTTAAGAAAGCATATAGTGTTTTTGGCTTTCATTAACGGGGGATTGAGTTTAAGAGACGTGAGATCTTGTTGCAGCTCCATTTACTAATACCCCTATACTTATTCTCCCATTTCCTCATACTCCGACACTGAATTCTCCTGCTTTTTCCAATAACGATACTAATTCTGTCATTTCCTCATATCCCAGTATGATTCTCTCATTTTCCGATGCCCGAGTTCAAATTTCGCATGTAGGTGTGCCCTACTCTAATTCTACATTTTAATGGTGACTTGCACCAAATATCTAATTTATGTCCACTCCGCCCCACTTCTTCCATTAACTATGTAGCTGCAATGATTCTCCCATGTCGTGGTCCACTGCTGTAATTCTCCAATTTTGGCGTTTGCTGCATCAAATTCTCAAATTGCCAATTCTGCACTAATCCAACCTTTCGTCATGAACTGAAGAAACTCTCCCACTGAGTATTGCCTTGCCCCAACTCTCCTGTTTTGCTGTTTCCTGACAAACATCTTCCACATAATGGTTTACTGCTCAAAGTTTTTTCATTAATTTCGCCCTGCATCGAATGGCCACTTTCCTGCACTTTACAACATTTCTCCGACTTACTGATTCCTGCCCGTGTTCTCCCATTTAACTATGCTCTGTTCCAACTCTGCATGTTTTAAGCACCCCACACCAATTCTCGAATTCAGTATTGCCCTGTAACAATTCTCATGTTCGTTGATACCCAAACCAACTTCTCCCAGTGTTTGGAACGCGACTCTGACTCTCTGAGATAGTGGTGCCATACCCCAATTCGCTGTTAAAGTTCCACTGTTCAATTTTTCCATTTTGTGGTTCGTGCAACAATTGTCCCAAATACAGCTTCACTTCCGTGCACCATTCTCCCATTTTCGAGTCCTGCAAGAATCTTCTTTTCATCAGCCACTGCACCTACACCACATTTAATATTATTCAGCATCAGTTCTCCCACGTCTTCCACCAATTCTCTACTTTCGTGACATTGGCACCAACTCTCCCATTATTTATGCCCTGCGTCAATTGTCCCATTGCGTTGTTTCCTGATACACTTCCTCCACGTATTGGCTTCCCTGCTCCAAAGTTTTTTTTTCATTTCTTGGTGGGCGGACTCGAATCTCGACTTTACTGCTGCTTGCAAAATTGTTCATTCTCAATGATTCCCTGCCCCTATTCTTCCATTTAGAGGTGTTCTGCTCAGATTCTTTAATGAATAGGCAATTTGTACTAATTTTCCAATGTAATGGCACTGTGCAACAATTCTCCCATTTACTGAGACCCAACAACTCTCCCACTGCCTGACACCCTGACGCCTGTCGTGGAAATTTAATCGTCTCGAATCAACTGCTCGCAAGAGCAAAGGAAAGGCGTTATATTTCAACCTCTGCATGCAGAGCGGCCAATATACTGGGCAAAAGTGCCTTATGTAAGGGCTGTGAACAAAATTCACATATTCGTGTTCTACTATTCTTATCACATGCTCAAGGACAGGTGTTGGGAAACATTCGAGCTCATATTATCTCATTCCCATGCCTTGGACATAATTGTCTTTATGTTTTCCGAAGCTTTTTTCTGAACTCGGCTGCTCACGAGGCCAGGTGAAATGTTTGCGAAGTTCCACAAAGACAAGCTGACTCCTCGATGCAGAATTCAGCAAAGTATTTGCGTATTTCAGCGAAGTATTAAATTTTGAAAAACATTCTCTGACAGATTTCACAGTAAATGTTAATTTTGTTAATTTTCCATTGCATTTTTCAAATTTTTATCATTTTACAACAAGGACAACAACCAAATAAAAAGCCAGATAGCTATATATCAAAAATAATTTATGAACTCCAGGCATTTCCTCAGACACCACCTAACTCTAACAAAGCTTTGTGGTGGTTTTTCCATTTCCCTGGTTTGCCCGATACACAGTCCATCTTCACACGTCACATTCGTCAACGTCGCTGTAGGGTGTGGACAAGCAATCGGATCTTCCTTCTTTGGGGCACTGATAGCTTAACATTTCGTATCCTACTGCATTCATAAGCAAGTGGTGTAGGCAGATACACAACTAGGATCTTAATCAAAGCAGTATGAGTAAGACCAGTCCTATAACTAGTAGAACGATAAGGGTCCATTACCCCCATCCTCCATAAGGGACGTGAGCCATCGGGAGGAGAAGTCATCTGCTCGTGGAGGCGGTCATTTGGCTGCCTTCATACTATTTATTAAACCAGTAATATTTTGGGACTCATCAGGAACATTAATACAGCACGAGGTACCTAACGTTTTGCAGACGCCCCCTCTCTTGGCCGTCAGGATGTCTAGTACTAATCGATTTTGTGTCACTGCTTCCTAACCGCCATTAACTCAGTGTTAATGAGTGCCAGGCCTTCCTCCATCTCATTTGCGAATACACCATAGCGAGGATGTTCTGCGAGTGTGTACCCATTACAATGCAGAGGGATGCCCCTTCGAGTTCGGCAATTGCTGCCTTTTAGGGCAAACACTGTTGTGTTGGTGGACAGTATCGCAGTGTAGCAGCACCCCTTTCTCCCCGGGGGAGTGGTGGTACCCTTTCTCGCCACTTGCCCATATTATTCCTCCCATCCTGATTAGATTAGATTACTTACAGTGTGGAAACAGGCTTTTCCGCCCAACAAGTCCACACCCACCAGCCGAAGCGCAACCCACCCTTACATTTACTTAACAGCTAACACTACGGGCAATTTAGCATGGCCCATTCACCGGACCTGCACATCCTGGTAACTGTGGGAGGAAACTCACGCAGACACAGGGAGAATGTGCAAACTGCACACTGTCAGTCACCTGAGGCAGGAATTAAACCGGGGTTTCTGACGCTGTGACGCAGCAATGCTAACCACTGTGCCACCATGCCGCTCATGGTCTGACCATTGATAAAGGAACAAGCAATGTTTATGGTCGTATCATTTGTGTATGTTGGTGTACAAGAGTCATTGTTCAAGTACAGTATCAAGGTACACTGGGAGATACCCAAAAGGAGTCTCCCCCGATTGGTGCAAATATACGTTTCTCCCCTGCAATCCACTATGTGGAAGGCTGTGGTCTGGAGCGTGTCAGGCTTGGGGCTGTAGTTAGCCTGGAGTTCGGGTGGTGACACGAGATTTGCCCAAATTGCCCCCCACTATCATGGTCAGGCTAGTCGCCTCCCATGGAAGCAGACAGCTGGCATTTCTCGCCAGGGTCTCAGTAATTTGCTGGGCAGTCTATCTTTGGTCTGTGTGCAAACATATCCAACAAGTGTAGCCAACGTCTAATCTCTCGTTTTGTCTTAGGACCAAAGCACATGCTCTGTTCCCTTCACATCTAACAATGGCCCTTCGCAGTTCCCAACCTACTGGCGTCGCATTTACGCCATTTATATCCAGCAGGCAAATTCCCCTCCTGCTTTAAATTCGCTCTCTCGCCACGGCCGTCTCCCTTCGGGTTCGGATGTGTCATTAATGACCTTTGCCCAGCTTGGGGTTAGGTCCATGATCTGGTTTGATTGGTTGCCATGCCCCACTGCTCCTATCGTCTGTCGTACATTCTGCACTGCATTTCGGAGGGCGCGGGTGGAGCGATTGCACCACTATATTCACCTGTCTACAGATGTCAGAGAAGGAGCTATCTATTCTACACCACGAGACTTCCTCATTGCTGTTCTGAGTCTTAAATCTTAATTATCCAATTTATAGTCGACCTTGTTACTGAACGGCTATGGGTCGCATGTAAAGATCCACTTCGTCCGATCAGTTAAGATTACCGTCAGCTGTTGCATCCCAGAGGCCCCTGCCCTTATGAATTGTCCTACCAGGGCGCTTGCCAACACTGAGAATTGGGGAAGCCCCACATTTGCTTAAGTCTTCTACTTTAGGGTGGCACGGTGGCACAGTGGTTAGCACTGCTGCCTCACAGCGCCAGAGACCTGGGTTCATTTCCCGCCTCAGGCGACTGACTGTGTGGAGTTTGCACGTTCTCCCCGTGTCTGCGTGGGTTTCCTCCGGGTGCTCCGGTTTCCTCCCACAGTCCAAAGATGTGCAGGTCAGGTGAATTGGCCAGGGTAAATTGCCCGTAGTGTAGGTAAGGGGTAGATGTAGATGTATGGGTGGGTTACGCTTCGGCGGGGCGGTGTGGACTTGTTGGGCCGAAGGGCCTGTTTCCACACTGTAGGTAATCTAATCTAATCTAATCTAAATACTTGCTCTAAATTGGTTTTGGTGTTGTGCGATGTCTCCTCAGTCCCAGCTGCACGTTTGTAATGGCTGGCTTGTATCCACGTGGCTGTTCCGGCAACCTTAACAGATATCTGTGCTGTAAGACGTACTTGAAACGGTCCCAGCCACCTCTTCGCATTTCTGTTTTCCCTCCTGAAGTCTTTCGCCACCATTCAGACTCCAGAGTATAGACCGTACATCTTGCCTTCTGCTGATTGGGGTAGTGCTGTCTTCAGTTGATTCTGTATTTGGGACAGAAGTGTAGAGAGTTTCATACAGTAACACAACATCTCATCCTCACATTCCCCTGTTATCTGGCTTCCCTTACGTCTCGGGACAATTCCTGTGTTTGTCGGCCTACCAAACAAAATTTCAAACGGGCTAAGATGAGCTCTCCCTCTCCTCCTCGATCTCATACACATTAGCACAATTGGAAGTGCCTTTGTCCATGTCGTCCCTAGTTCCTCACAGCATTTTCTCAATATATTTTTTAAGGTAGAATTTTCTCTTTCCGCTGCCCTACCGCTCGTTTGGTGGTAGGCACAGTGTTATCCCATGTTTATTCCCAAATACACACTATTCTGCTGTAGGGCATTATGGGCAAATGGTGTCCCACTGTCACTACTAAGCCTAGAGTGTAGGTTTGCTCGCTGAGCTGTAGGTTTGATATCTAGACGTTTCATTACCTGGCATATGGAGGTTAGTGGGCTAGTGTAGTTTAAGTGGGCTTGGATCGGCGCAACATCGAGGGCCAAAGGGCCTGTACTGCGCTTTATTTTTCTATGTTCTAGGTCACATCATCAGTGACGAACGCCAAATGAAGAGAAGCTGTTGTCTCCTGCTTTCTAGTTATATATTTGTCCTGGATGGGGTTCCTGGGGTTTGTGGTGATGCCATTTCCTGTTCGTTTTCTGACGCTATCTAGATATATGTCTTTTTTTATGACGTTGTGGTTGGAGTACTAGGCCTCAAGGAATTCTCTGGCATGTCTTTGCTTAGCCTGTCCCAGGATAGATGTGTTGTCCCAGTCGAAATGGTGTTTAAATTTCATCCGTGTGAAGGGCTACGAGGGAGAGAGGGTCATGTCTTTTTGTGGCTAGCTGGTGTTCTGTATCCTGGTGGCTAACTTTCTTCCTGTTTGTCCTACGTATTGTTTGTGGCAGTCCTCGCATGTAATTTTGTATATGACGTTGGTTTTGTCCATGGGTTGAACTGGGTCTTTTAAATTTGTTTGTTTTGTTTGAGACTTTTCGTGGGATTCCGAGAGGTCTTAATACTCTGGCTGCCACTTCTGAGACTTCATTGATGTATGAAAAGGTCGATAGGGTTTCTGGCTGTGTAAGGTCTACTTGTCGTGGTTTGTTCCTGAGGAATCTGTGGACTGTATTTTTTGAGTATCCATTCTTCTTGAATACGTTTTCTAGGTGGTTCTCCTCTGTTTTCCGAAGTTCGTCTGTGCTGAAATGTGTGGTGGTTCGTTGGAATAGTGTTCTGATACAGCTTCCTTTTTGCGTGTTGGGATGGTTGCTGGTGTAGTTAAGTATTTGGTCAGTGTTTGTCGGTTTGCTGTATATGCAGACACACCAGAGAATTCCGAGAGGCATCTTAGTCCAATCACAACGCCATAAACAAACACATAGATCGATTTACCATCTGCCAACCCCTCAGAAAACCAATAGGAAATGATATCACCCCAAACCCCAGGAACCCCATCTATAACAAACATATAAATAGAAAGCAGGAGACAACATCTTCCCTTCACTTGGAGAGCACCACTGCTGATATTTCCTAGCCAGGTAATGAAACGTCTGGATAACAAATGTACAGCTCAGCGAGCAAACCTACACCATAAACTTCAACCTGAGCTATAAACCTTCACAAACCTTGGTTCTACTAAGCCTCTCAGGGATGCTCCATCTCGGAATTATTTCAGTTAGGAAAGCTTTGGTTATGGCACTGGCATTTTGTTTTGCTTTGGGGAACGCTTGCACCCATTTGGAAATATATCACCTATTACCAGACAGTACCTTTTTCCTTCACAGGATGTTAGTTTGGTAAAATCCATTTGTAAATGTTCAAATTGTTTTTGGGGTTTCGGAAGTGATACATGACTCATGTGTATTCCCCTCCCTACATTATTGTTACAAATAACACATCGTTCACAATATTTCTGGAAGTAATGAGTAAATCCCTCAGTGTACCACTGTGCTGAAATGCTGTCATATCTCCCCTCTTTTGACACATGTTCCTTACCGTGTGTCAGTTTGGCATAGAATGGAAATAATGATTGTGGAAGAAAAAGTTTAACATTGGGGCCACACCATACCCCTTACCTCAAACTGCACTCTGCTTTTTCCCACTCAAACGTGTCTTCAAGCCTGGACTTCGACTGTGACTCCCGTACTTCTGCTGTTAGGGTAAGGATTTTTGTCATTCCCATGTCAAACTTATCATTTACCGGCTGCTGGGCTGCCGTCCTTGCCGCTGAGTCTGCCCTTGCATTTCCTTGAGAAACAGAATCGTTATTTTTCGTGTGGGCTTCATATTTATACACATCAATTGATTTAGGCAATAGGACCGCTTCCAAGAGGTCAGAAATCTGATCGCGGTATGTGATGGGCTTTCCGGTGAAGGTCAAGAAGTCCCTGTATTTCCACAGGGTTCTAACATCATGTGCAACTCCGAATGCGTATCTGCTATCGGTTAAACATTCACTGTCTTTCCCTTAGCCAATTTACATGCCTCAGTCAATGCCATCAGCTCCGCTGCTTGCACTGACAGTTGAGCAGGGAGTGATCCCGCTTTGAATACCTCATGGGTAGTTACTACAGCATCCCCAATACAATTCTGGTCTATCTCCTTGCTCCTCAATGCTGAACCATCCACAAAAAAACCCCGCCATATTTGGATTCTGAAGTGGCGAATTCTGCAAGTCTTGTCTAGGCAGCACATTTCATTAATTACAGCGATACAATCATGTGGGTCTCCGTCTCCTTCTCTAGTGAGAGAACTAGCAGCATTAAGGACGTTACATCGTTTTATTGCAATGTTAGGCTTCTCCAAGAACACAGTATTGTATCTGAGTCAACGTACTGCCGACTTATGTGCTGTGTTTTGCTCGGAAAGCAGTAAGGATACTGCTTGTGCAATCAGTTTGGTTAAGTCGCCATAGCCGATTATATAGCAACCACAGCTCGCAGGCATTTACGCAATCCTGCCGCTACGAGGTCTAGCTTAGCCGAAAAATAAGCTGCCAGCCTGAATGTTCCCCCATGATCCTGCAACAACACAGATGTCATGCAGTCATCTTTTTCATCTACCATTTGACAGAAGGCTTGTTGGGATTCGGAATCCCCAGTATAGATGTACTTTGAAACGTCTTTTTCAATTCAACTCGGCCGCTGGGATCCATTGCAACGGACCTTGGTTCTGCTACCCTTTTCCATGGGCCATGTCACTTCAGGGCGCCTCAAGATTTGTGTAATGTGGGATAAACGTTCTTCAGTAGGAGTGTATGCACAAAAAGGATAGCAATTGTTTCCTCATGTGAGGCCTTAGAATTTGCTGAATTACTTGCACTCTGGCTTGACCAATGGTCTTCCCTTGTTCAGATATTAAGTGACCGGAGAACTTCACCTGTTGTTGCATAAAATGAAGCTTTGCGAGACTGGCTTTGTGCCCATCCCTCGTGCAACGCAAGGGAATCCTTCTCGAATTGTTCCCCTGTCGGTGCTACTATTAAGCAATCGTCTACAGATTGCAGAAGTGCAGACCTAGGGGTTAAAACAAGAGTCTCCAGACTCCTGCATAGAGCCTCATTATATATGGTGGGTGACTCACAGTAACATTGACAAAGTCGTGTGAACTCATAAGATTTCCCTTTGAATGAAACAGTGAACCAGAAGTGACTATCTGGATGCACCATTCCACTAAAGAATGTATTTGCTAAATCCACAGCAGGGAACCATTTACTGTCCGGTGGAAATTGAACTAATACAGTATAGGGTTTGGGAACATTTGATGCGCGCGGGACAACACTGTTAGTGACTGCCTGCAGGTCTTGAACAAACCTGCATTCCTCCGGTTCACTTGGAATTTTTGCCTTTTTGATCAGAAAAATGGGAGTTCTCACCAGTGAGTTTGCACAGAGGATTATCTCTCTAGCCATTGGGAAGGACTGAAAGACTGGAGTAACTACATCCATTGCCTCGGGATTTTACGGATATTGTGCTCTGCAAGGACGATACTTCATGGTTACTCGTATTGGTTCACAATCTCGTATATGCCCCACATCATGTTTGCCTTTTACCCATAATTCAGTAGGGACCGTTATTAATCTTGGATCTGAGAAGTTTATTTTAGGGAAACACCAGGCCAGTCTTCTCGGCTCTTCAGGGATAGAGGGGGTTACCTCGACTGTTCTATTGCCTGAGTTAGACAAATTAATTTCTTCCTATATGTCCGCACATCTGCATTGAACCACATACCCACATCGTCCCAGAACACCCAACATTTCGTTCTTTATGCCTTTAGTACCCATGGCCCCAAATCTTGCCACCAGTCACTGGACACCTTCGCCAGTGACACACGAGGAGCATAGCCTTCCACATCAAAAATATAGAGTTTACTTGCCGTCGCAGGTACTTTACATAAGTTCACACTGACTGCACATCTGTCATCCCTTCAATAAAATTCGCACAATAACAACTGACCTGGTTTAACCAATCTCCTGAACCAATACTTCTCTTATGGTTCCTCAGGGCTACCGTGGTGTATGTGTGCTGTGCAGTGCAGCACATTCCCGCAAAAAAACATCGGTGCTAATAGGATTAACATGGTTACTTGCTTCCAGGGCGAGTGAATTGTTCACTGAACTCATTGCTCTCTGGCTTAATCGCCACTCATAGCCATACACCAGGGGTCGTGGGTTGTATTTTACAGTTTACATTTGTGAATTCTCCCTTTGAATTACCTGCAAGCCCGTCGGAGTACTGAGCAAATACAACCCCAGTCTCACTATGAGATCCCAAGCCATGAAATGTAAAGGACAGAATTCCACTAACAAAATTGAGAATTAGAATGGATGCACATTACTGATTTAACACAATATGGGTGCGGTAAAACTCTCTCATATCACGACGCCTGATGCCTCCATTGAGTTCAGGAACATTCTACTCATCTTTATTGGTGTCAACTCTCTGAACTGTCTTGATTTGAGGAGTCAATATGCTGGCCATGTATCTACCAAAAAGTTAACTGGTGTACCTTCCACATATAACATAGAGGTAGGCATCGACAAATATGCATCATTGTTATATTGAACATATTGTCCACTCTTCGCAATCTCAATGTTCAATATAGAGTTGGGATACATCTCAGTGCCCGTTAGGTTAGTAGAAGTGATTAGCATTAGGGATTCTTCGTTGCCAAGTATAAAGGAAAGAGGTTAACCTGTACCTTGTGGCCTGCCCACCTCAACCTCAGTCGTCCCCTGTCAGTCACCATGCTGTCCAGCCTCCAGGACTAATTGAGGCTGTCTGTGTGGGCACTGTCTTAACCAGTGGTCCATTGCTCCGCAAACAAAGGACCAGCCAGATCTATCTCTGCAAGCGCACTTCCACGATCCTTTCCCCTTTTGCGAACTCCACCTGTGCCTCTCTCTTTTCCTGCAGTTCCTCCTTCCAATGGCTGAACGACCATTTGCATCATAATAAGCTGAGGTTCATGTGATTGCTGTTCCATCTTTAATTTCCGGTTATGGTTCTCTTGAGCCAGTAGTTTTTCAACATGTATCACGTATTGTTCTATGAAATTCAACTTTCCCATGTTCCAGGTAATACACGTATATTATTAACTATTTTGTTGTTTCGTACTTCATTCCATTGATGAGGCTGTTCCTCAGGTGTGCCTCATACGGTGTGATCTCTGCCGTCGTTACGTCCTTGGGTGGTATCAGTCCACAATAGACATTATCGACTTTAGTGAGGCGCTTAAGTTACTGGGACACTGTCTCGACTTCTTTAGGGATTCTTGCTTCAATTGATTGTGGGTACGATATGCTATTGGTGATTCAGCAGACCCTGAGGCGGCGACCGTTGACTTGGAATCTTCGTGAAGTGGATCTCGTAAGGGGGCTGTAGCTCTTCGAGGGCAACCATTAAGGTCAGGATCTGATCCAGTCTTAAGACACTGTCCAGCTTCATGAGGTTGTTTTCTGTGTGTCTGTGCATGTGCGTTGGTGTTTGTACGTGTACTGGATCTATCTTTATTTCGAGATTTTCTTTCCCTGAAATCAGGCTCAGCCTTCAACATGTGATAAGCACTCCAATTCACAGGTTCTATTTTACCCTTCCGTTTCTCCTTCTCTCTCTCCTCCAACAGTGACCTCAGCATTTGCAACTGATTATTAGTGAAAATTTCCTTCCTCCAGAAAAACACATTCCTTGATTTACATTTTTAACTGCTTAACAGAAACTGGGCCATAATTATTTCGCATATATTGTATTTTTTCTTGACCATACCGAGTTGTCTGTCGACCCTCTTTTTGTTTGCTCTTGCTGGAGCCGATTTTCATGGATATTGGCAAAGTGTTCATCTCTCTCTGTCTGTTTCTCCGTCTGTCTATCTGTCTATCTTTCTCTCTCTCACGATACCATAATCTTCTCTTTGCCAATATAACTTGCTTTTACCTCCGGAGGTCCCCTCTCATTGGGCGCGACCACCTCATTGCCTTGATTTTCACAAACCAAGAACCCACGTAACCAGTACAACTTTGGCGACTCCAACGCTGCCCATGGTGGATCCAAGTCTCAAACCACCGTTAATCTTGCTGTCTCTTAAACTCTGTAGAGACGGCAATCCTTTTCCTTGAGTTTTACTCGAATACCGCACGAGAGTACACTGGTCCCTCTTCCTGGTTCGTCTATTCTCTTCGAACGAGTCTCTATATCGGATTACTGCAGCCACAACTCTTACCCTGACCCTATTCGATTCGGAACGCGACTCTGGGGCGATCCACTTATCCCCAGTCCTCTCACTCAAAGGGGCCAATTCAGCGCTTGAGATGAAGTGAAAGACCTTCAAGCCAGTGGCGCGTACACCTCCTGGGAATCTTCAAAATCTTACCCAGTCTCAGGGTCCCAGGCGAGCTCCCGAGTTTCCTGACGTGGAATTTCAATCGACTCGACGCAAATGCTACCAAGAGCAAAGAAAAAGTTTATTTTTGAAATTTGCAGAATGGACCCGACACATTTGCAAGACGCCTCATAAAATGGATGCCTGACGGTTTTCACATATTCCCTTTATACTATATATCGCCTTGCCTTATCACACCTCAAGCCAGGAACCTGGATCAGTCGAGTTCCTTTCCACACATGGAGTTGCTTTTTCTAATTCATTGACTGCTGATATAATAGATTATTGGCCTTGAGAGTCAGCTGAAAATTAGGTTGAACTTTACATTTTTTCTGTCTTTTTGCAAAGTTAGGTCCATACTTCTTTGATTCTACCATGCTTTCACAGATTTCACAAAAACTGATAATTTTCCATTACAGGGGATCAGGTTGACAGTGACTCAATAAGTGTGATGGAGTGAGGATGATAGTGACACAATGAGGGTGAGGTGTCAGCTTGGTAGTGACCCAGACTGTGTGAGTGGATCAGGTCGATAGTTATGCCGTGAGGGGGGTCAGAGTGATTGTGATGCAGTAAGTCTGAGGGATCAGAACAATAGTGACGCAGTAAGTGTGAGGTGGTCAAGGTGATCGTGAAGCACTTCGTGTGATGTGTCAGTGTTACAGTGACGCAGTAAGAGTGAGTGGTCAGGCTGATAGTGACGCAGTAATTGGAAGGACATCAGGCTGATAGTGATGGAGTAAGTGTTACTGTATCAGGCTGATCCTGACGCATAAAGTGGGAAGGGACAGGGTGATAGTGACGTAGTAAGTGTGATGGGGTCAGGCAGAGACTGACGCAGTGAGTGTGAGACAGTCAGGGTGATAGTGAGGGAGTAAGTGTGTGCATTCAGGCTGGTAGTGACACAGTAAGTTGAGAGCATCAGGCTGATAGTGGCCAATAAAAGTGAGGTGTTAGGGGAATAGTGACGCAGAAAGTGTGAGGTGTCAGGCGGTTAGTGATGCGGTAAGTGTGAGGGGTCAGTCTGATAGTGCAGCAGTAATTGTGAGGGGGTCAGGCTGATAGAGACGCAGCAAGTGTGGTGGGCTCAAGCTGGTAGTGTCACAGTATGTGTGAGGGGTCAGGCTGATAGTGATGCAGTAAGTGTCGGTGAGTCAGAGTGATCCTAATGCAGGAAGTGAGAGGGGACAGGGTGATAGTTACGCAGTAAGTGTGAGGGGGTCAGCGTGATGGTGACAGAGTAAGTGTGAGTGTTCAGGCTGATATTGATGCAGTATGTTGGGGGCGTCAGGCTACTACTGACCAGTAAGTGTTAAGTGACAGGGTGATAGTGATGCAGGAAATGTGAGGAGTCAGACTGATAGACACGATGAAATTGCGAGGTGTCAGGCTGATAGTGATGGGAGAAGTGTGCGAGGGTCAGGCTGATAGTGACGCAGTAAGTGTGTTGGGAGCAGAGTGATAGGAATGCAATAAGTGTGAGCGGCTCTGGATGATAGTGACAGGTCAGTATGAGGGGGAGGATGGTAGTGATCCAGTGAGTGTGAGGTGTTAGGATGACAGTGAAGCAGACTGTGTGAATGTGTCATTGTGATGGTGACATGGCAGGTGTGATGGGGTCAGGGTGACAGTGAAGCAGATGAATTCAGGGGGTCAGGTTGTAGTGATGCAGTAATTGTGAGGGGTCAGGGTGATAGTGACGCCGTGAGTGTGAGATGTCAGTGTTATAGTGACGCAGAACATTTGAGGGGCCAGACTTATAGTGACGCTTTTTGGGCAAGGGGTCAGGGTGAAAGTGATGTAGATGCACTCACAGGGCCAGGTTGTAGTAAAGTTGTAAGTGTGAGTATCTCAGGCTGATAGTGATGAAGTAAATGCGAGGGGGTAAGGATGTTAGGGATGTAGTAAGTGCGCAGGGGTAGTGCTAAAAGTGACGCAGTAGATGTGAGTGTTGAAGCTGATAGTGACGCATTAAGTTTGAGGGGATCAGGCTGATCTTGACGCATTAACTGTGACGTTGTCAGGATGATAGTTACGCTGTAAGTGTATGGGGGCACAATGATCTTGACGCAGTAAGAGTGGGGAGTCAAGGTGATAGTGACGCAGTAAGCATGAGTGGGTAAGCCTGATCGTGGTGCAGTATATGTGAGGGAGTCAGCCTGGTGGTGGCGCAGTATGTGTGAAATGGTCAGGCTGATATTGATGCAGTTAGTGTGTTGGGGTCAAAGTGATAGTGACACAATAGGTGCAAGCGGCTCAGGATGATAGTGACACAGTGGATGTGAGATACCAGTGTGAAAGTGACGCAGTAAGTGTAAGGTGTAAGGATGACAGTGACACTAAGTGTACGGCCCTCAGTGTGAAAGTGCCACAGCAAGTGTGGGGTGTCAGGGTGTAAATGATGTCGTGAGTGAGAGCGGAGAATTGCGATAGTGAAGCAGTAAATGTGAGGGTGTAAGGTTGATAGTGACACAGTCAATGTGACGGAGCAGTGTTTTAGTGACAAGATAAGTGTGAGGCGTCAGTCTGATACTGACACAATAAATGTGATGAAGTCAGGCTGATAGTGACACAGTAAGTGTGAGGGGTAAGCCTGATAGTGACAGTATAAGTGTAAGGATTCAGGGTGATAGTAACATGGGAAGTGTGAGGGCGTGACTGAAAGTGACGCAATAAGTGTGTGGTGGTTAGGCTGATGGGGATGCAATAAAAATAAGGCCGGCAAGGTGAAATTGGCAAAGACTGTGTGAGTGGGTCAGGGTGATAGTGACGCAGTAAATGTGAGGAGGTCAGGGTGAGAGTGACGCAGTCAATGAGAGAGGATCAGAGTGAAAGTGACACATAAGTCTGAGGGGTCAGACTGATATTGACGCAGTAAGTAGGAAGGGGTCAGGCTGAGAGTGACACAGTCAGTGTGAGGGGGAGAGTTTTAGTTACACAGAAGGTGCGAGGCGTCAGACTGAAACTGATACAAGAAGTGTGAGTGGGTCAGGGTGATAGTGACGCAGTACGTCTGTGGGGTCAGGCTGATAGTGACGCAGTCAGTGTGATGGGGCAGAGTTTACGTAACATAGTAAGCGTGAGGCGTCAGTCTGATACTGACACAAACAGTGTGACGGTGTCAGGCTGATAGTGATGCAGTAGGTTTTAGGAGTGAGGGTGATATTAACATAGGAAGTGCGAGGGCATCACTGATAGTGACACAATCTATGTGTGGCTGTCAGGCTGATAGTGACGCAGTAAAATTGAGGTTGTCAAGGTGAAACTGGTGCGGTAAGTGTGAGGATGGCAGATGGACAGTGATGCAGTAAGTGTGAGGGGTTCACGCTGATAATGAAGCATGCAAGTGTGAGGGGCCAGGTTGATAGTGATGCTGTGTGCTGGCGTGTCCGGCTGATAACGACGCAGAAAATGTGAGTGTCTCAGTGTGACAGTGACGCATTACGTGTGAGAGGGTCAGGGTGATAATGACAGAGAAAGTGTGAGGGGGTCAGGCTGATAGTGATGCTGTACTTGTGAGCTTGATGAGCGTGATAGTGAGGGGCTCAGACTAATAGCGACACAGCAATTGCGCGGGGGTCAGGTAAGTAGTGACGCAAAACATGTGAGCGGGTCAGGCTAATAGTGATGCAGTAAGTGTGAGCCGCTCAGGATGATAGTGAAGCAATAAGCGTGAAGTTTCAGGTAGACACCCATGCATTCAGTGTGACGTGTTCGGGGTGACAGTGACGCAGACACTTTGAGGGTGTCAGATTGAGAGTGACACAGGAAATGTGAGGAGAGAGGATGAGAGTGACACAGAAAGTGTAAGAGGTCAGTCTGATAATGATATACTAATTGTGATGGAGTCAGGATAATAGTTGTGCAGTGAGTATGAATTGTTAGGGTGATAGTGACACACACGGTGTGAGTGGGATAGAGTTATAGTGATGCAGCAAGTATGAGGAGGTCAGAGTGATAGTGTGCAGGGTCTGGCTGAAGGTGATGCAAGAAGAGTGAAAGGTTCAGTGTGATCTGGAATAACTAAGTATGGGGGGTCAAGGTGATAGTGATGCTGTAATTATGAGTGGGTCAGTCTGATAGTGATACAGTACATTTGAAGGGATCAGGCTGGTAGTGATGCAGTAAGCTTGAGGGGGTCAAGCTGATATTGATGCACTAAGTGAGAGAGTGTCAAGGTGATGGTGATGCGTTAAGTGTGAGCAGGTTAGAGATAGAGTGACGCCGTTAGTGAGTGGGGTTTGGCTGATAGGGATACAGTAGGTGCTTATGTGTCAGGGTGTGAGTGATGCAGGAAGTATGAGGGTGCCAGAGGGATAGTGACGCATTAAGTATGAGGGAGTCAGAGTGATTGTGGCGCAGTAATTCTGAGGGGATCAGAGAGATACCAACGCAGTGAGCATGAGGGGGTCAGGCTGTTGGTGACGCTGTCAGTGTGAGTGCCTCAGCCTAATAATGATTAAATAAATTTGAGAGAGTAATGCTGATTGTCAGGTGATAAGTGTGAGTGAGTCAGGATGGTCGTGACGCTGTAAGTGTGAGTGTTGAAGCTCATAGTGAAGCAGTAGGTGTGAGGTGGTCAGTGTGATTGTGGCGCAGTAAATGTGAGAGGGTCAAGGTGATAGTGACATCGTAAGGTTGAGAAAGCTGTGTTGTAGTGACATGGTAAGTGTGAGGCGTCAGTCTGGTACTTATATAATAAGTGTGATGGAGTGTGGCTGATAGTGACACAGTAAGTGTACAGAGACAGGATAATAGTAACATATGAAGTGTAAGGGCATGACTGATAGTGACAAAGTAAGTGTTTGGCAGTCAGGCTGACAGTGACGCAGTCAAAATGAGGGTCTCGAAGTGAAAGTGGCCCAGTAAATGTGAGGGCGCCAGATAGATAGTGATGCAGTAAGTTTGAGGGATTCACGCTGATATTAAGGCGGTAAGTGTGAGGGGTCAAGTCTATAGTGATGCAGTAAGTGTCAGCGGGTCAGGCTGAAAGTGATGCATTGAACGACCAAATATCCAAGGCTCACTGTAGTTCTGATTAGCGAGACTTCTTAAGGCTAAGACAAAAATCAATAGTTCTCATCCTGGTCAAAAATCACAATGCTTCATTTTAAAATTGTCCTCTCCTGCTTCTAGATTCACCAATGAGGGAACAAAATTTAATTGCACCACCCTGTTTATCTCTTCAAATATTTTGCAACTCAATGAGGTTACCTCTCTTGTGTTGAAACTGTTAAAAAAAGACGGGATTTGCCCAATTTCAATTCACAGGACTAACGTTCATCCATGACATCAAGGCTAATCACCATTCGTGGTATTCCTCATATGGCATTAATATCTTTCCTAAATTGAGGATTGTAATTCCTCATACTGTAGTCCAAGTGCGGTCGAACTGAGCCACAATACATTGGAAACAATGCTTCATTCTCGTGCCCTGAAATCCTTCTGCAGCTTTCACAACAGACTTCTACAACTGCTACTAGACTTCAATGACTTATTAAAAACTTCTCCAATATGCAATTCTAAAAATCTGTGCATCAACCTTTCTACGTCAAACCTTCGACAAATAATCTCCACATATTTCCCTCCTGACAAGTATGATAAAGTCAAATCGTTGCTATTTATTAAATCATGAGGGACATGGATAGGTTGACTCGTCCAGGTGTTTTCCTGCTGGTGAGGAAGTCAAAATTTAGAAAACATCGTTTTAAAATTAGTGGGTAAGGATTTAAAATGGACGTCAGGGGCAACTTTTTCAGTCGTGTCCAGAATGAGCTTGCAGAGAAATTATTGGAGACTGGTACAACTGTAACATTTAATGGCATCTGGATGGATATATGAGTAACAAGGTGTATAGGGATGTGGGCCAAATGTTGGCAAATGGGACCTATTAATTTCGGATAACTGTCCACCATGGTCAAGTTGGAAAGAAGGGCCACTTTCCGTGTTGTATTGATCAAGGACTTGATGACTGTAGAACAACCGCAAATAATTCTGTCAAGACGATTTCAAGTTCCAAATCTTCGGTCAATCTTCCTCTCATGTGCTCACAAGTTCATTACCTGATGTCAGAACTTACGGATGAGTTGCTGGATCCATTCCTGTAAATTATTCTGCATTCTTTCTAATTCCGATTTTTTTTTACGAATGTAACTAGCGTTTATGGACTTAGCATCAATATTTCTAATACCATATTTTGATGAATATTAAAAAACAACTTTGGCACCAGATGATGAGCAATTGAGTCAAAATCGATCGGACACAGTGAGACAATGATCGTCTCTTCATGTGGTGTACATCTGTGACTCTAAAATTCGACGAAGAATCATTCCCACAACTTCAGCTGTGTCAGGATCTAGTTTGCGGTGAAAGCCTGTCAATCTGCTAAGGTAACGTTCGTCTGGGTCTCTGCAAAGAATTTGGCGAAATCTTTGGGTCTTGACAATTTGTTCTTCAAACAAATGGCGTATTTCATGAATTCAGTTCTTTTACTATGGAAATTGGCAGCTTTTCTATAGCTGTGATGGCCGAGAGGTGAAGGTGTTGGATTTGAAATCCAATGGGGTCTCCCTGCACAGGTTCGAATCCTGTTCACAGCGCTGAATCGTTTAAAAGTCATTAATTTCTGAGCGGAATTTCGTGGAGCTTGAGCTTTGCATTCAATCGAAAGTGATTTTTCACATTTGAAAAAGGTCATTTCAAGACGTCGAATTGAATACATTATATGTCGAGACACAAAAAGCCACCAACTTCCAACACGAATCAGTTTCAAAACATTTGTCGAACTATCGTGAAATTTGGATGTTCGGGAGTTGGGGGTGTGATTAAGCAAAACAAGAAGCAATGCAATACATTTACCTGCAGGTGATGAATTTTTTTTTAGGATCAGTTGAAAGTCAAGCTGAGAAAGTTCAACCTAATTTACAACTGACTCTCAAGGCCAATAATCTATTACATCAGCAGTCAATGAATTCGAAAAAGCAACTCCATGTGTGGAAAGGAACTCGACTGATCCAGGTTGCTGGCTTGAGGTCTGATAAAGCAAGGCGATATCAGCGGAGTAGAATTTTCTAGAAATATTAGAAATGGAATGTTAACGGTCTTCTGCTGTCCACATTCGTAAGAAACTGTGTAATATGAACTGAATTTGAAAATTAACGATGAAAATCAGACTTAGCCCTCTGCTTGTGGTGTAGCATTATTCAGAACAATAGGTTGTTGTTGAGGCTAAAATTGACCAAAATAATCGATGGGGATCTTATCCACGGCCTTCGTTGGAGCAGTTGGTGTGGAGAGCTCAGCTTGAAGAAAAAAAATGCTGATTATTCATCTTGGCCGTCTGAATTGCTTAGTTAAACATACTCCCAGTTTAATGTAAAAAACTTTGCTATCAGAGCTAGATGTTTTCATGTCAGCATGTTCTGATATGAGAAGACACTCCAAAGAGTAGATGTGACTTAAATTTTGAATCTAACGTCAGAGATGTTGACACATTTCTGCACCAAAACAGCACTACCATTGGTAGTAGTATATAAACGGTAATTCATTTTGAACTTCTTAGCCATCAGCATGATAAGTGGTACATAATGCACAGGTTTGCTTCTCGAAAGAAAGAGCGAAATCTTATTCAATGCAGACGCAAATTCAAGTTGTCCCTGGTCGACCAGAAGACAGATATCGCGAAACAAAGTGAATACAGAAAACAATCAATGTTTTCTGGGAGTCAAAAAGATGTACTGGAAGAACGAAAACATATATTTAGAACTAAAGTCACACACCACTTCCAGAATAAATGTTCTTGAACCGTTATCTTAATTTGACCTTCATGTCCACCATTGCTGCAAAAATTATCTTAAGAACTCTGTAGTTTGTGTTCTTTGATATTGTCTCCTTCATGTTTCTCTTGATTTTGAAACTAAATCTGAGCAATAGTAATGCACCTTATTTCACTTGCAAAGATCAGAAGAAGATCAATTTATAAGAGAACAGAAATAAAGCTACGTCTGTCTTTCCAGAGAAAACACAGTTACCATTTCGACTCCAAAAAGTCTTCTTCAGAAGTCTGCACAATGAACTCGAAATAGTAGACCGAAAACGAAAAAAAGAAGCCATAATGCCGCGAATACACCACCCGCAAGCGCATCAAGTCCTACTCGAATATACTGTATTACTACTCTCAACATCAGTGGAGAACGGATCAAAGCTCATTCTGCAGTTGTCAACCTGTTATGACGTAGTTTGTAAAGTCAGAAATATGATTAGGTAAAAAGCGGGATGAAAGCGGAATATCAGAAGTCTGAAAAAAGCAAGTGCGTGCTTTGCTTTGAAGAAGGTTGGCAGTGAATAAAATGGAAATTAACTACAGTGAGGGGGGTTTAATTAATACTCAGAATCATTGCAACACACAGGGATGCAATTCTTTTTGCTGGGTTTCTGTTCTGCCATTTTATAATCACGACTGCTGTCGGGTTTGGTTTCCATTCCAGGTTTAGGTGACTGCCTGATGGAAGTTTGCACATTCGCCCAATTTCTGTGTGGTTGCTCTGGTTTGCTGCCACATTCTAAACATTTGCAGGTTATTTGGATTCGCCATTGAGTGCACACAGTTACAGAGACAATGATGAGGAGAGTGTCTGGATAGGACGTACTTCAGAGGATTTTTGTGAACTTAAATAGACAGAGTGGGGTTAGTCTGCTGTTTCCTGGGTGAGCTACATGGACAGAGAGGGGTCAGGGTATTCTTCCCTGAGGGAGAGACATTGACAGAGTTGGGTTAGTTGCTCTTACCTCTGTCAGTCACACAGATACAGAAGGGTCAGTCTGCCCTTGCTGGGCGAATTTCTTTCACAGAGTGGTGACAGTCTGCTCTTCCCTGCCTGAGTGAAACAGAAAGAGCGGAGTCAGTATTCTCTTCCCTCGATAATTTATGTTGACAGTCTGGCTACCGTCTGCTCTTCTCTGGCGAGTTACATTTGTAGAGTGGGGTTAGTGTTTATTCATTGGGTGAGTGCAATAGACAGAATGGGATCAGTCTGCTCTTCCCTGAGTGAATTACATTTATAGAGTGGGGTCAGACTGCTCTTCAGTAAATGACTTATATTGACCGTGTGGGATCAGTCTGCTGAGTTACACTGAGAGTGTGGGGCCAGTCTGCCCTTCCTTCGGTGACTAACACTGACTGAGTGGCGTCAGTTTGCTCTTCCATCAGTGAGTTACATTGACAGAGTGGCATCAGTCTACTCTTTCCTGTGCGAGTTACATAGACAGAGTGGCGTCAGTCTGCTTTTCACTGAGTGAGTTATTTGGACAGTGTGGGATCAGTCTGCTCTTCCCTGGGTGAGTTGCATTGACAGAGTAGCGTCAGTCTGCAATTTCCTAGTTGTGTTAAAGTGATCGCGTGAGGTCAGAGTGCTCTTCCCTGGTTGAGTCACATTGATACATTGCGCTTCATCTGCTTTTCCCTGGGAGAGTCATATTAACAGAATGGGGTCAATCTGCTCCTTTCTGAGTGAGTAATATCACAGAGTGCACTCAGTCTGTTCTTCCCTGGGTGAGCTAAGTTAAGAGAGTGGTGTCAGTCTGCTCCTCCACTGGCGTGTTAGTTTCTCAGAATCGTGAGAGTCTGCTCTTCTCTGTCCGAGTTTAACAGCAATGATGGTTTCATTACCGTCTTCGCTGGATGATTCACACAGACAGAATGGAATAAGTCTTCTCTTCTCTGAATGAGTTACTTTGACAGAGTGGGGTCAGGCTCGTCTCCCTGCTTGTGTTTCATTGACAGAATCAGATCAGCCTGCTCTTTCCTGGATGAGTGACAGAGACAGAATGGGTACAGCCTGCTCTTCTCTGAGTGGTGTCAGTCTGCCATTTGCTGGGTGAGTTACATATAAAGTGTTGGGTCAGTCTGCTCTTCCCTGGATGACTAACATTGATAGAGTGGCGTCAGTCTACTCTTCCCTGGGTGAGTTACATTAACAGAGTGCGGTCAGGCCATAATTTCATCGATGAGTTACATTGATCGTGTGATGTCAGACTTCTGTCCCCTGGTTGAGTTACGTTGACATAGTGGGGTCCATCTGCTCTTCCCTGGGTGAGTTACGTTAGCAGTTTGCGGTCGGTCTGCTTTCCACAATCCAGGAACCCCATCTCTAACGGTTTCTTGTCAGTACCTCCATACTAAGGATTTGAGGAGTTAACAAAAGCAACTCATCCCCTACATCTTTGGGATAAATAGGGATGGGCAGTGCATCTTATCTCATTGAAAGACAACTGTGTCCCAGAAATGCATTTATAATAATTGCATGTCCTAGTTCTACACTGCAAGTGGCCGGGAATAACTTGAGGAGAGGTGCAGGTTCGAATAATTAAAGTCAAATGCACTGATGCCTAGGAGACATGACACAAGATGTGAGTGTGGAGCTGATGGTGCAAGGCTCAGTGTCAGTGCTATTGGTTCAGCATTTATTGCTCACTGTTCGCAATGACTCACACAGCACTGCTGTCAATTCACAACAATGAGCCTGTTCATCTTGGTTTGAAAATCCCTGCGTGTGTATTAACGTGGTTAATGAGACGCGAGAGGAGATGAGCACATCCTCTTTATTCTGTCAGTTTAAATTGACGTAAATATCTGTTGGATGCCAATGCAAGAGGATACTGTCTTTTTCTGTGCCTTTTTAGTGGGGCATGCTCAGCATTGAAACGTCTGTTTTTGCACAAGCAGAGTTTGATTGCCATTCATACTGAGCAACATTAATACAGAAAACGCGTTTTCGAACTCCTGTGATCAAGTGGTTCAGGCATTTCACATATGGACGAGCAATCTGACTCTTAACGTGGCGACATGGCTTAGCTGGTGAAAGCAGCTCCCATCATACTGGTGCCTGCTCATTGTATTGAAAGCTCGTTATTTCTCGCAAGTATTGTGTTGCTGATCAAGAAACTCAGTGTCCTGTGTGAATTGCTGTACATTCTGATTTCGCGTTCCGGCTTCATTTTCCTGGTTTAAATCCAGTAGTGTAGGTTGCTCTTTTTAACTACTATTTTAACCTGGAGATTCTTCCTGCAGTCCCACAAGCACTTCTGCTTCTCATCCTCTAATTCTCATTCCTTCATTCCCAGTTTTGTGGAAATTAAGTGGTGAGGCAGGAGACACTGCAGCATTCCCGGGAAATGTTGTGGTAATGGCACTGACACCACGACATGATCACCCTCATTCTGCTGTCACCATTCATTCATTGTACACCAACAGTGAATGCATCGTTGTTCTTCTTCAGCTATCATGTAATTACTTTCTTTTTCTGTTGGATAAGGAATTCAACTTTAACTTCGAAAGAGACTTTTGAGGAAGTAATGTCTCCTTGCCTCAGGTAGAAGCGACAGACGCATTATCCAGAGAATGTGAGACTACTTTGATCGACTCCAGCCAGGCGTCAGAAAGCCTCGATCAGCGGTTCGAATCTCAAACTGTCTCTGAATGTCAGGCTTTTCAAGAGCAGAAATGGAAAATGAGGGATATGGACAGCCAGAGAGTCGGAGAATGTGAACAAGGCCCAGGAGGATACAGAGACAAATATGGAAAAAACAAAGACACATATTGAGGCAGACACTGAAAGAAACAATTCTCCATTCGGCGTGACTGCTTAATAACGGAAACTAAAAGGAAATGTAGCCATTAAAACATAGCCTTCCACCAGCTCAGGAAAATGAAAGTAGCATGACAGCTGATGAAGTCCTGTTAAGATTGTAAATTCAATGTTTTGGTTTTTGATAACCTGGCACAAAACCAAGCATTAACACGTTCGGACCAGTGGTAAGAAATATTGGTACCAAGATATATTTGCACAATAAAACATGCATTCCCTGTCCGAGTATAAAACCAACACTATTGCGGTTAGAGTTCCAAATCCTAACAACGAGATTACACGGAATGAAGACAGACGCTCTTGCACTTATTCTCGATGAAATGGATTTTCCATTTAATTTCTGATCAGTTCCACTGCAGATTGGTTTCTACTCGTCTTCAAGTTTTGCAGAATGGAAAATCCCATTTTGCCCATGGTGCAGTCTGGTTTAAAGACATTCATCTGTTCTATTCCCAGTTTCCAGCCTTGGTCCATCACCTTATGTGTTCTGATGTTTCCAGTATAATGGCAGTGAGGTTCTCGCTTTGATCTTAGATGACACAACAATGGGATTGAAGTTTGACATAGTCACACTGTGTTATTACCCATGTCGTGTCTCCCACAGAAAGAGACACACATACACATTCCCCGAGAATCGCAATAACCACATATTCCAGGCACCAACCTAAGCCCTAAATTCATCTGTCTATACTCCATGCATTAAAGTCGATGCATTTCAGGCCACCAGTTCTTTTGCATTCATCTGCTCTCTGCCTACTTTTCCCATTATTAATGCTATCTTCCAGATTCTTAGCGTTTCCAGTTTCCACCTCACTGCCGACTTGTTTACTCTTGTGGTTCCCAGTCCCCTGCCACATTAGTATAAAACCTCCCCAACAGAAGTAGCAAAAATTCCCGAAATGACATACGTTTCCGTCTGGTTCAGATGTAGATCGTCAATTTTCTTATAGTCCCACATTCCCCAGAACTGGTCACAAAATCCAACAAATCTGAATCCCACCCTGCAGCACCATTCCTCAACTCACGTGTTCACCGTGCCGTTTTTTTTATTCATTTCTATGCTGGCAGTCACATGGCACCGGTAGTAATCCCGAGATTACTACCTTTGAGGTCCTCCTCTTTAATTTCTCTCCTAGCTCCCTGAATTCTCCCTGCCGGTCCTCATCTCGTATTTTTTTTCGTGGGTGCCTGTATGCACCAAGACAACAGGCTGTTCACGATCCCCTTTTCGAATGCTCTTCAGCCGATGGGTGACATCCCTGGCCTGAGCACCTGGGAGGCAACATAACTCTCCAGAATTGCTGATACTCCACAGTGAGTCCACCCGCAGCTCCAGAGTGGCCACATGGTCAAACAGGTGCTGCAGCTGGACACACTTCTTGCAAGTGTAAGTTTAGGAAACTTTTACAAGAATTTGCAAGGTTTGCACTGCTTGGACATGAGAACGAAACTGAATAGGCTTCGTCAGATTCCCAGGAGCTTCAGTGCTTAGATATGGCCTCACAGGAGTTTATAAAATCATGAGGAAGACAGACAGAGTAAATAATCAGGGAGCACTTCTTCACAAGACACGCAAGTTCAAATCTACAAAGCAAACGTTTAATGTGAGAGAGGAAAAATGTAAAAGGGATGTGAGGGACACATGTTTTTTACACAGACCTTTTGTGTGTGTGGAATGAATTGCCACATTTAGTGGCAGAGTCTGGTGCACTCACAACATTTCAAAGGCATCTGAATGGGTGTATAGACAGGAAGACCTCGGAGAGATAAGGCACAAATATTGGCAGAAATGTATGGATTAATTTCGGTTATCTATTCAGCAAGGGCAAGTTGGATCGCGGGATTTGTTTCCATGCTCGATAAGTCTGAGATGCTCCAGCCACCGGCAATGGTTTGAATACACCATTTGCAAAAAAAACGCATGTTGTTTGTTACTCAGCCAGCGAGTTTGGCTATTTTGTTTGGAGGGTGGATGAGCCCAACCGATCCAGAGATGAAGGTTTTCTGGATTTTGCTGCCAATGACCATTCTTCTTGACACTTTCCCAAGTTCGCCATCAAAGATTTTGGCCGAAGAAAAATACCTCACATATCGCATTACTCACTTTGCTCTCCAGCGAATCCAAAAACTGACACCTGTTATCGTGGAAAAGAATCAAAACTGAAAAGGCAGTACCATGATCAGACACACCGAAGCTTAAATGCTTTCTGTGAGGCACTGTGAGTCGTCTCTGACATGAACTGCTCGCACAAATAACAGCGAGGCAATTCCAAACCTACTGGAGATTTAGTGTATTGTCAAGTCCCAGAAAGTGCTCAAGCATCATAAAAAAAAACACAACAACGAACCATTAAAAGTGAACATTTCCAATTATATCCGTGATTAAATTAGATCATCAATGCTCCGGTGCCCCCATCTGATTGAGAGAGCCAATCACCTTTCTCCCTCACCAGGACAGTAATGGAGGAAATGAAAGTATAGCAACGTTTCACATCGCCCACCTTTTTGCCACAGCATCAAAAAACGGCGAACACATTCAATGCAGGATCTTCTTTCAAAATAACGATGAAATAACTATGCCTATTCACTTTCAGAGTAAACGGGGAACATCGCAAGTTGTCTGGAATACGAATAATCAACGTAGACTACTTTGGTCCCAGGTTCGACTGATGCACAGACTTTCATATGAAAATGTACCTTGGGTGATTGCTCTACACCCAGAAATCTTCTGGCTGCCTTCTGTTTGCCCTATTACATTAAACTTGTGCTGCCCTAATCGAATTTGTAGTTCTTGCCATTTGTCCGTATTGCTACTAGGGATAGCTGGTCGTGGCAACTCGTGACTGCCACACAAATCCTTTGCCAAAATTGGATAGTCCTGCAACG
The DNA here is from genome assembly GCF_047496795.1 of Chiloscyllium punctatum. Classification (NCBI taxonomy): domain Eukaryota; kingdom Metazoa; phylum Chordata; class Chondrichthyes; order Orectolobiformes; family Hemiscylliidae; genus Chiloscyllium; species Chiloscyllium punctatum. The sequence continues at coordinate 13,322,693 of NC_092756.1, forward strand.
TGATTCGCAATGCACGAACTTTGCAACGAGTATATGCCACGCGGCAAGTTAAAAAGCATGCTTCCACTTATTAAAGTAAGTTTCTGGGGACTGACAGCCAGATTCCTCCTTACACTCGGAATTATGACAACACATAAACCAACAGCCTCTCTCAGAGACAAGTGACCAATGCCCATCTTGTGCCGGACAAACGTAGTTGACAAGATTGCACGCAGGGACTGCACAGAAAACTATAGAGGAGAAGCAGAGAGACGACCATCGAGCTGCATTCATGCAGTTCAGTTACCCTGTAAACCCCATGCACAGCTGTTCCTTGTAGGTACACACAGGGCACTGAGTGTCTCTGACTCCGGGACTTGGAACTCGGATTATATGACCGTCTGCAGCACTGGTTACTTCCTTGTGTGAGGTAATTCCCGATGGAACATATGTAAAACACGATAGCTCATTGAGACAAACGTCCAAAATATTACCCAAGAGACGTATTTCTGTTGTGTTTCTGGTCCTGTTCCTGAAATGACATCCAGCATTGTACTTATTGTGTGCTTCCTGCCGGTTCGGTGCATGCTTCCGTGATCGCATTGTGTGCAGTAATCTGCGTTTTAGCTGCAATTACGTGTGTTTCAAACCCAGGACCACCGGCCTAAATTTGGTTTTCCTCTTCTCGTGCGCAACTGAAACACAGTAAATGATTAATTAATATTGGGAAATGACATACACAGGCGTGTGAAAAGACCAGTTTCCGTGGCAATTATGCAATGGTTAGAGATTACTTTGATTCAGGAGATAAGGATGGAAAGTGTGTTTGGGTAGAGATGAGGAACATTGAGGAAAGAGGAATCCAGCTGGTGTGGCTTACAAGAACACTAACAGTAACCACAGTGTAAAAAAAAACGTACAGGAAAAAATACCGCCTGTGAATGATAAAAGAAGGCAAGAATTATGGGAGACATTCATTTCCCTTCTTCCTCTCCCGTTTGAATTGCAAAGAAACTTTGAAGAAAAACAACCGAAAAGTCATATATGTGCCCCATCGCACAACGTGCGCCGTACCTTGGTCATTGATTACTGTACGTTAGAATACTTACAATGTGCAAACAGGTCCTTCGGCCCAGCAACTCCATACCGACCCGCCCGAGCCCAAATGCATTCCTCTCCTTTAACCCCGTCAATTTAGCGCGGCCATTTCAACAAACCGGTACATTTTTGGACTGTGGGAGAAAACCAGAGCAAGCGCACGCAGCCACATTCAGTTGCTTGAGGCGGGAATTGACCCTGACTCTGGAGCACTATGAAATACCAGCGTTCACGATGGTGTCAGCGTGAGATGGGACTTATTTGACGTCTTTAATTGGGAAAATTCTCTGTCACTGTGAGCATCTGGAAAGATCGGTTCCTTCGCAGGAAAAAGAAATGAATATGTCATTAAACTTTGTTTCATGTCCAAGAAAACACAGATCAATAGCTCCCTTGATTACCTATACTGGTCATGTTCGCAAAGAGATCTAGCAAATTGCCAAGTGTGGTTTTCCTTTCAATGAATAATTTTGACTCAATTTGGCTGCAAATGTCTTTTCCTAACTTTGTGCTTTTCTTCGTTTACATTGGTGTCTCGCACCTTACAAATGACAGCAAAGGGATGAAAGGCGATGGAAGCATTTAACTCATCAAGTCAGTGGCAGCTTTCCATGAGATCACGGCTGATTTGGTCAATGCTCAACGACAGCATGCTGGCTGTAGTCATGGCCGAGTGGTAAAGGCGATGGATTAGAAATCCATTGGGGTTTCCCCACGTAGGTTCGAATCCTGCTGTCTACGTTATGAATGGCTCCCTGCTGGGCCAATTCAAAGTTCAGAAAGCCTGCTTTTTGGCAAAGCAGGCCTGTAATTTGATTAGACTTGGGAAACTCGAGTTCTTCATCAGAAATGTTCCACATTTAAAACATTAAAACAGTGGTTAGAACTGCTGCCTCACAGCGACAGAGACCTGGGTTCAATTTCCGCCTCAGGCAACTGTCTGTGTGGAGTTTGCACATTCTCCCTGTGTCTGTGTGGGTCCCCTCCAGGTGCTCTGGTTTCCTCCCACAGTCCAAAGATGTGCAGGCCAGGTGAATTGGCCATACTAAATTGTCCCGTAGTGTTAGGTGAAGGGGGAAATGTTGGGGAATGTGTCTGGGTGGGTTGCTCTTCCGAGGATCGGTGTGGACTTGTTGGGCCGAAGGGCCCGTTTGAATACAGTAGGGAATCTAATCTATCTCTGTTTCTCTTTCCAGATACACTGCTCGACACATCGGGTTTCTGCACTTGTTATTGAACGCCCTGAGCAGAAGTGCTGCTTTTCATTAGATTCCTTTAATCCCTTGTCCTCTGTTATCTGACTCTGTCCATTGGCAACACTTCCTCCTGCTCGTCAGAATGCTCATTCCCCACCGCTAACTCTCCCATCATTACAAACAGCCGCAGGAAATTGCCACTTAACCATCTTTGTTCCAAAGTGAAACTCACCAGCCTAGGAATTCTCTCCACCAAATGGGACTTCTCATCACTGGACATGGTGCAAGCCAGAGGATTGTGAAGAGATACTGTGAAAATATTGTCAGTTGGCAGTTGGAAAAATGTTTAGGAAGCAAACCATATAATTTAGGCTCCAGCTTTGGAAATCTTGAGAAACTCTTTGGGAAATGGTATCATAGGAGATTGAAGAAGTGTAAATTGTCAGTCCGAGTAGAGGAAGGGACATTGACTCTGATGTTCTCGGCACAGGAACTGATCTGAGACATTGAAAGAATTCTCGCTCCCGTACGTGAGGAATACAAACTTCATCTGGACTGTGGGACAATGAAAAACTCTGGAACACTCAAGACAATATCCAAATATTGACTGAGATCACGACAGTACGAGTACAATAGATGGGCCAGTTTTTGTCCCGTGTGTGCGGGAGGGCTTCCTGACACAGTATGTAGACATGCCTTCAAGGGAAGAAGCCACGTTCGATTTAGAACTGGGTAACGAGCCTGGCCAGGTTTTTGATTTGGAAGTAGGTGAGCACTGTGGAGACAGCGATCACAATTCTCTCAGGTTTACTTTCGTGATGGAAAGGGATAGGTGTACTCCACGGAGCAAGAGTTTCAGCTGGTGGAAGGGAAATCACGATGCAATGAGGTAAGATTTAGGAAGCGCAGAGTGGGGTAGGAAACTGTAGGGGATGATCACATTAAAAATGTGGAGCTTATTCAAGGAAAAGCTCCTGTGTGTCCTAGATAAGTATGTACCTGTCAGGCAGGGAGGAAGTTATAGAACGTGTCCGTGGTTTACTAAGGAAGTGGAATCCCTGGTCAAGAAGAATAAGAAGTCTTATGTTAGGACACAACGTGAAAACTCAGTTAGAGCGCTCGAGGGTTCCAACGATATCAGGAAAGACCTAAAAAGAGAGCTGAGAAGAGCCAGGAGGAGACATGAGAAGTTGGTGGCAGATAGGATCAGGGTTAACGCTAAGGCTTTCCATAGGTATGTCAGCAATAAAAGAATGACGAGAGTTAAATTTGGGACAATCAAGGATAATAGTGGGAAGTCGTGTGTGGAGTCAGTGGAGATAGAGGAAGCACTAAATAAATATTTTTCGACAGAGTTCGCTATAGATAATGAAAATGTTGGCAAGGAAGATACAGAGATACTTGCGTCTAGACTAGAAGAGATTGAGGTTCACAAGGAAGAGATAGTAGAAATACTGCAGAGTGTGAAAATAGATAAGTCAGCTGGGCCGGATGGGATCTATCTGATGTTGTTTAGCAAATGCAGTGCAGGAAGGTACAAATCAAGCTGATGCTAACAACGGCTCGTTTTGAGCCGCTAATTTGCAGTGAAGTGGCGGCGCCAATAAAAGGTGTCACGCAGCTCGTCTAATTCCACATCCTGAGCTCGAAATGACCAGATGTCTTTCGCTGAGTTTCGGCAGGGTCTTGCTTAGATGACACCATGACACGTTTTCACTGGAGTGGATCATGAAATCGCGTCGTGACTGTGAATAAAACGATGGAAACTTCCAGCAGAGAAGGAGGCGACCCTGAAGCAGACAGCTGAGGACAAATATTTCTCCTTTTCCAGTGAAAGGCACTACTTCACAAATTGGAAACTTCGAAGTGAAGCAGTCTTGGTGATTATCTTCGTTGCTTGTTCACCTTTTTAATTCTGATTCCGTGAAAGTCCAGGGCATTACATATCGACATTCTGCCAGTGGTGAGCGTGTTTCTTGGGCCAGTGGCTTAATGGATAACGCGTCTGTACTTCAGATACAGAAGTTTGCACGTTCGTGTCGCACCTCGCTCGAGGGGAATGTCTCACTTTAACCGTGCCCCATGTTGACGCTCCCTTGCGAAGTCCTGCTGGGACACCGCTTCTGTGCTTCCGCATTTAAAACTTGCATTTGTCCTATTGTCCATTTCAAATTCCAGCTCACCATAACGTAGACCTATGTCGGTTTGGGGCTATCTTTCTGTGTGTCTCCCTTTGTGGGTGAAAATGAGCATGAATTCCTCAGAAGAGTTGCAAGTCGTTGTGGAGGTGTGATACTGCTGCCCCATTCTTGTGCTATTTATGAACACAGGATAAAGTCGTTGGCATTTGCCCTGGGAACATTAGAACACACGAGACTTTGGGCCAAAGTTGGAAACTGCGACTAGAATCGATGGCTTTCTGATTCGCTGCAATGCACACAGGCGGAATGGCCATTTCCCACTTTGTAAATCTACGAAGACAAGTTGAAAATAATCTACAATGAAAATGTTCAGAAAGGGAGTTTTATTTACACCAAATACGATAGTATCTATCGGCTTTTCTTGTTATTTACTTGTGAGGATTCGGTACTCTCAGCACCGTGGCCTGAATCATGTTCCCGCTCATGGAATGGTTGTATTGTTCAGCTAACATATCGGTGTACCAGTACTTCTGCCGATTTTCCGATGCCAGCAGGTCATTGGTTTTGTCCAAAACATTATGAATGTTAACACAATACAAATAGCTGCAGTTGGTGGAAATCTGAGTCAAAAACGAAAATTGTTTGCGGAACGCAGAAAGACTGGCAACAGAATCGTCGACTTTCCTGCTCCTCGGATGCTGCTGTGCTTTTCCAGCATTTTCTGATCTAAACTCAGGCTTCCAGCATCTGCAGTCCTCACTTTTGCCTAGTTCCTTCAGTGTCGCTGGTTCCCAATTCAAGAACTCCATCTCTAGCGGTTTCATGTCTGTACCTTCATGCTGTGGAGTTGAAGCGTGAAGAAAAGTAACTCACCCCCTCAATCTCTGGGGTAATGAGGGGCTGAAAATGAATCGTATCACATTGAAGTATATATACATGCGACGTAATCTCTGTCTTTTATTGGGAACCATCTCTTTCATTGTAACCATCAGGAAAGACCATTTCGTTCGCCAGAAAAAGAAATGAATATGTCACTAACCTTTGTTTGTTTCATGTCCAAGAATGCTCAGATCAATAGCTCCCTTGATTCCCTCTGCTGGTCATGTTCGCAAAGAGATCTAGCAAATTGCCAAGTGTGATTTTCCTTTCAATAAATAATTTTGACTCAATTTGGCTGCAAATATATTTTCCTAACTTTGTGCTTTTCTTCTTTTACATTGGTGTCTCGCACCTTACAAATGACAGCAAAGGTATGAATGGAGATGGAAACATTTAACTCAAGTCAGTGGCAGCTTTCAATGAGATCACGACTGATTTGGTCAGTGCTGAGGACGCGGTGCTGTCTGTAGTCATGGCTGAGTGGTTAAGGCGATGGATTAGAAATCCATTGGGGTTGTTCCACGTAGGTTCGAATCCTGTTGACGACGTTATGGAATCTTTCCTGCTGTGACAAGTCAAAGTTCAAAAACCCTGTTTTGCAAACCAGGCCTGTAATTTGATTGGACTTGGGAAACTTGAGTTCTTCATCAGAAATGCTCCACATTTAAAACATCTCTGTTTCTCTTTCCAGATACAATGCTCGACACATCGGGTTTCTGCAGTTGTTATTGAACGCCCTGAGCAGAAGTGCTGCTTTTCATTAGATTCCTTTAATCCCTTGTCCTCTGTTCTCTGACTCTGGTCATCGGCAACACTTCCTCCTGCTCGTCAGAGTGATCATTCCCCACCGCTCCCTCTCCCATCATTACAAACAACCGCAGGAAATTGCCACTTAACCATCTTTGTTCCAAAGTGAAACTCACCAGCCTAGGAACTCTCTCCACCAAACTGGACTTCTCATCCCTGGACATGGTGCAAGCCAGAGGATTGTGAAGGGATATTTTGAAAATATTGTCAGTTGGCAGTTGGAAAAATGTTTAGGAATCAAACTATATATCTTAGGCTTCAGCTTTGGAAATCTTGAGAAGCTCTTTGGGAAATGGAATCAGAGGAGAATGAAGAAGTGTGAACTGTCGGTCCGAGTAGTGGAAGGGACATTGACTCTGATGTTCTCGGGACAGAAACTGATCTGAGACATTGAAAAAATTCTCGCCTACGTACATGAGGAATGCAAACTTCATCTGCACTCTGGGACAATGAAAAACTCTGGAACACTCAAGCCAATATCCAAATATTGACTCGGATCACTACAGTACGAGTAATATAGATGGATCAGTTTTTGTTCAGTAAGTGCAGGATGGCTTCCTGACACAGTATGTAGACATGCCTTCAAGGGAAGAAGCCGCTTTCGATTTAGTACTTGGTTACGAGCCTGGCCAGGTTTTAGATTTGGAAGTAGGTGAGCACTTTGGAGACAGCGATCACAATTCTCTCAGGTTTACTTTCGTGATGGAAAGGGATAGGTGTACTCCACGGAGCAAGAGTTTCAGCTGGTGGAAGGGAAATCACGATGCAATGAGTTAAGATTTAGGAAGCGTAGCATCGGGTAGGAAACTGTAGGGAGTGAGCACATAAAAAATGTGGAACTTATTCAAGGAAAAACTCCTGTGTGTCCTAGATAAGTGTGTACCTGTCAGGCAGGGAGGAAGATATTGAACGCATGAGCCGTGTTTTACTAAGGAAATGGAACCCCTGGTCAAAAAGAACAAGAAGTCTTATGTTAGAACAAAACATGAAAACTCAGTTCGAGCGCTCGAGGGTTCCAACGACATCAGGAAAGACCTAAAAAGAGAGCTGAGAAGAGCCAGGAGGAGACATGAGAAGTTGGTGGCAGATAGGATCAGGGTTAACCCTAAGGCTTTCCATAGGTATGTCAGCAATAAAAGAATGACGAGAGTTAAATTTGGGACAATGAATGATAATAGTGAGAAGTTTTGATTGGAGTAAGAAGAGATAGAGGAAGCACTAAATAAATATATTTCGACATTTTTCGCGATAGAAAATGTAAATGTTGGCGACGAAGATATATAGATACTTGCATCTAGTGTAGTAGATATTGAGGTTCACAATGATTAGGTGATAGATATACTGAAGAGTGTGAAAACAGACAAGTGCCCTGGGCCGGATGGGATCTGTCCTAGGATCCTCTGGGAAGCAAGGGAAGAGATTGATGAGCATTTGAAATTGATAGTCAAATCATCGTTGTCTACAGGAATAGTGCCTGTGAAATGCAGCATAGCATATGTTGTTCCCTTGTTCAAAAAGTTTCATCGAGACAACCCTGTTAATTGCAGACCAGTGAGTCTCACTGCAGTTGTTGGTAACGTGTTGGAAAAGGTTATTAAAGATAGGATTTATGACCATCTCGAAATGAATAATCTGATCAGGGACATTCAGCACGGTTTTTTGAAGGGTAGGCCTTGCCTAACGAATATTGTTGACTTTTTTGACAAAGTGACCAAACAGGTAGATGACAGTAACCCGGTTGATGTGGTGTATATGGGTTTCAGCAAGTTGTTCGATAAGTTTCCCCACAATAGGCTATTATACAAAATGCAGAGGAATGGAACTGTGGGAGAGATTGCAGCTTTGATCAGTAATTGGCTTGCCAAAAGAAAACGGTGTTGTAGTTGTTGGAACATGTTCTTCTTGGTGTCCATGTCTTGGCGGCGTACCACAAGGGTCGGTGTTACGTCCACTATTGTTACATGAGATCTAACCTTGCCAATCAGTCTCCCATGGGGAACATTATTGAACGCCTTACTGAAGTCCATATCGATCACATTTGCTGCTCTGCCCTCATCAATCTTCGTTGTTACTTCTTCAAAAAACTCAATCAAGTTTGTGAGACATGATTTCCCACGCACAAAGCCATGTTAACAATCCCGAATCAGTCCTCGCCTTTCCAAATACATGTACATTCTGTTCCTCAGGATTCCCTCCAACAATTGGAGTATTCTTGGCAGATGCAGTTTCATGGAGGGAATGCGAGGTCATATACTTTGTTGGGAAGAATCAAAAGACACACTAGTGTTAAAATCGATAGAAACGCAAAAGAAGTGTGGTGCAGAGGAGTCTCAGTGTTCTTATTCATGAAACCAACAAAGCTTAATCACATATTTATTTCTTGCTGGCAAAACAAAGCCTTTTCTGATGCTCACAATTGAAGAGATGGTTTCCAAGAAAATAGGAAAATTAAGTCACCAATAGAGTAATCAATTACCAAGATATCCCTCGTGATGTTTTATGGGACATGTGGGATTTTTCTTATTTTGGTTCTCCAAACGTTTTTACAATGGAACCGAGAGTTTTAGATGGCAAGTTAAGATCACGCATGACTATTGCCATTTTTGTCACTCACATGCATTTTTCCCCCTTGTACGATTTATTTCGCTTTGTGGTTACTGCGAGTGGGCTTGTAAACTACACATGCTTGTGAGTTCATTCCTCACTGTTCCTCCACTCCAGCCAAACAGACTTTACATCCTTATTTCCTGAATCAAGGTAATCTCTAACCATTGCATAAATGTCATTAAAACTTCGGTATTTCACACGCCTCTGTATATCATCTTTCAATATCAATTGATCCTTTACTGTATTGCAGTTGTGCATAAGAAGAGAAAAATAGAAGAGATAATGGTGGACCTCCGCTTCACACACCCGTTATTGAATCGAAAATACAGATTCCTGCCCATAATACGATCGTGGAAGCATGTGCCGAACCCTCAGGAAACACAGAATAAGTGCAGTGCCACAGGGCATGTCAGGGACAGCCCCAGAAGGACAACAGAAATGCTGCTCTAAGCTCCTATTTTGGATGTATTTCTCAATGAGCAATAGAGTGTGACATGCGTTCCATCAGGAGTTACCTCACATAAGGAAGTAACCAGTGTTGCAGACGGTCATATCATCCGAATTCCAAGCCCTGGAATCAGAGACATTCAATATTCTGTGCATAACTGCAAGGAACAGCTGTCCGAGGCGTTTTTACAGTCCAGATGAAATTATGAATGCAGCTCTCTAGTTGTCATCCTCTTTCTCCTATGTCGTGTTTCGTGCAGTCCATGCGTGGAATCTCGTCAACCACGTTTGAACTGCACATGATGGTGTATTGGGCCTTGCTATCTCGTGAGTTGTTATCTGAGTGAGGCCATCGGTTTCTGTGCTGTCATATGTCCGAGTGTTCGGAAGAATCTGGATATAGTTTTCCAGAATTTGTTTTTAACACAGGGAAGCATGATTTAAAAATTACCTCATAGCAAATCCACTTTGAGAACTTTGTGTGCCATGCATTTGCGAATGAAGGTGGGTGGATATTGGTATTTGGCAAAGAATTTGTGTGGGCATCAATCCAGCAGTCCCTAGTAGCAAGACGTACAAACGGCAGGGGCCACACATTCGACTAGAATAGCACAACATTAATAGGACAGGGCAAGCAGAAGACAGCCAGACAATTCATGGAAGCAGGGCACTCATCCACGGATTCCATACGTTGGACCCAATCTGCAATCCCAACAAACGGAAGCAGTGGGAATGAAACCAAATGAATTCGTACCAAAACATGAGAGCAGCGCTTCACAGGAACCTCTACAGCGCTGAGAATGTCACCCAGAAAGGGAGGAAAAGTCTGCAAACCATCTACCTAGCGTAACCGAACCTTTCAACAAGAACTCCAGAAACATCCGAACAACACATCTTTCTGCTCCAAAACACTCCGCTTTTCAACAACAGAGAATTGCACACTCTACTACCGCGTGTAAGATGAGAATTGCAGTCCCTACACGACCAAGGGCGGCAGTAAGAGCGAGGAGAAACAGCTGCCACTGTCATTCCACAGCTCCAAACGCTCTCTTTGAAAGGTACATTGTCGTATCAATGTTGGGGCAGCAGTAGAATAGGGGAACTAAACAGCCTGCGCTGTGTATTCATATTCTGGACAATGTGAGTTGTTCACCGTTTTCCCTGAAAGTGAGTGGACGTCCTTATTTCACCGCTGTTGTGAAGCCTGATCCTGCACTGAATCTGCTCCCTCGTATTTTGTTGTTGTGGCTAAAATGTGAGCAATCGCAACGTGAAACTTTGTTATATTTCTCTCATTTCCTTCATTACTGTCCTGGTGAGGCAGGCTGGAGATTGGCTCACTCGATCAGATGGAGGCACCAGCGCATTGTTGACCTAATTTAATCGAGAATATAATTGGTAATATTCACTTTGCATGGTACATTTTTCTGTTTTGTTTAATGTTACTTGAGCACTTTCTGTTAATGGGAATGCACTAAATCTCCAGAATGTCGGGAAGCTCCGTTTGGAATTGCTTCGGTGTTATTTGTGTGAGCAGTTCTTGACATACACGTCTCGCACTGCCCCACAGACAGAAGTAATGAGTTTGTGTGTCTGATAATGAGTTTGGCACCTGGTCCACGTTAAGAGCTGTCAGTTTTTGGATTCACTGGAGAGTTGAGGGGATAACACGATTTGTGAGGTTCTTTTTTAGTCAACGAAATTATTTGATGGAGAACTTGAGAATGTATCAAGGAGAATGGCCATTGTCTGTAAATGTCTGGAAAACATTCCTCTCTGTGTCATTTCAAAACATTATGCCTCATGAAAACAATTAAATTTCAAACACGCTGACTTAGAAACAAACAGCATGCGTTTTTGCAAGTAGTCTATTCAAACTGTTGTCAGGTACTGGAGTGTCACAGAACTGCCGAGCAGGGAAACAAACCTTCCTATCCACCTTGCACCTGTTGAACAGATGACCGTAACAAATCTAAACATATTTGCCAATATTTGTCCCTTATCTCTCCGAACAATTCCTGTCTGCATACCCATTTAGATGCCTTTGAAGTGTAGTGAGTGCACCAAACTCTGCCACTAAATGTGGCAATTTATTCCACATGCACAAATATGTCTGTATTAAAAACAAGTGTCGCTCACATCCCTTTCAAATTGTACTGCTCTCACATTAAACCGAATCTATCTCACTTTAAACTCACGTCACTTCTGAAAAAGTGTAGATTGACTATGTTCTCTGCTCGTCTACCTCATGATTTTGTAAACTTTTCCAAGGACATCCCTCAGGCCTGAAGCTCCGGGGAAAACTGTCGAAGAATATTCAGCTTCTCAATAATGTCCACACCGTGCAAACCTTTCAAATCGTTGCAAATATTTTTTTAAATTATGCTAAGGTATTCATAGAAAGTGCCAGGGAAATCTTCTGAAGTGAAGTGATGCTGAAACATTAGTCTTGACAGGTTTAGCGCTTAGTTATCGTCAGGGAGCGTCGCCGAGTGGTTTAATGTAGGTGAAAACAATGAATGCAGATGCTGGAGACCAGATTCAGGATTAGTGGTGCTGAAGAGCGCAGCAGCACAGGCAGCATCCGAGCAGCAGTAAAATCGACGTTTCGGGCGAAACCTTGTATGAAGGGCTTCTGCCTGAAACGTCGATTTTTACTGCTCCCCGGATGCTGCCTGAACTGCTGTGCTCTTCCAGCACCACTAATCCAGAGAGGCTTAATATGATGGGTTTAGGATCCAGTCTCTATTGCGTCGTGGGTTTGAAACCCAACTTTGCAATAGAACAACTGCAGGCAGCTTTTTATGACTGAACTACACAGGTCCTGATATTGCTTTGTGGGTGTGTTTGTTACTCCTCGGGTCTCTCACCCTCTCTGCGATAAACACGGGAACATGAGCAACTGATTCTTAAAATAATGCGAACCACTGCTCTCCACATCCTCTCGATCACTGTGCGTTTGGATGTGTACACGCACAATTTTGCTGCCAGTTGTTGTGTCTCAAATGATCAGAGCATTTGGCTGAAATGTTGGTTGTCCAAGCCCAAAAAGAGCAGAGAGCCTCAAATATTTCACATCAAGTATTGAGATCGACCATGTACTGACAATACAACCACGAGAACTCATCCATGATTGACCCTGAGTCCGCAATGAGTGAGACAGTCACGTGCAGCAAAATGTGACCTCACTCTCTACAAGCGCCTGCTGCCAACAGAAAGGGGCCACTGCAGTTTCAATCAGCGGCTTCCTGCCCAGCCCTGGGACACAGCTCATGGAAACCCCTTCCTCAGGAACGGCTGTTACCGTGGGAAAGGGTAAAAAAATTCTAATTCACATTGGAAATGGCTTCAGAAGATTGTTCCTGTTTTCAAAACATTTTATAATCAGAATTCCTTTCTCGAATATTAGAAGTGGTAAACTTTGTAGGCAGGTAGAACAAAGAAAGTGTTGATTGTGAGGACTCTGTCTCTTCAGCAGGTGGTATTCCCTCCACTCTAATCAGAAATGATTTGGTTTCCTGAGGTATTTTCCCGATTGATTTGCAGTCTGCCAGAGTGTCTGGGAATCACTTCGGTGACCTAAGGATCAGGGTCAAAATATGAAAATATTAACAGAGAATCGAAAATCCCGGGTCAAGGCCTAAATGGATTGTCATGGTCTGAAGGAATAAATATGAGAATTGAACGACTTGGAAAATGTTATTTGCAATGGGGAGGAATGAACGAGATTTTTGAAAATTGCAGTGTCAGCTGAATTAAAGTCAGTATGAGATGATAAATTAAGCAACACCAATCCTGCCCTGGTACGCTCAGTCAGTAGAGCTTGAGACCTTTAATCTCAATGGTGTGGGGTCGAGACACACGCAGGGCGCTGTTGTTTGTGAATAGGTTTGCCGCTCTCCATTAATGTTGCAAAAGCGAATTCACTCGCTGAGGCAGGTTTTGTTGACACAATCTTTTCCTCCATTTTTGATCATCTCTTGGTTTCTGAGTGAAAACTGTCTCCACTGTACTGCAGGTGCAAGAGACAAGGTTATCAGTTCAGCTGAATATGCTATAAACGATGTCCCTTCCAAATCGTGAGGTTCCATTCCAAATGCGCCCCAACCAAAATGTCCTGAGACGTCGAATGCGAATGGCCACATGACAGTGACAGCTGCATGTCAAATGGTGCTGCAATAGAATTAACTGAATGAGAATGCTTTGATGGAAACCGAATGGAACTCTCCCTGAAATTTTCCTAATTCACTCGGTAAATGATGTTGTTGTGTCCCCATATGTGTTTACGTAATGAACAGCTTATTGTCAGTAACAGGGGTGGGGGTGGTGCAGGATAGTGAGGTTTCCGTGTGGGTCAGAAGTGATTTGTTCGAACAGGGAATTCAAACGTCCACAGAGCAGACATAGCTGATTGGTCCAGGATCAGACTTTTCCCTTCTGTTTCAGTACCAACAAAAGAAATTGCGGGAAAATCTCAGCAGGTCTGGTAGAATCTGGAATGGAAAACCGAGTTAAGTCTTCAAGACCAGTGACACTTATTACTCCATGTCCATCTCCGTCTACCTTTTTATTGAATATCTCCTGACTCTCAACATTATACTCAGTTTCTCTTTTATTACTCCATCTCCAAACATTCTCCCAGTCTCAAAATTTAATAGCAGAACTGTTCCATCTCTCACCTCGCCGAGTTATGAGAGGAGGACTTCGAAATGCACGATTAACTCTGATTCTATTTCTTTAGGTACTGGATGGTGAGAGACCAGAAGGCATCGGAGGACAGTTAGAGCTTTCAGCCCATATCGTATGCCCGCCATTCGGTCATGACTCATATCGTTCCCAAACCAATTTTCAGCCTTCTATCTGTGACACTTTTCTCCCCTGAATTTAGGATCCAGTTTTTTTTTCCCAGAGTGGGACTGAAACTGTCCCAACCGTCTCCACATCTGTTGGCAGCTGTTACACCATATCTGTGTGTGATCGAGCTATTTCAGTCCCACACAGCAAACACGACTGTTCTGAGCAATGCAATCCCCGCTGCATGACAGATCGATCGGGTCTCTGACCCCACGGTTTTTCTGCGAGGCAGTAGTTAGCTCCTTCCCCACCCACGGCAAGGACCGGTGCTTCAAAATGTGGGGACAAAGAACGATAGGCACAAGAGTTTGTACAGGTTAGGTCGAAAGGGTTATTGTCAACTTCAGTGGAGTCCCTGCTTCAGAGTCTGGGTTTGAATCGCCCAGGCCTGGATAAAATTCCAAGTCAGGAAATGAAGATTTATTTCTCTTCTTGTGGCTAATCTGAATGAAAACCATTTTCTGCTTCCACAGAGAGCACAGTCCCGGTTCTGCCAGAAGGAATCCAATGATTGATTGCATCCAACTGGAATCATAGAGTCATAGAGATGTACTGCAGGGAAACAGACCCTTCGTTCAAACCTGTCCATTCTGAACGGAAATCCCAACCCAATTTGGTCTCTCTTGCCAGCACAGAGCCCCTTTCCCTCCAAACCTTTTCTACTCATATACAAATTCAAATGCCTCTTAAATGTTGCAATTGTACGAGCTTCCACCAAATCCGCTGGCAGCCATGGCAGCACATACACGAATAAATTGTCACTGCAAATCCCCTCTAAGGATCTCGCCTTTTTGGGCTGAAAATATCTCGCTGTTCATTCAATGTCGCTATGTCTAATTCTTGGAACTCCCTACCTATCGACATCATGGCTGTATCACTGTGTTAAGCACTTCGAGGACGAAGTAAAGTAACTTACCATCTCAATCTCTTGAGTAATTCTGGTTGGGCAGTGAAGCCTATCCCAAAGAGTGACGTGCATTCTCCAGAATTTCGTTTGAAAAAACTGTAGTTTCCAAGTGGACATCCGAAAGTGGTCCGGAACAAAAGTAAAGTTTCGAAGTGAAAGTAGGATAAACTGATAGTCAATGATGACTGAGATGAATGAGGCAGAAAGTGAGTGAGGAGCTGTTGGTACAAGGATCAATGTCAGTGCTAATGCTTTAGCCCTTACTGCCCACTGTTAGCACCAACTCACACACCACTCCAGGTAAATTCACCACAATTACCCTGGTCTCTTGATATGAGTTTCCCTCTGTGCATATTCAGGCGGTAATTCGGCCCCCAGAGGATGAACGCATACTGTTTATCCGGTCAGGTTAAAGAGGTGAAGGCATCAGTTTGAAATCAAAGCAAGAAGAGATTGCCTCTTCCTGTACATTTTCAGTGGACAGTCACTGGTTGTGAACTTCTTTCCTGCACAAACGAAGTTGATATAAATTCTCATCGAGCAGCTTTATTACAGAAAGGTAGTCTGATTAACTGTGATCAAACACTTCATTAAATGCCCTTATTGATTTGAAGAACCGTGTCTGTGTTTTCGTCAGTTAAAGCATATGGTAGGAACCAGACGTTAATGGTGTCCCATGCTGTCAAATGTTCTGTACATTGAAAGTTCATTGTTTAAACTTCTTGTAAAAGCCGTATTGTTTATTCAACATCGCGAAAGTGACGGCTCAGCATGCTTCTTGTGTTTGAGCTCAGACCGTTATTATTTCGTGCTACCAAGCCCTACCACCTAATGTGGACCCATTAGTCTATGTTCTATCCTGCTAATTCAACGCAGAGTTCTTTTCACTCTGTTCGACAAGGATTTGTCTATCTCTTCTACTATTATTCTCTGTCCGTCTTTTCAAGTTTTTTGGGAATAATGAAGAGACGCAGGAGACACTGCAGACTTGCAGGACAATGTTGTAGTAATAACGCATCCAATACGATAATGGCTCTCATTGTCTGGGGTCACCATTCATTGATTTTCGGCAAACGGCAATGGCATCATAGAAATCCTATAATTGGAGTGAAACTGCTTTTTTTCTGGTCTATTATGAATACTATTTAGAATTGTAAAAGCTCATAACGTTTTGAGTGAACAAATGTCACCTGATCTCAGACCTAAGTAACACAGACATTACTTGGAGATGGTGAGCCCAGTTCTACACACTCTGGCCGAGGTTGGGGGGGGCGGGGGGTGCGGAGAAAGCCACGGAACAGCCTCCGATTTTAACACTTTTCCAAGAGTAGAAATGAAAAATGAGGGATATTGACAGACAGAGAGTGGGAGAATGTAGAAGAGAGTGAGATGGTACAGAGAGACAAAGGGACACAAACAGAAATTCTCCATTCAACATGGCTGCTCATCGACATAAAGGAGAAGAAAAAGGTAATGAAGGACAGCCTTTCACCAACTCAGGGCAACAGCAACAGCATTACAGCCGATAAAGGAATTTTGCATTTTTCCAGATGACGTCTGTCAGCTAATGAGAGATTCTGGTAAGTATGCAGTTTCGCGAAGTGAAATTGACAATTACCCAGGCAATAAAACAATAAAAAGCATAAGTAGCCAGAATCTGTGATATGAAACAATAAATCTCTTTGTCTCCGCAGATGCTGTCAGGCCTGCAGAGTTTCTCTTTCAATTCCTGTTGTTGATTCAGATTTCCAGGATTCACACTTCTTTGTTTTATGCTAGTCAGAATCCTGTTTGTGACAATACTGGATTGATTGCCAGTTCCATTCAAATACCCTGCTTTGGGAAGGTTGTCAACAACATAAACGGTCAGAGGAAATCCCCCTTTGCTACAGCAGTGAGACCACTGAGTCCTTAACGGTACACTTACACGGAAAGTGAAATATGGCGCTGTATGTTTTCTCAATGAATCCACTTTTACTTTTTTCATTTGTGATCATTTTAGCTGCACATTCAGTTTATTTCTTTCTTCCATTTCTGTCAGCTTGGAAAAGGCCTTTCCGCCCATCTGCAGTGCAGGTCATTGGACATTCATCTTTTAGAGTCCAGGAGCTACTATTTCTTGGAGGACATTCTGCACTGCATCTCGGGTGGGGTGGATGCGAGGCTGTACCACTATATTCACCTGTCTATAGATATCGGAGAAGGGTCTATCTATTCCACACCACCAGGTTTCCTCATCGCTCTTCTGAATCTTGGTTATTATTACCCTTGCCATGGCACCTCCTTCTTTGATAACATGAAACCGATATTCCGTGTCAGGTGTAGCTGTAGCCGTGATGCATACTACTCAGTGCCAGTAACTGGGTACACAAGGATCTCTGTGTAAATATTTATTGCCTTATTTATAGTCGTCCTGGTTACCAAACGGGCATGGGTGGCATGTAAAGGTCAACTGAACATCCTTGGTTAAGATTACCGTCTGCTGTTGTATCCCAGACACCCCTGCCTTCATGACTCGTCCTGCCATGCAGCCCCATATTTCTATGAGTCTTCTAATCATTACTTACACTTATTTGGATCCGGTGTTGTCCAAAGTCTCCTCAAGGTCAGCTACACGTTTGCAACGGCTGGCGTGTTTCAACGTGGCTCTTTCGGCGATCTTAACAGCTGTCTGTGTTGTAGGGAGCCCTTGGAACGGTCCCAGCCAGCTCTTCGCCTTCATGCTTTTGCTCTTGAAGTCTTTCACCACTATCCTGTCTTCAGGTTCTAGATTGTGCATCTTCCCTTCTGCTGGTTGGGGTAGTGCTGCCCTTCTTTTGATTTTATATTTGAGACAGAATTGTGGAGAATTTTATATCGTAACATAATATCTCGTCCTCACAGTGGTCTGTTATCTGTTTTAAAATCGGTCTTGGCCAATTCCTGTATTGGGCCACTTTGCAAACAAAATCTCAAACGTCCTAATATTTACTCTTCCTCTCCTTCATATACATTAGCACAATTGGAAATGCCTTTGTCCATGTCACCTCGAGTTCCTCACAACATTTTGCCAATTTATTTTTAAGGATAGTTTTCTCTCTTTCCACTGCCCCACCGCTCGCTGGGTGGTAGGCACAATGCTGCCTCACCTTTATTCCCAAGTAATCACTGATCTGCTGTAGGGCAATATTTATAAATGGCTTTCCATTGTCGCTGCTTAGCCTTTCAGGGATGCCCCATCTCGGAATTATTTCAGTTAGCAATGCCTTGGCTACTGCACTGGCATCCTGTTTAGACGTGGGAGCACTTCCACCCCTTGGGAAAACATCAACTATCACCAGACAATGCTTTTTCTCTTCGCTGGGTGTTAGTTCAATAAAATCCATCTGTAAATGTTCAAAGTGTCTTTGGGATTGGGGGTGTTCTGCCTGATTCATTTGTATCAGCTCCCCACATTATTAGTGGCACAGATAACGCATTATTCACATTATTTTTATGAGTATTAAGTAAATCCCTTTCTGTACCAGCGTGCTGAAATATTGTAGTACCTCCCCTTTTTTGACACATGGTCCTTACCGTGTGTTACTTTGGTATAGAAAGGGAATAAAGGTCGTGGTAGACAGGGCTTCCTACTGGGGCCACACCACACCCATTCCCTCATTCTGCACCCTGCCCTTGTCCATTCACGCTTCTCCTTCGATATGGCCTGAGACAGTAACTCCCAAAAGTTTGCTTTGGATTACAAATACTTGACATACACATGTCAAACCCATCACTTGGCGGCTGATTGGCTGCCGTCCTTGCCGCTCAGTCTACATTTTCATTGCCTAGAGAAATTGAATCATAATTTTTTCCTGTGGGCTTCACATGTACATACAGTGATTGATTTAGGCAATCAGACTGCTTTCAGGGTGTCAGAGATCAGGCTATGGTATGTGATTGGCTTTCCAATGGAGGTCAAGAAGCCCTTGTTTTTCCACAGGGATCCAAAATTATGTACAACCCCTAATGCATATCTGCTGTCGATGTAGATATTCACTGTTCTTCCTTTGGCCAATTTACATGCCTCAATCAAGGCAATCAGCTCTGCTGCTTGCACTGACAGATGAGAAGGAAATTATCCCGCTTTGACTACCTCGTGGGTAGTTGCTTCAACATACCAGACACTGGCCTATCTCTTTGCTTCTGAATGCTGTCCTATCCACAATAAAACCCCGTATCCAGATTCTAAATTGGTGAATCCTACACGTCTGGTCTCGGGCTTCAAATGTCATCAATTACAGCGACACAGTCATGTGGGTCTCCGTCTCCTTCTGTGGGGAGAAGACAAGCAGCATGAAGGACGTTACATCACTTTACTGTCACGTTAGGCTTCTCCAATAGCACAGCATTGTATGTGAGCCAACGTGCAGCCGACATGTGTGCTGTGTTTTGCTCAGAAAGCAGTAAGGATACTGCATGTGGGACCAGTCGGTTTAATTCAACAAAGCCGACTATGTCCCTGGAAGCTACAACAGCCTTTTCAAATGCAGGCACGACACGGAGGCATTTTGCAATCCTGCCGTTACGGGATCTAAGTTGAGGTGAAAACTAAGCTACTGGCCTCAATTTTCCACTCATAATTCTGCATCAGCACAAATGTCATGCAGGCACGCTTCTCATCCACTGTTTGTACGAAAGGCTTGTTTGGATTTGGAATCCCAGTGTCGGTGTAGTTTGGAGTGCCATTTCAATTCAACAAAGGCACTCTAGGCCTCAGTGGTCACTGCAACGGACTCTAGCTCTGCAAACCTGAACCATGAACTATGTCACTTTTGGGCGCCTAAAGGGTTTCGTAATGCGGGTTAAACATTCTATGTAGGATCACATGACCAAAAAGGATAACAATTGTTTCTTCATGTGATGCTTTGAATTTTGCTGGTTTGCTTGAACTCTGTCTTGACCAATGGCCTTTCCTTGTTCAGATATTAAGTGACCTAAGAACTTCAACTGTTGTTCCACAAGTTGTAGTTGTGCGAGACTAGATGGCTGAGCTTCGCAAGCCTACCTTTCTCACATTGTTTCTCTGTTGATGCTGCGATTAAGCATTCGTTTACATACTGCAGAAGCGCTTCCCCCCCCCCCCCACCCCACCCCACCCCCGGTTAAAATAAGAGTCTCCAGACTCCTGTGCAAAGCCTCGTTAATTATGGTGGGGACTCACAGCAATGTTGACAATGTCAGGTGAAAGTATACCATTTGCCTTTGAATGGAAAAGTGAACCAGAATTGACTGTCGGCGTGTAACAGTAGACAAAACAAGGCATTTGCTCAATCCCCAATAGAGAGCCATTTACATCCGGTGGAATTTGAGCCAAATAAATTGGCAAAATGTTGGGAACATTTGGGGAGTGCGGAACAACAGCGTTCTTGATAACCTGCAGGTCATGAACAAACCTCCATTCCCCCGATTCACCTGGAATGTTTGCCTTTTTGAACGAAAAGAATGGGTGTTCTCACCAATGATTATTCACGGGGGTTATCACTGCAGCCTAGAAGAGAGATTCAAAGACTGGGAGTAATTCCTTGCACAGCCTCGGGTTTTAACGGCTCTTTTGCTTTGCAAGGACGATACTCAGACTTCGGGGTTATTCTTAAGGATTCGTATGAGGCCCACATCGTGTTTGCCTTTAGCGCTGAAATCAGTTGGGACCCTTCTTAATCTTGGGTCCGACACATCTACCATAGGTAAACGCCATTCGACACTCCTGTCGGGGATTACCTGGACTGCCTTGTCTGCCTGAGTTAGCCAATTTAGTTTCTTCCTATACGTCCTTATAACTGCATTGAAGCAGATACCCACACGGACCTGAAGATACAATGTTTCGTTTTTTGTGCCTGTCGTATCCATGGTCCCAAATTCTGACACCTGTCGCTGGATGCCTTCACCAATGATCCGTGAGGAGAAGAGTCTTCCACATCAAAAAAAGGGTCTATTTACCGTCACAGATACTTAAAAAAGTTTAAAGTGACAGCACATCTGTGATCATTCCAATAAAATTCGCACAATAACAACTGATCTGGTTTAACCAATCTCCTGAACCAATCCTTCTCTTATGATTTGTCAGGACCATCGCGGTGTATGTGTGCTGTGCAGTGCAGCATATCTCCAGCAAGAAAATCTGTGTTAATGGGATTAACATGGCGACTTGCTTCCTGGGTGAGTGAATCACTCACGGAACCTATCGCTTTCTGACATGCATCAGGGGTCGTGATTCGTATTTTCCAGCCTGCACTGTTAAATCTTCTTTTTGTATTACCTGCAAGCCCGTCGGGATACTGCGCAATTCGGACCCCAGTCTCACTATGAGATCCCGAGACATCAGATTTAAAGTACAGAATTCCGATAACAGAAATGAGAATTGGAATATTTCCCCAATACTGGTTTCACACAATAGGGGTGTGGTAAATGTCTCTCGTGTCACAGCTCCTGATGCGCCCATTAAGTTCAGGAAGCTTCCGCTCATCTTTATTTGCGTCCACTCTCTGAACTGCCTTGATTTATGAACTGAATATGTTGCCCTTGTATCTTCCAAAAAAGTAAGAGGTGCACCTTCCACATATAACATAGATGTAAGCATTGACTTATATGCATCATCGTTGTACTGAAAATATAGTTTACGCTTTGCAAACTCAGTGCTCAGTATAGAGGTGGGACATCTTTCAGTGCCCATAAGGTTAGTAGTAGAGATGAGCATAAGCGAGTATTCGTTGCCAAGCATAAAGCAAAGAGGCTTACCTGTAACTTTGGGGCTGCCCACCTCCACCTCAGCCTTCCTCCTTTAGTCACCCTGCTGCCCAGCCTCCAGGGCCGATTGAGGCTGTCTGGGCGTGCACTGCCTCACTCAGTGGTCCATTGCCTGCAAACAAAGCACCCACCAGATTTACCTCTGGCAGCCCTTCTTTTCACGCAGCACCTCCCTCCAATGGCTGGGCGACCATTTGCATCACAGTAAGCTGAGCTTTAAGTGTTTGCTTTTCCATCTTTAATTTCCATTTTTCCTTCTCTTGGGCCAGAAAGTTTTCAGCATGTAGCGCGTGGAGTTCCATCAAATTCAGGTTTCCCGTGTCCAGGTAATACATTGGCAAGACGCCTCATGTAATGGGCGCCTGATAGCTTTTACATATTCCCTTTAAAGTACAATTCGCTTCTTCTTATCAACACTTCAAGGTCAGTGGCCTGAAACATTCGAGTTCCTTTCCAGATATGGAGTTATTTTTTTCTAATTCCTTGGCTGTTGATATGGTAGTTTGCTGGCCTTGTAAGTCGGTTTAAATATACATAGATTTTCTTTCTGTCTGCAACACTTGCCCTCTGCAAAGTCAGGCCCTTACATTTTTTGTTTCCCTGTGCTTTTATTGGTTTCAAAAGAAATGCTAATTTTCCATTGCAATGGACAACACATTATTTTCACAGGTCGGTGCAATTTCGAGGGCCGAAGTGCCTGTACTCCACTGTAACGTTCTATGTTGTAAGATACATTTCCTGCTGGTTTCCGATGTCTCTCCTCACTGTGGAAACTTCCAGATACATCTTCCAGTGATTTGTCTGTACTTCATTCAATCCAGAAAACTGTCGTTCCTGCTGAGAATGTGATTCCTCTACAATGGAGAGAGGAAAATAGAGTCGATGACAAAGCTGAGATCACTTAGGTTCTGTCCAGAATCAACAAAAATTGCCCCAGTCTTCCAGTGTGCTGTCACTTTACATTGCATTTTGTACCCAAGCCATCATACCAGTCTCTGGTCTGCTGCAGTTCTTCTTCAAGGCACAGCGCAAGCTGAAAGATCGGGCAACTCATTTTCTACTGAAAGACCATGCAGATTTCAATCGAGTTCAATCATTTTGGATCCTGTACGCCCTCTTCCACATTTTTCACCCACCCATACATCCCATCAGTTCCGAACACGAGTCACTGGACTCGAAGCGTTCACTGTCCTTTCTCATCATAGATGGACAAGAGCTTCTGATTTAGTTCAGACATTTTGGCATTTCGTCAAAGTGCATTTCCTTTTCAGATGTAATCGCAAGACTGCAGGAACCGTCTGATTGCAGGAGGAGAAGTTCACAGGAGATGAAAATAATGCCAAGGGCTGGATTATTCCCACTGTGAAGGTAGATGAGCTACGCTGGGGCTGTGTAACTAAGCACAAAGAAGGCTGAGTGAGAAACTGATTAACATGCACATATTATGAAGAGGATAGATATGTATGACAGGAATAAGGCTTTTCAGGAAGGAATAATAACCAGTGACATAGATGAAAAGCAGGAGTAAAGTGGTTTAGAGGAGATTTAGGAAGAACGCTTTCACCCATAGAGTGTTGTTCATCTGGAATTTCTTATTTGAACGTGTGGTAATGCTAAGTGTTATGAGGATATTTCAGCGGTATGTAGCCGAACACTTAAAGATCCAGCGCACACGTGGATAAGGACCAGATACTGGAAAGTGTGACGCGGTCAGACAGACGTGAGATGGGTGTCCCGAACGAAATCGTTCTAAGGCAAACTATTGTGGTGAAAACTGGGTGAGGCCGCGACTCTGTGGTGCAACGGAAAGCGCGTTGAATTTCAACGCCTTTCTTAAGACTGCCATTCAAAAGTTGTGGATGCAAATCTCATCAGAGTCGAGTTTTAGTTTATGGTTTGAAAGGTGTTCAGACCAGTCTCGGCTGCTCATCTGCAAAACCTATAACATTCATGCAGAAACCCAACTGTCTCGAAATGCAACATTTTCCTCACAGCGATGAATAACTTTGATGTCTATTTATGGTAGAGATCGATAAATATGTGATCGCCACTTGGCAACACGATGATATGGATACGCTGGAAAAAGACATAAAAGTGCTGTGTGAGCTATGATGGTACAGAATGGTGTGGCCGGGCAGGAGCGGTGTTAAGAATGGCCTACCTCTGCTCCTTTCTGCTTGAGTCTTTTCTGGCCCAGGTTTTTAAACAACCACAATGAGAACAATGTGAATCTACACCAACTAATATTTTCTGTCTCACCTCCACCTCGCTACCCTCCAAGCTGGAATCGATAGCTCCTGTTTCAGCTTTAGGTCAGACAGTAGAGGATTCTCACAAGTTCTCTGTCAGGCTGAACATCCCTTCATATAGGTTTCCAAGTGGACACATGGAGTAAGCGATTACATGGATGCTGGGGATTGAGGGACAGATTTCCCTCTTGCTGGGCTAGAATTCTGGCCAAGGTAATGAACATAAATTTCTGACATTTTGAAACTTACTCTGGATTCTTGCGACTTTACTAATTAAACTAAAATTCAATTTGCCCTTGCATAACATGATTAATTTATCACTATTTATAAAACAAAACCATGCCACATGCCCTTGGATGTAGTAATGCAGAAGATTGTTGACGTTGTGTACAGTGTGGGTCATTGTGCCGTACGAACATTCCAAAGGATGCTGGTGAAGTACCAGTGAATTGAATTCTCTGACGAACTGATACCGATAGAAGGAGAATCCCAGTACAGTAGCGACATAATATTGCCTGTGATCAACGCAGGAAGCCACAGTAAACGAACACAGAATTCCATTCTGCCTATTTTCACCACATTTTACTATTCATGTTCCTGAACCTGATGCTCCATAATCGATGATCAATCATCAGTATAACCTCCTCTGCGCTGGGTTTCATTTCAGATCTTCAGCAAAAAAGGAGTAATTGGTTTGAGGGGCCCAGTGGTAAGATCAGAAGCCATTGGTCATCAGTACACGGCAGCTCCAGTGGTGCAATTCGTCAGTTTGATGTAATTGCACGACAGACTGGAAGTGCGTAAGGTGCCCAAGTTGCACATTCGGTTCTCGCCAGGTGTTGGTTTTACTGATAGTGACCAGAGATGTTTGCAACTTCAAACTGAAGAACAGCTCAAACACCGAATATTACACTGCAATAAAGTTCATTTTGGCCCTAACGTTGCATCGACCTGTGATACCAATCTGACCAGTATTTTACCATCATAATCCCCAAGTTTATTCAATGACCATTTCATTGCCCTGAAAGTTGATGGGTCGACGAGTGTTGAAGGCAAGGCGTTCAGCACCGTTACTACTCACTGATAAAGGAACCTACCTCGGGATCTATCACCCTCAATTTACATCGATGTGCCCCTGTGCCAAAATTACCATTTGAAGAAAAATGCCTTCACTGTCCACCTTATGGCAACTTCTGATCATCTTCTATGTCTCTCTAAATTCACCCCTCAAACTTCTCGTTGCTATCAAAAACCGCCTCAAGTCCCTCAACCTTTCCTCGTAAGACCATCTCTCCATAGAAGGCAACATCCTGGAAAATGTGGTCTGCACCCTTTCCAATGCTTTCACATCCATCGTATAATGTGGCGACCAGAAATGCACGCAGGTCTACGAGTGCGGCCACACCAGTTAACTTCTGGAGCTGCAAAGTTATAATTTCACTCTGAAACTGAATCACTCGCCCAAGAAAAACTAACACAACGTACTCCTTGCAAACAAACCTGTCAGCGTGGGTGGTAACTTTCCGAATTTGAGATACATGGGCACCGAGATCGCTCTGCACATCTTCACTTCCAAGAATATAACAATTAGCCAGTAACTCTTTATTCTGACCGTCATGATGTCGATTCGAGCCGAGTTCGCTGCAATCACAACGCAGAATATGAACTACTAAACGGTTACAGCATTCCAGAGGCCACACATGTAAACTATAACCAGTATGGTAGCAGAGGAAATGTCAGGAAGAATGTACAATATCAGGACTTGGCGACAGGCATGTGGGAACGCAGAATGAACCAAATCTTTAACTTTGGCATCCCCAGAGACTGTGGAGGTTCCATGAATGAGAGTACAGGAGAATGGGATTAATGAAACGCTCCAAACTCTTGGGAGAGTGCAGAACATTGTTGAAACGTATGCTTCAAAAGTATTATAGTTGAACACCGGATACTTCATCGCTGTGCCCACACAAGGCAGGACCAACTGCTGCAGGCAATCACACATCATCCCAGTTCCCGACCCGAAATCAGAGAAACCGAAGTTCATATTCTGCGTTGTGATTGCAGCGACCTCGGCTCGAATCGACATCATGGCGGTCAGTTCATTCAAAGTTTTACTTTTGGTGAAACACGGTCAGAAATTAATAATTTTTACATGATAATATTTTCTGAGGTGAGGATCTGTTTTCCATCTAATTTTGTTCTCTGATGTTTCTGCGTTTCATGTATCAGGATTTAAACCCAAAAGTTCTCGAAGATGTCTCTCCCTCGCACTCTCCCTGACTCTCGTTTCCGTCCCTCGTCCCATTTGACTGAGCATTGCACAATCAAACATACACTTTCACTTTGAATCATTCACGGAGATCCAATTGTAAACTGGGATGAAATGACGGGAGAGAGGCGCGTGTATTTCCGAGGTTGGGACATCTCCTGGTCAAAAGCGGGGCGGAAGGGAATACTTGCCCCCATTTATAATATTATGACCATAAACAGTACATGTTGCTGAGACAGCCGATTGGCGCATCTTTGGGGTGGCAAGGTTCGAAATTTAATTTTCCTGTTTGGGTCAGTGTTTTTGATATTGGCATCTGCTTTTGTTCGCATCAACTCAGAATCAGCTTCTTGTTCCCAATAAATACTGCAACCTGGAGAAGGTGGTGTTGTGGTTATATAATAAACTACTCATCCTTGGGCACTCACACACGGAACTGGTAATGTTAAAGTTCGATGAATAAAACCTGGAATGAAAGCCTGACCTCAGGAACAGAGAACATGCCTTTAATTTCCTGCAATCCCAATCATGGATGTCCCTTCTGCAGGGGATGCTACCATCTTTACCCAATCCTGCCTACTTGTGACTCCAGGACCTGAACAACATAGCTGACCGTTAATCCGAGAATGACGACCGTGTGGGAAAGCAGGCCATTCGGCCCTTCCAGTCGACACCATCCCTACGACGCACATCCTTGCAGACCCACACTCCATCTCTATTCTGTTCCCCTTCATTTCCCATGGCTGATCCCAGTAACCCGCACACTTTCAGACTGTGGGAGGAAACTCACACAATCAAAGAGAGAATGTGCAAACTGCACACAGTCACACGAGACTGGGATCAAATCCATGTCTCTCGTGCAGCGAGTCAGCAGCGAATCAGAAAGAACAACATATGTTGTCCTGACCAGCGACATCCACAACCTATGGGTATATCAGGAAGCATAAAAACACGTTCACAACATGGACAACGGGACTTGCGTCTGCGTGGATTTTATTTGAACCAATCGTTCATCCTGGGAAGATACAAGGACACCGATATCACAGAGAAACCAGCGGAATGCGGGATTCAGTTACCTGCTGAAGTGGAATCTCATCTACTCAGTCAAACTGGGGACAGACTATTCAACAACCCCGTGTGTGGGACTGGCTCAATGAGCAGAAGAACCTCGAGATTTACCAGCAAGGTTACATATCCCAGAAGGAGATCAACTAAACTGTCAACGCTGCTGTTAATCCAAACCAGCTGCCAGTTTCATAGCGTCAAAGTCATAGACTCACACAGCATGAAAACAGGCCTTTCACACCTAACAGCTCATACTGAACATAATGACAAATTAAACGAGTCGCATCTGATGGCTCTTGTAACTGCTGATGGTTAATAATGCCCTTGTGATATTATTACTGCATTGTTAATATGAATGTCCAGATATAATTCTGTGAACATGGGTTCAAACCCTGGCATGGCAGATGCTGGAATTTTATTTAAATAAATCCCTAGAGTCTAATGATGATGTTGAATCAGTTGTTGTAGATCTGATTCACTAATGCCTGATATGGAAGTAACCTGCCATACCGATCTGGTCTGGCTGGTATGTGACTCCAGATCCATAATATCGTAGTTGATTCTGATCTTCCCTGTGGGCAATGAATTATGTACTAGTCATGAATGAATAGCTTTTATTAATCCCACTGATACTTTCCAACTCATTTATCGATCCAAATATCCTGTAATTATTGTAAATGTACTTTCATTCATCACTGCCTCAGGAAGTGAATTGCAAACATAAACCATCCTCTGTTTTAAAAAGCCTCTTTTTATTTTAAATCCCTCTTTTCACTTTAAACATTTGCCCTCTCGTCTTGAAGTGCCCCTCCTTGGAGAAAAAACAGTTACAGTTAACTCGAGCCGAACTCTCAATAATTTATACATTTCTATCAGGTCGCCTTTCAAACTCCAGTGCTCGAGTGAATATATTCTCAGCTGATCCAGCCTTTCGTTATAACACAAACCTTCCCCACTAGACATACGCTGGTATACCTGTTCTAAACCTACTCCAGCTGAATAATTTCCTTGCTATTACTGGGCGACATGAACTGGACACAGTATTCCAGAAGACGCATCACCCAATGTCCTGTTCAACTTCAACATAACGTACCAACTCCTACGCTCAAAGGACAGAGCAACGAAGGCAAGATGACATTATTTTAACTATTCTGTCTATATATGAAGCAAATTAAAATGAATTATGTACTTGCATTCCTGGCCTCCGTGTTCCACAACACGATGCATTGCCAGTCATTAATTGTATAAGCACTACTAATATTTGATGTAGTAAAATGCAATACCTTCCATTTATCTAGATTGAACTTCATGTGACATTTTTCAGCCCAAAGACGCAATGGATTAAGATCCTTCTGGAACCTTAGATCACCTTCTTTACAGTCTCCAATTCTGCTGTCCTCTATAAGTTTATGAACCATGGCTTCTATGAGTTCTATTGTTTTCTCATACAGGTCAACGATTTTTACTTATTTGTCGTGGCCAACATTTAGCTGTTTGCAAATCAGGTAACAATTAGTCATGTCGTTAACCATGAGGAAGAAAGCCATAGACTGCAGGGAGATTGGAAACAATTGGCAAGAAAATGTGCTGAAAGGAATTCAATCCAGTGAAGTGGGTGATAATGAATTTGAGGACTCACAATGAGAAAAGTGTGAATACTGAGTGGTTTAAAGTAATAAAAGAGAAATTAGAGTAGACATTCACGAATGTTTGAAGGTGATTGGACAAGGGATCAAGTGGTCTCGATGTTCTTGACCGCAGGTTGGAATATAAAAGCAGGGAAACGATGCGTGAACTTTAGCAACGGCCTATTCAAGATCAATAGACAGGGTAATCAGATGGACGGAAGTGCGCACTGCAGGTGCTGGAGATCAGAATCAAGATTAGAGTGATGCTGAAGAAGCACAGCAGGTCAGGCAGCATCCGAGTTTCAGAAAAAAATAACGTTTCGGGCAAACGCCCTTCATCAGTTATAAAGCTGGGAGCCTCGAGGGTGGAGCGATAAACGGGAGGACTGGGTCTGGGAAGAATTTAGCTGAGAGTGCAAGAGGTGGATAGAGATGGGTTAAAGGAGATAGGTCGGAGAAGAGGGTGGAGCGGATAGATGGAAAGGAAGATAGACAAGTGGGACAGGTCAGTAGGATGGTGCCAAGTTAGAAATTTGGAACTCGGATAAGGTGGCCGTGGGGAGATGAAAAAACTGGTGAAGACCACGTTGATGCCTTAGGGTTGAGGGTCCCGAAGTGGAATATCTGGCGTCTGGTTGTGAGGGAATGGCGGTGGAGGAGACCCAGGAACTGCATGTCCTTGGGAGAGTCGGGGACGTGGTAATTGATGTTTTTGGTCATGGGGCGTTGGAGTTGAATTTTGCGGTTTCCCTGGAAATGTTCTCTGAAGTGCTCTCCGAGAATGTGTCTGTTGGCCCCAATGAAGAGGAGACCGCATGGCGAGCAACAGATGCAATAAATGACATGTGTGGAAGTGCACACGGATATTTGATGGATGTGGAAGGCTCAATGGAGCATTGGAAGGATGTGAGAGGGAAGATGTGGGTGCAGGTTTTGCAATTCCTGTGGTGGCAGGGGAAGGTACCGTGAGGGGAGGGTGTGTTTTTTGGAAGGCGTGGACTTGACTGGGTCGTCGTGGAGGAAAGAGTCTTTGTGAAAAGTGGATAGGGGTAGGGGGGGAAATATAAATTTCCCTGTCACTGCAGGAATTGCAAAACCTGCACCCACATCTACCTCCTCACCTCCGTCCAAGGCTCTAATGGACGCTTCCACATCCATCAAAGTTTCTACTGCACTTCCACACATGCCATTTCTTGTATACGGTCCTCCTGATGCGGTCTCCTCTAAGTTGGAGACAGGAGATGTGTTCTCACACAACGCTTCAGAGAATATCTCCAGGATACCCGCAAGAATCAACCCCAGTGCCCCATGGCCAAACATTTCAACTCCCCCTCCCATTCTCCCGAGGACATGAAAGTCTGGGCCTCCTGTATCGCCACTGCCTCACGACCCGATGCCTGGAGGAAGAAAGCCTCATCATCTGCATCGGGACCCTTCAACACCATGGTATCAATTTGGACTTCACCCGTTGCCTCATTTCCCCTCCCCCTACCTTACCTCAGTTCCCACCTTCCAGCTCAACTCCGTCCGCCTGACTTGTCCCACCTGTGCATCTTCATTCCCACCTATCCACTCCACCTTCTTCTCTGACATTTCATGTTCACCCCCCACCCGCATCCACTTACAGCATCTCAGCTACCTTGTCCCCAGCCCCACCCCCTTCCCATTTATCTCTCCATCCCATGTGCTCCCAGTCTCATTCCTGATGAAGGTTTTTGACTGAAACGTCCATTTTTCCTGCTCCTCAAATGTGCTGTGCTTCTCCAACACCATCCAATCTTGAGGGGAGTCAGTTGATTGAGTGGATTTTCAGATATTATCGATTGTTGACCACAGGCTGTGGATGATAGCAGAACTTTAGCAACCAACAAGTCAGGGAACAGCTAAAGGACTGAGCACAAGTCTGGTCACGGCATAAATCAACATTTTTCGTAAAATTGGAAGATAAAAGATGGAAGGCTGAAGTATGCAACTTTGCCCATCAAGGCCGTTTCACTAATGAGTTTCTCACTGATTCCTTTCCAAGTCAGGGTGCTATGGGCCTTGGAGGGGAACTTGAAAACGGTGGCGTTTTGTTGCATCTTCCAACCTTGTCCTTATAGTCAGTACAGCTGTTGAGCTTTGAAGGTTGTCAAAAATGCCCGAATGACTTACTCCAGTGCATCTTATAGTTGGTGAACTCTGCTGCAATTGTGCCTTAGCGGTGAGGGGAATGAATATTGCAGGTGTTGAAGAGGGTACACTCAAGTGACTGCATTGTCATGGACGGTGTCCAGTTCATTAAGTGTTATTGAAGTTACACCCATCTAGGCAAATGGAGAGAGTTATATTCCACGTCTCATTTGTGCCTTGCAAACGATGTATGATTCACAGAACAATGAGTTGACTTTATAATCAAAAAATGTCTCAAGAACATGTTATTGTTGTCAAAGTGTTTATGTAGCCAGTTTCTATAAGTTTATTCCCCCGAAATAATAGCTCTATGGACGATTACACGGGGTGATTTGTTTACAGTAAAGTTATTGAATGTCAATGAGATATGATTAAATTCTCATTTGTCAGAGTGATCATTACTCTATTTCGTCCATGTGTGGACCAATCTGATTACAGTCACTGTCTGATTTCAAGATCCAATTGCCGCCTGTGCTTGAAATTTCAACCGTTTCTTCGAATAAATGTCTCTACCTGCCTTAATAACATGTAAGGACGCTAAAGGGGACAGCAGAGATTAATGAACATGTTGTCAACACTGGAGAAAATGGAGCTTCGTGGAATGATTGGTTAGGCTGGGATTATTCTCCGTGATACAAAGGAGAGGGAGGGGAGCTCTATAATCACATAGTAACATTTATAAACGTTCAATATTCATGGGATCTTGACAGGGTAGATACGGGCAGGTGGTTCACCCTCTGGTATGAGGAGAGCACCAGAGGACATGAACTCAGAATTAGATATTGCCTATTTAATTCAGAAATGAGGAGTAATTTCTTTGCTCAGGATCCAGTGAATCGGTGGAACTCCTTGCCGAAATTGTTGTTGAGGCTGAGTTGTTGTGTATTTTCAAACTGTGCCAGACAGATATTTAACCAGAAAGATGATGAAGCTTTGTCGTGGCAATGCTGGAGAATGGAGTTGAGGATTATCAGATCAGCCATGAGTTCGTTGAATGGTGGAGCAGACTCGATGGGCTGAATGACAGACTTCCATTCCTAGTTCATTTGGTCTAACTCCCTATTTGATTGAAACCTTTAGAATTCTGAGGGGATGGAATGAAGTAATAGAAAAGGTTTCTCAAACTGATCAGACAGATCAGGAACTAAGCTCATAATTTCATGAACAGGAAATGTGCTGTGACCTGGATACAACAAATGGCACTGGGCACGCCGAGGATGGGTATGTGCAGATGTTGTGATTGCTAAAGAAAATTGGTGGGTCTAATATTGTTGCCAACTTGGTGATCACGTTTGATGATTGATCGCAGTATGATTCACACAGCAAAAGGTTGTGAAATAGTGAAAAAATCGTTTCATTGGAAAAGTTTTCTGCGGTTCCAATTCAATTGACTGTTAAGAATACTGATCAGAACTTTGTGTGGAGTGTTACATTAAAATTCACAATCCCACTGGATAAACTATTGCACCTGGTCTCTCCTTATTTGTACCCCTTTCATTCGATGTAAATTCATAGAACGTCAAGATGGAATGAAAGGAGAAAAGAAACGTTTGCGCTCCTTTTAATTATCCCAATGTAACTTACAACAGAATCAAATTGCCTTATTTCGACTTTGATGAGGTATCGATTTATCACAAATCTCCGGTGCAATGAACGGCAAGAGCAAGATTCTCCACGTTAAATGTTGCATTCAATTTTGCTCCGAATTTATTTCAGCTTAAAGAAAATACTGATGAGAAAAACAGAAGGTTGAACTACAAAGCAAGATGGCAGTTTTGATGCTCAGTTACTTTGGCAGATTTCAATGGGTATCAAATGAACCCAACATCATGGCGATCGTCCTCCCATCTTTCAGGCATGGGATTAAAGCAGGAAATCGATCTCCAAGAGACGGGTCACTTCCTATTCATTATGGAATAGCTGTCCTAGACAATAGACAAAATCTGCTCAGTTCCATTTATAATGCTTCATGTGAAATATTAATAGAAATCTTTCAAAACTATGAGGTTTTTTTTGCTGAATCTTACTCAGCTGCAGACATTTCCGATATTCCTTTGCACCTGAAGTGGTCCAAATTAGATATTGTTTCCTCGCACCTTCTAGCCCCTACACCCTCCTTTACACTTTTACCTGGCCACAGGCTATCTCTCACCTGGCGAAACTCACTGCTTCTGTGTCTTTAAATGTGCCTTTCCAAATATTTTGGAAACGGATTGTCTGAGTGACAGAAAGTCTGCTCCAATTATGTCTTTGTCCTACATCGATGGTTTTGAAATCGTGACTTTCAGAAATTTATGAACTTGAAAGAGTGAATTTGTCACATATTTACTCTCTCCAAACCTCATATACTCTGGAAAACTTCCATTCGGTTTTCCTTGGTTTAGTTTCAAATTTTCCAAAACACAAATAAATAAAATTCCATCCCCACTAAATACCGTCAGCATTGTCTCCAATGTCTTAGCAGCCCAGTAAATGATTGCAGTGTACTCTCTGATAGTATCACAGATTCCCCCTACAATGCAGAAAGTACATTTCAGCCAACCGAGTCTATAGGGAGACTCTGAACAGCATCTCAACCAGACTTAGCTCCCGTCTCTATCCCCACAGCCCTCTGGCTTGTGATTTCAAATAAACCTGCTGTAATAAAACCTGGCATCGTGTGACTGCTGACCTTATCACCGCGTTACCCATGGCTAATTCACTTAACTTACTCAATTCACTCCCTGGACACATCAGCGCAATATAACATGGCCAATCCACCTAACCTATAGACTTAAGAGCAGTGTGAACCACTGAGCAAATGTACCATTACATTGACCACTATCTGTATCATGTGTAACGGCTTTACACACTGGTAACTCCGCCTAGTGAAAGCAAGCTGCGCCCACCACCCGAATTCAATGCATCCAAACGCGGTTCAACGCTGTACAACCTCAGTAGTTCTGCTGGAAATATCTCTGCGCTCAGATCTGAATAGGTTTATTCTGTTTTCTTCCTCAGATTCCTGCTTTAAATAAACATATCAGTCAGGAACAACTCTATATAATGGTTTTCATTGCAACACAAACACAATGTGCAGTTTGCTGAAGTTACGTGTTTGCACTTTCACTGACACTCCATCTCCCCAGGAGCTGCAGCCCTTCCCCAGCTGATTCAGATAGCACTGTCCTTCCTGTGACATGTCCCATCGAGAATGGAAGGCCAGCCATGAATAACCTTCACTGGGGAACAGAGCGACAGGTTTAAAACTTGACGATGCCTCCAGCGGAGAATTGAGCCCTGTGACGGGCGGGGACAGTAACCACGATACTGTGGAGGACAACAACGTCGAAGGAGGCCCTTCAGCCTGTTGTGGCCTCACTTGTCAAACACAACTGCTTAACGACCTGAATCACGTTTTCCATCGTTTAGCCCATAATCTTACATGTTTTGGCATCGCAAATTAACATCTCAATTTTTTTTAAGGTTGGAATGATTTCCGCCTCTCTGACCCTTTCTGCAAATCTACTCAAACTTTTCTGCCTTTTCCCGAAATCCCCTGGCCCCAGTGTTCGATCCCTCCATCAATAACAAAAGGTTCTTTCAGTCTATCCTATCCATATCCCTCAGTATTGCGTACATCTCAGTCATGTCTTCTCCAATCTCCGCTGTTCGGTTACAAACAACCCCAGTCTGTCCAATCTCTCCTCACAACTGAAACTCTTCAGCCCAGACAATATCCCAGTGAATCTCTACTGCAACGTTCCCAGTGCGATCACATCCATGCAGTACTCTGAATTGCAGAACTGCACACAGTAATCTAGCTAGGGCCACATGAACTTTTTTTTTCTTTTCTGTTACAGTATGAGGGCGTCGCTGGCTCGGCAGTATTGATTGGTATCCCTAATTGCACAGCGGGCAGTTGAGACTCAACCATATTGTAGTGAGTCTGGAGTCACATGGAGGCCCGAGCAGGTAAGAATGACAGTTTCATTCCTTAAATGACGTCAGATGGTTTTTTTCAACAATTGAACATGGATATATAGGAGTTATAAGATTCGTAATTCCAGATATTTATTGAATCCCATTTCAACCACCGAGCATGGTCGGAGTCAAACCCAGGTCCCTGGTGTCTGAATTATCAGTTCAGTGTTCACTGGTAATAGCGCTTGGCCATTGCAGAAAAGCAGTGAAACTGATCTTATCCAATGAAGTCACTTTTCCCCGATACTGTTCTGTGCCATTTTTCTGACGTTGACCACCCCAATAATATCTGGTCCATATCAGTAAAAGCTGCTTCCTGAGTATTGATCTCACAACAGTGGTAACCATTTGGATCAAATGGTCTGCAGGTCCCGATGGTGGGGTTGGGGCACGTTCACCCAACAACAGTGAACGCAGCCACACAGACTGATCGGTATCAATCTGAGAGTCAGTGTTAGATTCTGCAATACCTTAGTGAAATAGGAAATGACTCCGCAATCACATGATGAAAGAGCAGCGCTCCGAAAGCTCGTGCTTCCATTAAACCTGTAAGACCATAACCTGGTGTTGGGTCATTTTTAACTTTGTACTCCATAGTCCAACACCGGCATCTCCAAATTAACGAAATGGGTGTATGGGATGGAAAGTTCGGTTAGTGATCGTAGGAGGGAAGAAATCTCTGAGAACGGGTGGATTTGAATTCTGACATATGAAACACAGAGATGTGAGCGAGCAGAGCTTGAAGGAAAAAAAATCACCTTGGAGAAAATCAAAACTTTAAAACAACTGATTCATGGGGGCTTCACAGAAGACTGGGAGACATAGAGGAATTACTGCCGTCACTCAGATTCGAACCGAGGTTACTGCGGCTACAACACAGAGTATTAACCACTATACGATCATGGCAACCCACAGACGAACACACAAAACGCATGCAATAAGTACAGTGTCATAAGAAATGTTAGGCAGCGCACCAAATGCACAATATCAGTGCTTAGCGAACAGTTGCAGATGTGTGGGAACTCAGAATGGGCTGGCGATTTAACATCGGTTCCCCCAGTGGCTGTGGTGATTCCATCATTAATGTGTTGAAGGCTGAGATCAATAGATTTCTACAAAACATCAAACATTCCGGGGACAGTGCAGCTTTTGTTACTTGCACATCCACCAATAACATTTATTGTATCCGTTGCTCCCACTGCAGTCTCTGGTACATTGGGGAGACTGGGCGTCTCCAAACAGACCGCTTTAGGAAACATCTCCGGGACACCCGCACCAATCAACCACACCGCCCCGTGGCCCAACATTTCAACTCCCCCTCCCACTCTGCCGAGGACATGGAGGTCCTGGGCCTCCTTCACCGCCGCTCCCTCACCACCAGTCACCTGGAGGAAGAACGCCTCATCTTCCGCCTCGAATCACTTCAACCCAGGGCATCAATGTGGACTTCAACAGTTTCCTCATTTCCCCTTCCCCCACCTCACCCTAGTTCTAAACTTCCAGTTCAGCACTGTCCCCATGACTGGTCCGGACTTGTCCTCCCTGCCTATCTTCTATTGCACCTATCCATTCCACCCTCCCCCCAGACCAATCACCTTCATCCCCTCCCCCACTTAACTATTGTACTCTGTGCTACTTTCTCCCCACCCCTATCCTCCTATCACTTATCTCTCCACCCTTCAGGCTCTCTGCCTGAATTCTTGATGAAAAGCTTTTGCCCGAAACGTCGATTTTACTGCTCCTCGGATGCTGCCTGAACTGCTGTGCTCTTCCAGCACCACGAATCCAGAATCTGTTTTCCAGCATCTGCAGTCATTGTTTTTACCAAATTTTTGTTGAAATATATACTTCAATAGCAATGCAGTTTAACATCGGTTACTTCACGAGTTTCCCCACACAAGGCAGTAACCAGTGCTGCCACATAGTCCCATTTCCCAGCCCCAGAATCAGAGGAACTGAGTGGCGCAGTCGCAAAGAACCAACTTGAAATCAAGATGGGAATGAGGTTGCAGAGATACTCGATGGCTCAAGTGACGCAACTGGAGAAAGCACGGTGTTTCTATGACGGTTTAGAGGCGTAAGCAATTCCGAGGTTGGGAGTGCTTCTGGTCAAAGGCGGGGCAGAATGGAAAATTTGTTCCAGTTTATAATAACAGCAATCTACAGTGCATCTTGCTAAGACAGCTGAGTGACATAACTGGAGCGTGGGCAGCTGGTTTGAAGTTTAATTTTGCTTCATTATCACTCAGTTCCCTGGAATGAATTGCTTACCCCAGTTTTATTTCCAATTGTTTGATATCTCCCTGCAGTCTGCGGCTTTCTTCCTCATGGTAAATTGCATGGCGAACTGTTGTATGATCTGCACACTGCTAAATCATGGCCACTACAAGTAAATAGGAATCATTGATCTTTCTGAGGAAACAGTGGAACACACAGCAGACATGCTTCGTAGGTTTGCAGGCGACGCCAGAATTGTAGACAGTGAGGAAGTTTATCTAAGTTTCAAAAGGATCTTAATCCAAAGAGTCGTTGTACTGAAAAATGTAACATGGAGTTCAATCTGGATAAATGGAAGATATTGCATTTGGTACAACAAAAAGAATATGGCTTTGCGTATGTTGGAGAGCATGGAAGTTCGGTGTGCAGGTACATAATTCCTTGTAATTTGCAATAACAACAGACAAAATGGTTCAAAGGCATTTAACATACTTCCCTTCATTGTTCAGTCCTTTGTGTATAGTAGTTGGGACGTTATGTTGAAGTTTTGCAGGACATTGATGAGGCGTCTTCTGGAATATTATGTCCAGTTCTGGTCGCCCATTAGTAGGAATGATACTATTTAGCTGGTGTAGGTTCACAAAAGGTATACACGCTTGTTGCCTGTGGAAGGTTTGAGTTATAATGAAAGGCTGGATAGGCTAAGACTATTTTCAGATTCGAGATCGGGGTGCTGGAAAACCACATCAGGTAAGGCAGCATCCCAGGAGCAGGAAAATATTTTTTTTCGCGCAAGTGTCCTTCACCAGGCTCTTCCCCGAAACGTCGATTCTCCTGCTCCTCAAATGCTGCCTGATCTGCTGTGCTTTCCCAGCACAACATTCTCGACTCTGATCTCTCATCTGCAGTTCTCACTTTCTCCTAGTTGAGAGTGTTTTCACTCTAGCTTAGGGGTTTGAGCGGCGACCTGACAGAAGTTTATGAATTATTGAGAGACAAGTTTAGAGTTAACGATGGCGGCCTTTTCGCAGGAGGGGAATGTCAAGACGAGAGGGCATATGTTTAAGATGAAAAGAGATCTTTTTTAAAAAAAAGACATGTGCGGCATTTTTTGAGGGATGATGTTTTCCATGTGTAATTAACTTGCTGAGGAAGTGATTGATGAGGGAATGTTTGCAGCATTTAATGGACAATTGATTCCAAACATGAATGGGAAAGTGGGATTTTAAAAATAAACGTATTCATGCCTAGTACGTCAGTTATTTCCCAGAGCGCATTTAAGAGTCAACCACAGTATTATCCATCTGGAGTCTCCTGTGGGACAGAGCAGATGAATATGGCAGGTTGCTTCCCGAACTGGCATGAGTGAATCAGATGGGGTTTTACACACATCTTTTTCAGGTCATCACGAGACTCTTCAATTTCAGGTGCTTATTGAATTCAAACTCCACTATCTGCCATGCCAGGACCTGAACCCTTTGTCCCCAAAATATTACCTGGGCTTTGGATAAACAACACAGTATTAAAACTACAAGGGCATTATCACCACTCAGCGGGTACAGCAGGAGGCAGACGGGAATGGGTTAGTTTGGCAGTATGTTCAGCATGGATCGGTTGCACTGACAGGCCTGTTTTCATGCTGTATTTCTCTGACTGACGCTATGGAGCAGGCAGCTGGTTGGGATTAACAGCCGCATTGACATCATAATCGAACACCTGATGGGATATGTAATCCTGTTGGAGTCTCCGGAGGTTGTTTTGCTCAGTCATCCCTTCCCACACACGGGACTGGTGAACGGTCTCTCCCCAGTGTTACTGATTAAATGACATTCCATTTCTATGGTTAATTAACTCCCTTCCAGCTGTTCCCACATTGCCCTGCTTTCTCTGTGGTATCAGTGTCCTTTTTTTCTACACAGGGTGAACGATCCTTTTAAATTGTGTCCACACAGATACAAATCCTGTTTTCCATGTTGTGAATGTGTTTTCATTCTTCCTCATTCACCCACAGGGTGTGAGTATCACTGGTGATGACAACATTTATTCTTTGCCCCTCGTTCGTTGCTGTCTGGCTACACCACAAACCCGGATGTGATCCCAGCCTCGGGTGTCTGTCTGTGGGCAATCTACACATTCTCTTTGTGTTTGCGTTTTTATTTCTCCCTCTGACCAAAGATGTGCCAGTTACAGGGATCAACAATGGGAAATGCAGGCTTATGGGACAGGAAATACCGTGGGGTCTGGTGGAATGCGCTTCGGCTGTACCGTGTGGACTGGAAGGGCCGATTAGACTGCTTCGCCACACGGTGGAGATTCTTTAATTAAGGGTCAGCTCATGTTTTTCTGGCCCTGGAGTCTCTCGTAGGCAGGACTGGGTGAAGATGGTTGAATCCCCTGCATCGGGGACATGAATGAATGGGATTGCAGGAAATTAAAGTCATGATCTCTGTTCCTGAGGTCAGGCTTGTATTTCATGTTTTATTTGTCGAACGTAAACATCAAAATTTCCGGTGTCCCAACCCCCAAGGATGACTAGTTTAAAATATCACCGCCAGCAGCACCTTCTCCAGGTTGAAGTCTTGACTGTGTGGAAGAAACTGAGCTGATGCGAGCAAATGTAGCTGCCACCGCCAGTGTCGGAAACACAGATCCAAAAAGCAAAATCATCTTTGCAGCAAAACCATTGCAAAGTTAAGGGCTCAACACGCTCCACTTGTGCCACTCAGCTGTCTTAGAAAGATGCTCCGGAAATCGCTATGATAGTGTAAACGGGGACAACCATTCCCTTGAGCAGGAGCACACTCAACCGAGGAATTTCTTGCGCCTCTATACCATCACAGAAGGACAGGACGCTCACCTATTGCATCACTGGAACCAGAGAGTAACTCCGCGCGCATATTCCCATCCCCATTTCCGGTTGGATCTGGGCGGCTGTGCTGATGTTAAGCTAAAATGCTATTGAAGCATACATTTCAACAGTATCCTGTACTGTCCCCCGAGTCTTTGATGTTTTGTCGAAATCGATCGATCTCATTGTCATTCAAGGGATCTCCACAGTCTCTGAGGACATCGAACTGAAAGATTCAGCTCATTCTCAGTTCCCACATGTCTGTCACTATTCGCTGAGTACTGATATTGTGCATGTGCTGTTCTTCCGAACATTTCCTCTGCTAGTATACTTATTGCTACTTGCAAGCATCCAGTTCAATGGTTACTGTGATCGTGGTTTTCGGTATTTTGCATTGTGACCACAGCAACCTCGATTTGAAACCAAATCACGGCACTAAGAGTTCTCTCCGTTGTCCTTTTTGTGACACATGCTAAGAAATTAATTGTTTTGCCTTCAAATTCCGGTCTCTTAAACCTCTGCGTTTCATATATCAGGGTTCAAACACACCCGTTCTCAGAGATTCCGGTCCTTCCCACGATCACTAAACCTCCTTTCCGTCCCTCCCCCCATTTCTCTGAGGCAATGCCCAATCTATCACTCTCTTTCACATTCATACTGTTCTGTCTGTGCTGCTGCTGCGGTTACTGTTGTTGGGTGACCGTGCCCCAATCCCACCATCGGGACCTTCAAACAAGTCGATCCATTTGGATCCCACGGTTGTGAAGTCAATCCCCATGTAGCAGCTTTTACTGACAATGGCCAGAGACAATTGGAGCGTCAGGCTCATGGAAAATATCCAGGGCAGTTTTGGTGAAAAGACATTTTATTGTTCAAGATCAGCTTTGTGGCTTTCTGTGTTGGTCTTGTGGTAATTTCATAGGACGGATAATCCAGAGACCGAGGGAATAGTCTGGGTACTCGGTCTTGAATCCCACAATGCCATGATCGTCAAATTTGGATTCAATAAATATCTGCATTGAAGAATCTAATGACTACTATATATCCAATGACAATGGTTGATATAAAAAATCTGTTTCATTGATGTTATTTCGGGATGGAATTTGCTATCCTTACTTGGTCTGGACTGCATGTGACTTCAGACTCATAGCAATATGGTTGAGTCTCAACTGCCCTCTGGGCAATTTGAAATGGGTAATAAACTCTGCCCAGCCAGAATCGTCCTCATACTAATCCAGATATTTAAAAAACAAATGCTCATTAGCCTCAAGCAAGAGCGTTGTGTGCAGTCTTGCAAGTCACATTATAGCAGGGATGTGATCACACTGAGAACATTACAGGAGATATTTCCCGGGGATACTGTTTGGGATGAAGCGTTTCAGTTGTGAAGAAAGACAGGACAGAGTGGAGTGTTTGTCGCAGTGTAAAGGAGATGGAGACAAGACATGATTGAGTTAGGGTATGGTCAGGGTTGACTGAACGAGTTTCCCATTGATGGAGGGATCGATCAGCAGGGGCCAGAGATTTAAGGAGAAAGGCAGAAAGGTTTGAGAAGATGTGCGAAAAATCTTTACCAGCCAGCGGGGGGTTGGAATTTGGAATACACTGTCTGCATTGTTCAGAGCGGCAGAAACCCTTATAGCCTGAACAAATATTCAGATGTGAACTTTTGATGCCAAGACAAATAAGGCTGTGGGGTAAGCATTCTGAAATAGGATTCAGTTCATTAGGCAGTTGTTTTTGACAAGTGTGGCCACAATTGGTGGAAGGGCCTCCTTTGACACTCTTGTCCTCGGTAGTATAATGGTTAATATCCCTGCTTGTCACAGGGCTCAATTCTCCACTGGGCACGATGTAAATATTTTAAAATTGTCGCTCCATTTCCAAGTGCGGGTATTGATACCTATCCTTCCATTCTCGATGGGGCATGTCACAGGAAGGACAGTGCTGCCTGAATCAGTGGGGGAAAGGGCTGCAGCTCTCAGGGAGGCAGAGTGTCAGTGAATGTGCAAACACGTGATCTCTGCAAACTGCGCCTTTTTATTGTGTTGGAATGAAAAGCATTTGACAGACTTGTTCCGGATTTAAGTGTTTATTGGCAGCAGGAAGGTGAGGAAGGAACAGCGTAAAAGCGTTTGAATATGAGTGCAGAAACATTTCCCGCAGCACGAATCAGATTGTAAAGCACAGAGTAGTGTTTCGATACATTGAATTTGGGTTGATTTGCTTTGATGAGGCTGAGTTACCAGGATATAAAGCCATTAAGAATGATACAGGTTTT
Organism: Chiloscyllium punctatum; assembly: GCF_047496795.1. Lineage (NCBI taxonomy): Eukaryota > Metazoa > Chordata > Chondrichthyes > Orectolobiformes > Hemiscylliidae > Chiloscyllium > Chiloscyllium punctatum. The sequence goes on from NC_092756.1 coordinate 13,365,065, forward strand.
GCTCACGATGATGGAACATTGGCTCAGTAATTCGCATTGCTGTTCGGTCTGAGGGTTATATTGATTGGCCAAGTTAAATTGCCCTCTTGTGTCCAGGGATTGAATTAAGTAAATTAAATGAATTAGCCATGGATAACGCGGGGACAATGCCAGAAGTCACAGGACGCCAGGTTATAGCCTAACAGCTTTTTTTTTGCTATCATAATGGGGAGGGTGGCCCCTTCTTCTGGTGAAATATAAAGAAATGGGGAGGGGAGCTAGGTCTGGGTGAGATGCTCTTCAGTGGGTCGACACCGGCTTGATAGACTGAAATGCTCTCTCTGCACTGTTGGATTCTGTGATTCTCTCGGAGAGGGTTATGAAGGTGTTTACTGGGGTGTAAAGCCATTAGAGACGATGCTGAGACGGGGTGTACTGAGGATGAGATTTTATTCACTTGTTGTCTTCGAAAATTTAGAACAGTTATCCCTGAACCAAGAAGGACTTAATTGGGGGGGGGGGGGGGGGGGGGGGGGTTCATGTTATGAGATGTTTGGACAGAGTAAATAGGAGGAAAATTCCATATTTCAATTGAGTAAACGTCTAGACGTCAGACATTCAAAACCTTTGATTAAACCTTTGAAGGACAAAGAAATGATGAGAGTAGAATCGCTTTTACTCCGAGAATCTGTTTTTCAAAATATTTGGAAAGGCACATTTGGTGACATACAAGGAAAAAAATTCACAAGGAGAGAGACAGCGTGTGGCTAGGTAAAGGTGTAGGGGTGTGGTGTAGTCGGTCGGAAGTTGCGGGGAAACAATGTCTAAGTGGGTTGACTTTAAATGTAAAGAATTTCGTGAACGTGTGCAGCAGAATATGATTCGATTCCAAAACCTCTGGATTTCGAAAGATTTGGCATAATATTCTACCTGAAGCATTGTGAATGGAACTGAGTGGATTTTTCTTATTGTGAAGGGAAGATATTACATAATGAATAAGAAGTGACCAGTTGCTTGGAGAGCGACTTACTGCTTTAATCACATGCGATAAGGATGTGAGGACTAATACAATGATGTTTGGTCCATTTAATACTCGGTGAAATCTGCCAAAGCAATGAGCAACAAAACTGGTGGATTTTCTTTTGCACTTTAACCCTCTGATTTTCTAAGCAGTATTTTCCTAAAGCTGAAATAAAGTCTGAGCAAATTTGAATGCAACATTAATCGTTCCAATGAGATAAATCTAATTCACTTGTGATTATTACAATGAACATTGTGAGGTTGCAGCAAAATTAAAATGAAACGAACAAAACAGTGTATCTTGCAATTTAATCCAATTCAGGTTCAGCCATATGAGAAAGGCCATTGAGCCACAGCATCGCCTTTATTTCCCTCTCCATGGCTGCTTCTTCACGTGAAAGAGAAAGTGACTGAAGAAATTGTGAGTCAAATGTAGATGTGATTATGAGGGAAAATTCTTGTTCTCTGTTTCATTCCGACACAGTTCTGACTCAGAATGTATCACTGACAGCTATTCATTCTGACGAGCATGGCGATTTGTTGGCATTTGCTGTTATTATAATTCTGGTGCAAGCAGAATCACAATGGTGTGGATTTAATTCCGCTCTGCAAATTTCTCATCCTTCACTTTCACCACATGTAACCTGATGAGGTGACATGTCACCACTCTACAAAATGTGCTGAGAAGACTGAATGATTGTGGTGGTGGGTTATTACACCACTGTGCTCCGCATTCACGAGTTCGAGTCACACTCTGGTTGCTAACTTCACAAACCGCTCCAGCAGTTTGTATTGGCACCTCACACGTCTGGTATAGAATGGATAGAGAATCTTGTTCTTGCCCTTCACTGCACGGGAGATTCACGAATAATCGGCATCACATTAAAGTCGAAATGAAGAGTGAGAGCAGTCATTCTATTCAATTGTAGATTAACTTGGTGTAATGAGAAAGAACGCATTTTTCTTTCTGCCCCACATTCCATCTCGTCTTTCTATGAATTTGCATCGAAAGAATGAGAAACAAATAACAACAGATCGGGAGCACAAGTTTATCCAGTGGGGGGTGGGAGGGGGGGGGGCATGAGTATCTTAACCTAATACTTCACACAATGATCTGATCAGTAATTCAAACAGTGACTCGGAATTGGAACCACAGAAGACTTCTGCAATGAAACGAACCTTTCATTCTTTCACAAGTTTCTGCTGTGAGTGAATCATACAGCGATCCATCATCCAGCGTGATCACTGACTTGCCAATTGTATAAGGTCTACCAACTTTCTTCAGCTTTCACAACTTATGTATGCAGCCACCTGTGCTGTGCCCATTGTCATTTGTTATCCCCAGGTCACAGTACATTTCGTCCTCCTGAGATTATGAGCCTTGTTCCTGATCTGTCTGATCTGTTTAATAAACCTTTTCTATCACTTCATCCCATCCCCCCACAATTCTGAACTTATTAATAAAATAAGGCGTTTGACAAAATCTTAAACAAGTGGGAGTTTGCCATTCAGCCCATGGAGTCTGCCCCACCATTCAACGAACTCATGTTTGATCTGATAATCTTTAACTCCTTTCTGCCCACTTACCTCGTCAAATTTTCATCATCTTTCTGATTAACTATCTGGCACAGTTCGAAAACACCCAACAACACTGATGGCACAGATTGTTTGGCCGCTGAGCAAAGAGATGACTCCTCATTTCTGAATTAAATGGGCAATACCTAATTCTGAGATTATGTCCTCTGGTGCTCTCCTCACAGCATGGGCATACCACCTGCCCGTATCTACCCTGTCAAGATTCCACGAATATTGAACGTTTATGATTCGTGTTATATGATTATAGAGCACCCCCTCCACCTCCTTTGTTTCGAGGACAATAATCCCAGCCAAACCAATCATTCCACGAAGGTTTATTTTATAAAGAGTTCGCAACATCCTCGTAAATATCTGCTGTCCCCTGCAGCGTCCTTACATATTCTTAAGACAGTTGGAGAAATTTCGGTGATGAAATGGGTTGGAATTTCGGCCGCAGACCAAATACAGCAATGATAACTCTGACAAATCAGAATCTAATCATATTCGATTGTCATTTGATGGCTTCATTGTAGCTGAATTCCTCTGTGTAATCGTCCTGACAGCTAGTGTTTAGGAGAAATGGAACCTGATCGCGCATAAAAGAAGTTGACGACAAAAATATGTCCGTCGGTCGACTTTGTTTGATTATTAACTCAACCCTTGTCTCCGTGAAGCCTACTTCGTCCACAACGCACAAATTAGATGTTGAACAGAACTCTCTCCATTTGCCTAGGTGGGTGCCGCTGAAATACCACTGAAGGAACTGGAAACCCTCCACGACAACACAGTCACTTACTGTACATTGTTCAATGCCTGAATATTTATTCACTTCACTGCCGAGGCACAATTGCAGCAGAGTGCACCACCTAGAATATTCACTGAAGTAAGTCATCCAGGCTTTGTTGACAGAACCTTCAAAGCTCAAAGACTGTACCGACTATAATGACAAAGTTGAAGATGCACTGAAACGTCACCATTTATGAATTACCCTCCAAGGCACATACTGGCATGACTTGGAGAGGAAGCAGTGGTAAATTCATTGAGTGGTGAAGCGGTCTTGATGGGCAAAGAGTTATACTCGAGCCCTCCACATTTCATTTTACAATTTTGAAAAATGTTGTTTATCGCATTGACCAGACTTGTGCTCATTCCTTCAGTTGTTTCCAAAACTGGCGTTTGCTAAAGATCGAATATCATTCTCAGACTGTGGTACAACTGATCTCCCTGCCCAACAATCTTCAGAGATCTGTGAATATCTACTCCAAAATCTCTTTGGTCCTGTACACCACTCAGAATCCTCACTGCTATTGTTTCAACTCTCCAAATTCATTACCACTTATTGGTTTGGATTCAATTCCATTCGCCGTTTTTCCTTTCCACCTGATTGATACATCCCTGCGATCGCTGATATTATTCATCACAGTCACCAAGACGACCAATTGTTGCATCATCTGTAAACATCTAAACGTGACTCCTACAACTATGTTTGAATTATTGATCTACATCAGGAAACAGTGGTACTCCACTGGAAACAGGCATCCAAGCATTGTTCATTGCTGGATGGGATGAACACCTGCAATAACAGCAGAATCGGACTCTTGCTATCTTTTGTAAACCAGATTGCAACTCTGCAGGTTGGTCTCCTGACTGATTCCTTCTCACATAGGGGAGTGGTGAATGACCTGCCCACATTGTGACTGAGGAAGTGAGTTTACATTTCAGCGGGTAATTAAATCCCTTCCTACAGACCCCGTCCCCATGGACCTGACTTCATGGAGGCGTGGGTATTCTTGTGTCTATTTAGTTTGGATAATCAGCTGAATTTGAGACCATGCTGAGACGATTCCCAATTTTCCCTGTCATCCATGTATCTTTTTTATCCTTCCTTATTCTCCCCAGGAGTGTGACCATCATAGTCTGAACAGCATTTGTTGTTCATCCTTAACTCTCCTTGAACTGAGTCAGAGGGAATGTATGGGTGAACCGTACTATTCTGGGTCTGGAGTTATATGTTGGCAGGTCTCTTTAAGGACGGCAGATTTCCCTTTTGAAGGGACATGAATGAATGGGTTTTCAGCAAATTAAAAATTTTTGTCAGCCTTCCTCTGAGCGGGTTTATATTCCAGATTTTATTCATCGAATCTAATTACCAGCAGCTGCAATGTTCCAGTCTCCAAGGGTTGCTCGCCCAAATATCGCCATTATATTTACAGATGACACGAAGTTTGGTGGAGTAGCAGAAAGCATAGTGGACTGTCAAAGAATGAAGGAGAATACAGATGGGGCAGTTGAGCGGAGAAGAGGCAGATGGAGTTGAATCCAGGCAAATGTGAGTTGATGCGTTTTGGGAAGTCTAATTCCTGGACAGATGCATGTGTAGGAAGAGTGCAGAGGGATGCTTTGGAATTGGGTGATAGGTTTAGACAATGGATTTGGATCAGCTCAGGCTTCGACATCCAAAGGGCGTGTTCCTGGGCTGTAAATTTTCTCTGTTCTTTGTTCTTCTTTGTTCACTACTCTGTCAACTTCATGCTACATTGCTGCATCTCAGAGAATGATATTGTCAATTCTAATTTTCACAGAGGGAATGAGAATATGACATGTGGCTGTGTCGGAATGAAAGTGATGTACGCTGGTCTGGAGTGTTTACTGGGAGCAAGTGGCTGATGTGGAGATGATGTGATCAAAAACAGCTCTTACTGTCGAAGTAACAAAACAGCGCATTGTTAAGGAAAATTTCAGAGAATGCTTTCAATTAATCGATCTCTCGCTGAAGGCTCCAGCACGCTTCAGCTGATCCAATCTGTAGTGCGGGTTAATGCTGGTGTTGTATCCTCATACAACAATTCTGCTCTTCGTCCCCGCCTTTGACCAGGAGCACTCCCAGCTTTGGCATTTTTTTCGCCTCGGTGCCATCATAGAAGAACCAGTTGCTCATCTTCAAGCCAATCAATCCATTTCGATACTATGGTTGTGAGATCAATTCTCATGTAACAGCTTTTACCACATGGACCAGAGATTATTCGAACATCAGGCTATGGAAAAGGACACAGGGCAGCACTGAGGAAAAGAAAATATATTAGAAAATACTTCTGTCTGTGGACTTCTGCATCATTTATTCCACTTGCTCATTTAGCTCTGTCTTGTCTATTGTGTGCAGTTCTGCAATTCGCATTATAGAACGGACATGATAGCACTGGAAATGATGCAGGAGTGATTTAACAGGATATTGTCTGGGTAGAAGAGTTTCAGTTGTGAAGAGAAATTGGACAGACTGGAGGCGTTTTTCTTAGAGTCGAAGAGATTGAGAGGAAACATGATTGAAATGCATAAAATAATCAGGAATATGAATGGCATAGACTGAAATCAATGTTTTTCTTTGATGGTAAAATCGATCACGGGGGGAGGGGCAGGGTGGCATAGATTTAAGGATAGAGGAGGAAAGGTTTGAGTGAATGTGCAGACAAATGTCTTGAAACAGCCGTGGGTTGAAATCTGGAACTCATTGCATGCAAAGGTTGCAGAGGCAGAAATCCTCAGAACTTTCAGAAGTTTTCCGATGTGAATTTGTGATGCCAAGACATACAAGGCTATAGGCCAAGTAATTTTAAAAAGTGTTCCGATAGTTAAGCGAATGTTAATTTCCAGTATTAACACATAGGCTTATTTTTGCATAGAATTCCTGGGTCGTACCACCGCATGTCACTGCGTGAGGTCGGGTTCAATTTGCTTCCAGGACAGGCACTTGCATATTGGGAGGGCTCAGTGGGTAGAACTGCGCCATTCAGCGCCAGAAATCCGCCTTCGATTCAAGTCTTGTGTGACTGACTGTGTGGAATTTGCACACTCCTCTCTCTCTCTCTCTCTCCCGTGTGAGTTTCCTCTGGCTGCTCTGATTCCTTCCCACAATGCAAATGTGTGCAATTCGGGTAAATGGCAAACAAAATCTGAATGGACTGTAAGTGCTGTAAATAAGAGACAAAATTCAGAATTGCAGGTCGGGGAAAACAGAATGACCATTTCGGGTCAACAGACCCTTCGTAGGACCTGATTTTAATTCTCAATGTTAATTCTGATTTCTCTCCACTGATGCTGCCTGACTCGCTGAGCTTTTGCAGTAATTTCTATTTTTGTAGGTACACCATAAATGCTGGTTAAGAAAGATAGAGTGGAGAGTGTGAATCTCTTCCATGGCACAGTGCAGACTCAACTGGCCAAATTGTTTCTGTATGCACTGTGTCTAATTCCATTAACTCTGAATCTATAAGTTTTTGTCCTTTTTTTAGTCTTTGGTTTTCACGTCTCTCCTGTCATGTGAATTGCAGAGCAGGACAATCGACGGTTCGGACATAAGCCACCACCAAAACTTTACCACCTGACGCCTGGAAGATGAATGCCTCGTATTCTGCCTTGGGACCCTGCAACTACACGGGATAAATGTGGATTTCAGCGGCTTCCTCATGTCCCCTCCCCCACATTATCACAGTCTGAAACATCCAACTCAGCACCACCCTCCGGACCTATTCATCTGTACCCCTCTGACTTATCACCTTCTCCCCTCCTCCATCCACCATTTGCTTTCCCAGCTACCTTGCACCCAACCCCAACTCCCTCAATTATCTCTCAGTCCCCACCCTCACGCCTCATTCCTGATGAAAGATTTATGCCAGAAACGTCGATTCTCCCGTTCCATGGATGCTGCCTGACCTGCTGTACTTTTCCAGCACGACACTATTGCCATGGCGAAGATAGACAAGCTCAGTTCAGGCTCTTTATCTGGGAGCGGAGAAGGCTAAGTGAGGAAGTGATTAAGGTGCACATTAAGGGGATCGGTATGTGTGATAGGAATGAACTTCTTATGGGAAGAGTTAACATCCAGGGTTTTCTGTTAAACGCAAGGGAGAGAGGATGTTCAGATGAGATACAGGAAGAACGTTTCCACTCTGCGAGTATTGTATAATTGGAAATCACTGTTTGAACGTGTGGTAAAGCTATGCGTCATCAAAACATTTCAGGAGTATTTAGCCGAATACTTGAGAAGCGAGAGCACTCTTGGATAAGGTCCAGTTACTGGAAAGTGGGGTGAAGATGTCTGATGAAAGATCACAACACTGCACAAAAAATACAGAGATGAAAGCATGGGAAGGTTAAAGGCATGGAAACGACTGGCAATCTGTTACAAGGGGTCTATGGAATGCTACATTCGTCAAAAGGTCACTGTGGCAGGATGGGATAAGTACAGTGGAATGCTCCTACACCAATTAGCAGAGTCAGACTGAGGCTGAAAGGTTACTATGGCAGGCTGAGATAATAACAATTAGTAAAGTCAGCCTCGCCTACTAAATATTATCATGGCAGTTTGGGAAACGTCGTGACAGTACATACTTAGGACATGACTTTAAATAATTAATTGATAATAGAGTCAGCCTGCTTGAGACACTTGTAGCAGGATATGACATTAGATACCTAATTAGTAGTTAGTAGAGTCTGCTTGGAACAGGAAAACATTGTGATAGATGGGGTAGCTAAATATCTAATCATGACAGGTTAGTCTGGGATGGAGGTTCATTGTACCACAGGTGGCAGTAGAATACTTAATAGTTACAGTAGAATACATTAGGAAAAACAATAGTGGCAGAGGTAGAACGATAATGGGAATTAGCACCATTTGTTTATTGTATAGCTGGAGTGAGGTAATTCTGACTAACACAGTTGGCATTCTGATAAGCTAACAATACATGATTAAAGAAAAAGGTATAAAGTGATGGAGTTTAATTCAGATGCAGGTGAGGTGCTGAATTTTGGTAAAGCAAATCTTAGCAGGACTTATACACTTAATGGTAAGACCCTAGGGAGTGTTGCTGAACAAAGAGACCTTGGAGTGGAGGTTCATGGATCCTTGAAAGTGGAGTCGCAGGTAGATAAGATAGTGAAGAAGGCATTTGGAATGCTTTCCTTTTTTGGTCAGAGTGTTGAGTGCAGGTGTTGGGAGGGCATGTTGCGGCTGTACAGGACATTGGTTAGGCCACTGTTGCAATATTGCGAGCAATTCTGGTGTGCTTCCGATCGGAAAGATGCTGTGAAACTTGTAAGGGTTCAGAAAAGATTCACAAGGATGTTGTCAGGGTTGGAGGATTTGAGCTATAGGGAGAGGCTGAAGAGGCTGGGGCTGTTTTCCCTGGAACTTCGGAAGCTGAGGGGTGACCTTATAGATATTTTAAAAATTATGAGATGCATGGAAAGGATAAATAGACAAAATATTTTCCCTGGGGTTCGGGTAGTCCAGAACTAGAGGGCATAGGTTTAGTGTGAGAGGGTTAAGATATGAAAGAGACCTCAGGGGTAAACTTTTCACAGAAAGGATGGTACGTGAATGGAATGAGCTGCCAGAAGATGTGGTGGAGGCTTGTACAATTGAAACATTTGAGAGGCATGTGTCTGGGAAGGGTTTGGAGGAATATGTTCTCGGTGATTGCAGGTGGGACTAGACTGGTTGGGAGATCTGGTCGGCATGGACAAGTTGGACAGCAGTGTCTGTTTTGATGCTGCACATCTCAATGACTCTATGACTCTATGCCATGGACCCCGAGGTTCGTGCGAGTCAAAAATTTGTTTTCTGAATGTCACTGTATTTGTTTGCCAATAAAAGATCTCCTTGAAAAACTCCCCATCTCCTGGTGATTGTCGACATTTTCTCTATGACAACCGCAACTTTGGGTGCAGTAAAATTGTGGCGAGTGCAGCTCTGTGGCACAATGGAAAGCGTGTTAGATTTCTACAAATTTGGGAACTTTGCAATTCAATGTTTGTGGGTTTGAACCGCACTAGAATTGGAGTTAAATTCAGTTTTCAGCTGAACCATTGAGTGTTGTGCTGATTCATCGCCAATTCCTATCGTCTGGAGTTCTCATCCCTGCTACTGACCAGAGGAAACTCATTACCTTCTTGGTTGTGAGTTTTTAAAGAATCATGTCGTTTGAAACATGATCAGACCAGAATCAGATGCTCATCGGCAAAACCTGCAAATTTCGTGCAGAAACCCACTGTGCAACGTGTTCTTGGATGTCCGAATGGTGAAGATTATTGACGGATACAATATGTATCATGTTACCTGTATGAACAGAAATTTTCGATTGCTTAAATGTCTTTATCGCATTGTATGACAGGATGTTGTGGATGAGCTGGGCAAAGACATTGACATGTTTGGTCAGCCATTATCATATCAAACGGCGGGTAGACAGTGAGAGAATTAATCCCACGCTGTTGGTCTCATTTTTCTCACAAACCAGTTAGTCAGCGAACTGAGCTAACCGACTTCCATTCAATGCAGAGCTAAACCAAACAGATCAGTGCATTTGAATTATATAATATTTCATGTAGAATGAGCTGCTGCACCTTCAAACTACATTAGCTCTTCTTACACTTAACATTTTCAATTGCAGGTGTTATGCAATTTCTTTCCTATGAATGTGAACCACTTCCAGAGTGTTTCCCTTTTGCACCCCCACCCAGGCAGCCCAGAATCACTGTCGCTGTTTAATTCACTCCTTGTCTGCCTGCACGCGCTTTTCGAATATTCTGGAATCAGCTCCTAAAATGTTTTTATTTCTGAAAATTCATCTCCGAATGCAATAACTCTCAGAATATGAAATGCCTGACCAAAATTATTTCCCGTGCCCTGCTGGGTTTGAAGTTCTAACGTCTAGTTTCCACTCACTGAAACGAGGAAACTTCCCTCATATTTACTCTTAAGATCTTCACATCGGCTGGATAACCTCTATTCGAACACAACTAAGTCTCTCCTGATTTCTCTCGTATTATTCTTTATCTATGCCATCATCCCATTAAAACGCCTCTTTTCTTTTCTGGTGGCTTTATCTCCCAGTAAACCTCATTTCCTTCATTTCGAACAACATGGAATCATGGGCGTGTCATTCCTAATGTCTTCGTATTTCAGTAAATGGTGCCCGTGTCATTATTCATGTCCTTCTATCCCTGCAAATTTCAACCTGAGAAAGGATGCTGGGTCGAATTCAATGCATAAAAACTCACCACTAAGCTGTGCAATCTTATTACCGAAGCAGGAAAGGTGGAAGCAATTTCAATTACAGCTGCAACAGAATCGGGTCAAATCGCAGTCACATGCTTGACTGTTGTTCTTATAGTTATTTCTTCTCTACGTGTGCTGAAGTTACACAGTGAGGGATCAATTACTATTGCCAGACATACATAAGGGGGCGTATGAAATGCTGAAGTTGTGAGACCAGAGCAGGTTTTTATTGACATAGACCATTCACTGTTCGAACATCAGTCTTAGGAATTAGACAGAGAGCGATTTTGAGCAAAATTTGAGCAGTGACATTTACGCCATGACGTAATACCAAATTATGTGGTTACTTTGTTGTTTACCTCATTTGTGTGTTTTGCCTCATTGAGGATTTTGAAGTTATCCTCTCTATACAAAAGTTTCGTGCTTTTGCACCATTATACAAAAGATGCAGTACAATAACACCCAATGCTGTTTCAGTCTACTTGTACAGATATTGACCCCTGGAAACAGCACTATGCACTCGCCTCGAGTCTAGAAAATAATTTGCTACACTCCCATTCTTAATGCTCTTTTCATTACATTGGCTTCTGTTCTTCACAGAACCTGATTCAGCAGATCTTGTCACTGAGTCATTACGTTGGATGTGTTCAGATCATGTGAGCAGAATATCACAGTCCATAACCCAGAAGTCAGACCATACTCAGGGAACCGTACTCTGCTCTAGATCATTTCATGAACACCAGGAAGGAATATCTATGATCTTCAAAATTTACTCTGCTGTTTTTCAGAAGCAAGGTAAACAATTCCAGGTTTCTGCTTTTGTTGTCACACCGACAAGGTTGTAATTGCTGGAACCAGTTGAGACTGTCCGCTCTTCCATATCAATTTTCTCCCCAGGAAGTGTTAAGATGATGGTCTGAATGGGATTCTTCAAAAAAGAAGAATCTTTTTATCGATTGATTTCTGGTTTAGGGCCGACCAGGCTTCCGCTGGGCCTCTACGCTAGCGCTGATCACAGCAGTTTCCCGCAGTCTTCAGCGTTTTTGTAGCAAGTACCTTCCAGGATGACATCAAAAGATATTTGCTGTTACTGTATGATACTCTACCAATAGAGGCAGCTCTATCAATGGAGGCAGCTCAGTCCGCTGGGATGGGAAAATTTCTGCAGTGTGTCCTGCGGATCAGATACAATGCACTTTATCATTCAGATCATACAGAGTGAGAGTGCTCGAAAAGGCAAAGCGTGATTTCCCCACAGGAGTTTATTGTAGGTGGAACAATACCAGTGGCATTACCCGAACCGAGGAAAGAACAGTCTCAGAAGTCCATTTGGCAAGTTTACTTTTCAGACTCTGGTCACCATGCTCCACGAGCCCTGCAGCTTGTGGGCAATAAGCACAATGAAGTTGGTGGTGGATCCCAAAATGAAAGTATAATTCTTCATTAATATGTCCAATAAAATGGGGGTGAGGGTGGAGGGTGGCATTGTCAGAAGGTAGACAATATCAAATACCAAAGCAGGTCATAATCTCCTTGAGTAAAACATTTACAACAGTTTTAGCAGTAGTGTTGGAAGTGGGGTAAGCTTGAACCCATCAAGGAAAAGAAAATCTACAATGACCAAAACATAATTATAGTACTGACACTTTTGCAACTCAATGAAGTCTTTAAACATCTTTTGCAGTTGGCATTAGGTGGTCAGAGGTCGACTCACACTTGTCAGAGAACGTAGAACATAGAAAGTACAACACAAAACAGGCCCATTCATCCACAATGTTCTGCCGCGATTTAATCCTAATGTAAAATATAATAACAACCTACACACCCCTCAATTCACTGCTATCCATGTGCAAGTCTAGAAGTTGCTTAAATGTCCCCAATAACTCTGCTTCCACCATACCACTGGTAACGTATTCCATGCATTCACAGCTCTCTGTGTTAAAACAAAAACTACTTCTGATATCTCCTTTATACCTTCCTCCTAATATCTTCAAACTATGAGTTCTCATACCAGTCAATCTTGTCCTGGGGAAAATACTCTAGCTATTGACTCTATCTATTCCTCTCATTATTTTGTACACCTCTATCAGGTCTCCCCTCTTCCTCCTTCTCTCCAGAGAGATATCCGAGCCTATTCAACATTTTTTTCATAAGCCAAGCCCCCCAGTTCAAGCAGAATCCTGGTAAACCTTCTTTGCAGCCTCTCCCAAGCCTCTGTAACTTTCCTACAGTAGGGCAACCAGAACTGGACACAATATTTCAAGTATTACTTCACCAGGGACTTGTAGAGCTGCAGCAAAACGTCACAGCTCTTAAACTCTATCCCCCCGTTGATGAAAGCCGAAACTCCATATGCTTTCTTGACAACCTTATCCACTTGTATTGTAACTTTGAGGGATCTATGTACTTGCACATCCAAATCCCTCTGTTCCTCCACACTGCCTTAAATCCTATCTTTAATCCTATATTCAGCATTCGAGCTCCACCTTCCAACATGTATCATTTCGCATTTATCCAGGTTGAACTCAATCTGCCATTTCTCAGCCCAGCTCTGCATTCTATCTATGTCGCGCTGCAGCCTACAGTAGCCATTTATACTATCGCTAACACCTCCAAACTTTATGTCATCTGCAAATTTACTAACCCTCCCCTCAACCTACTCATCCAAGTCATTTAAAAAAAACTGCATAAAGCAGAGGCCCAAGTACAGAACCCTGGGAGACCCCACTCAACACTGTCGTCAAGGCAGAATACTTTCTATCTACAGCCACTCTCTGCCTTCTGTCAGCCAGCGAATTCTGTGTATATCTGTTTAATGCCTGGAAACAGAGTGTTGATGGAGGGTTGTCTGTTTATGTCTGATTAATGGTCGGTGATAGGGTGTGGTGCAGGTTTGTGTGTGTTTTTCTGTATATATCTGCTTAATGACAGGAGACAGACTGGTGGTGGTCGAATGCTGTGTGTGTGTATTTATGTGCATATCTGCTCAATGGAAAGATAACAGGGCAGTGGTGGAGGGTTGTGTGTGTGTGTGTTTCTGTGTATATCTGTTTAATGGCACGAGATACGGTTGTCCTGGAGGGGTGTGCGTGTGTTTCTGTGTATATCTGTTCAGTGGCAGGAGACAAGGTGGTCATGAAGGGTTGTGTGTGTGTTCCTGCAAATATCTGCTCAATGGCAGGAGGCACGTTGTTCATGGAATGTTGTGCTTGTATGTGTGTTTCTGCGTGTATCTATTTAATTGCAGGAGATAGGGTGGTGGTGGAGGATTGTGGTTGCATGTGGGTTTTTGTGTATATCTGTTTAAGGGCAGTAGGCAGGGTGTTCGTAGAAGGTTGTGTGTGTATATTTCCGTGTATAACTGTTTGATGAGAGGAGACATGGTGGTCAAGGAGGTTTGACTGAGTGTGCATGTGTGTTTCTGTGCATATGTGCTTAATGGCCCGAGACAATTTGGTGTGTGTATGTTATTGTGTATATTTGTCCAATGGCAGGAGGCAGGGTGTTCATGGAGTGTTGTGCATGTGGGTGTTTCTGCGTATATCCTTTATAATGGCAGGAGACAGGGTGGCGGTGGAGGATATATGTCTGTGTTTCTGTGTCTAAGTGCTTATTGGTAGGAGACACGTTGGTGGTGGAGGTTTGTGTGCCTGTGTTTCTCTGCATATCTGTAAAATGGCAGGAGACAGGGTGGTGGTGGTGGAGGGGTATGTGTGTGTTTCTGTGTATATCTGTTTAATGCCAGGAGACAGAGTGTTGGTGGAGGGTTGTCTGTCTGTTTGTTTTTTTTTTCTGTGTCTGTCTGTTTAATCCTGGTGTTAGGGTGGTGGTGCAGGGATGTGTATGTTTTTCTGTAAGTATCTGCTTAATGACGGGAGACAGACTGGTGGTGGTGGAGGGTTGTGTGTGTCTGTTTCTTTGTATATCTGATTAATTGCAGGAAACAGTGTGGCGGTGGAGCGTTCTGAATGTATGTGTGTTTCTGTGTATATCTGTTTAAGGGCAGGAGACAGGGTGATGGTAGAGGGATGTGTGCGTGTTTCTGTGTATATCTGTTTTATAGGCTGGAGAGAGTGTGGTGGTGGAGGGGTGTGCGTGTGTGATTCTGTGTATATCTGATGAACGGCAGGAAACGGGGTGGTGGTCAAGAGATATGTATGTGTGTGTGTTTGTGTGTTTGTGTATATACCTGCTTAAAGGCAGGAGACAGGTGGTAGTGGAGAGTATAGTGTCTGTATTCCTGTATGTATGTGCTTACTGGCAGGAGACAGGGTGGTGGTGGACGGTTGTGTATGCATGTGCGTTTTTGCGTATATCCATTTAAGGTCAGTAAGCAGGGTGTTCATAGAACATAGAATATAGATCATTATGGCGCAGGACAGGCCCTTCGGCCCTCAAGGTTGCGCCGACCTGTCATTCCAATCTGAAGCCTATCTAACCTACACTATTCCATGTACGTCCACTTGCTTGTCCAATGACGACTTAAATTTACTTAAAGTTGGCGAATCTACTACCGTTGCAGGCAAAGCATTCCATACCCTTACTACTCTCTGAGTAAAGAAACTACCTCTGACATCTGTCCTATATCTGTCACCTCTCAATTTAAAGCTATGCCCCTCGTGCTCGCCGTCACCATACTTGGAAAAATGCTCTCCCTGTCCACCCTATCTAATTCTATGATTATCTTATATGTCTCTATTGAGTCACGTCTCAAACTTCACTCCAACGAAAACAGCCTCAAGTCCCTCAGACTTTCCTCAGACGACCTTCTCTCCACACCAGGCAACATCCTAGTAAATCTCTTCTGCACTCTTTCCAAATCATACTTCTTATACTTCTTATATTGCGGTGACCAGAACTGTACACAATACTCCAAGTGCGGCCGCACCAGAGTTTTGTACAGATGGAGCATAACCTCATGGTTTCAGAACTCGATCCCTATATTAATGCCTTCTTAGCAACACAGTCAACCTGGGTGGCAACTTTCAAGCATCTGTGTACCTGGACACCGAGATTTCTCTGCTCATCTACACAACCAAGAATCTTTTCATAAGCCCAGTACTTTGAATTGCTGTTCCTCCGACCAAAGTGCATCCCCTTTCACTTGTCCACATTAAACTCCATTTGCCACTTCTCAGCCCAGCTCTGCAGCTTATCTATGTCTGTCTGTAACCTCTTTCGTCACTATCCACAACTCCACCGACCTTAGTGTTGTCTGCAAATTTACTAACCCACCCTTCTACTCCCTTATCCAGGTCGTTTATAAAAATGATGAACAGCAGTGGACCCAACACCGACCCTTGCGGCACATCACTTGTAACTGAACTCCAGATGAACATTTCCCATCAACCACCACCCTCTGTCTTCTTTCAGCCAGCCAATTACTGATCCAACCTGCTATATCTCCTACAATCCCATTCCTCCGCATTTTGAACGATAGCCTATTGTGGAGAATCTTATCAAATGCGTTGCTGATATCCATATACACCACATCATCCAGTTTACTCTCATCTACCTGTTTGGTCACTTTCTCAAAGAACTCTATACGGTTTGTGAGGCACGACATAACCTTCACAAAACCGTGCTGACTCTCCCTTATCAAATTATTCTTTTCTAGATGATTGTAAATCCTGTCTGTTATAAACTTTTCCAACACTTTACCAATAACTGAAGTAAGGCTCACTGGTCTATAATTACCAGGGTTGTCTCTACTCCCCTGCTTGAATAGGGGAACCACATTTGCTATTCTCCAGTCTTCTAGCACTATTCCTGTAGACAATGACGATTTAAAGATCAATGCCAAAGGCTCGGCAACCTCCTCCCTGGCTTCCCAGAGGAACCCAGGCTAAATCCCATCCGGCCCAGTGGACTTATCTATTTTCACACTCTGTAGGATTTCTAATACTTCTTCATTGTGAACCTCAATCCCACCTAGTCTAATAGCCTATATCTCAGTATTCTTCTCGACAACATTGTCGTTTTCTAGAGTGAATACTGTCGAAAAATATTCATTTAGTGCTTTCTCCAGCTCCTCCGACTCTTCACACAACTTCCCATTAATATTCTTGATTGCCCCTAATTTTACTCTTGTCATTCTTTTATTCCTTAAATACCTATAGAAAGCTTTATGGTTTACCCTGATCCTATCGGCCAACAACTTCTCATGTCTCCTTCTGGCTCTTCTGAGCTCTCTCTTCAGGTCTTTCCTGGCTACCTTGTAACCCTCACGTGCCCTAACTGAGCATTCACATCTCATCCAAACATAAGAATCCCTCTTCCTCTTGACCAGAGATTCTACTTCCTTCGTAAACCACGGCTCCTGCGCTCGACAGCTTCCTCCCTGCCTGACAGGTACATATTTATCGAGGACTCTCAGGAGCGTTTCCTTGAATAAGCTCCACATTTCTAATGTGCCCATTCCCTGCAGGTTCCTTCCCCATCCTATACTTCCTAAATCTTGCCTAATCGCATCGTAACTGCCGGTCCCTCAGCTGTAAATTTCGTGGAAGTTGAGTGTGTGTGTATTTCCGTGTATAACTGTTTGATGACAGGAGACAGGGTGGTCGAGGAGATTTGAGTGAGTGAGTGTGTATTTCCGTGTATATGTGCTTACTGGCACGAGACAGTTTGGTGTGTGTGTTTTTTGTGTATATCTGTCCAATGGCAGGAGGCAGGGTGTTCATGGAGTTTTGTGTGTGCTTGTGTGTGTGTGTGTGTGTGTGTGTCTGCATGTGTGTGTGAGTTTCTGCATATATCTTTTTCATGGCAGGAAACAGGGTGGTGGTTGAGGGATGTGTGTGTGTTTGTGTGTATATCTGCTTAAAGGCAGGAAACAGGGTGGTGGTGGAGGGTTGTGCATTGGGTTCAGTGTCTACTTGTTTAATGTCAGGAGGCAGGATGGTTATATTGGGTTGTGTGCATGTGTGTCAATGTGTATATCTATTTAAGGGCTAGAGACAGGGTGGGAGTGGAGTGTGCTGTGTGTGTGTTTCTGTGTATAACTGTTTAATGGCAGGTGGCATGTTGGTGTGGAGGGTTGCGTGTGTGCTTCTGCGTATATATGCTAAATGACAGGTGACATGAATGTGTGTGAGTGTTTCTCTGTATACCTGCTCAATGGCAGGAGACAGGATGGTCATGGAGGGTTGTGTGTGTTTCTGCGTATCTCTATTCAATGTCAGGAGACAGTGGTGTTGAAGGGTAGAGTGTCTGTGTTTCTGTGTCTGTGTGCTTAGTGGCAGGGGACAGGGTGGTGGATGATTGTGCATGTTTCTGTGTATACCTGTTTCAGGTCAATAGACAGGGTGTTCGTAGAAGGTTGTATGTGTGTTTCTGTGTATGTCTGTTTAATGGCAGGTGACAGGGTGGTGGTCGAGGTTGGTGTGTGTGTGTTTCTGTGTATATATGTTTAATTGCAGGAGACGTGGTGGTCCTTGAGGGTTGTGCGTGCGTTTCTGTGTATATCTGCTTATGGCAGGCAACAAGATGTTGGTCGGGGGTTTTGTGTGTGTTTGTGTGTGGGTGTTTCTGTGTATATCTGTTTAATGGCATAAAACAATGTGGTGGTTAACAATTGTGTGTTTGTGCATTTCTACGTATATCTGTTTAATCGCAGGGGACAGGGTTGTGGTGGAGGGCTGTGTGTGTGTGTTTCTGTGCATGTCTGTTTAATGGCAGGAGACAGGGTGATGGTGTCGAGATTAGTTTGTGTTTCTGTTTGTATCGGTTTAATCGCCAGAGACAGTGTGATGGTGGAGGGTTGTGTCTGTGTGTTAATGTGTATATCTGATTAACGGCAGCAAACGGGGTGGTGGTGGAGGGTTCTGTATATGTGTGTGTTTCTGTGTATATCTGTTTCAGGGCAGGACACATGATGGTGGTCAAGGGTTTTGTGTGTGTACTTTTGTATATCTCTGCTAAATGGCAGCAGAATAGGGTGGTGGTGGACGGACGTGTGTGTGTTTGTGTGTATATCTGTTTAATGTCAGCAGACAGGGTGGCGGTCGAGGATTGTGTGTGTATGTGTTTTTCTATGTATATCTGTTTAGTGGGCAGGAGAAATGGTTGTGGTTCAATTGTAGAGTGCGTGTTTGTGTGTATATCCACTTAGTAGCAGGAAATAAGGTTGTGTTGGAGGACTGTGTGTGTGTTTCTGCATATATCTATTTAATGGCTGCTGACAGGGAGGTAGTGGGGATTTGTGTGTTTCTGTATATATATATATATTGAATTGCAGGAGACAGGCTGGCAATGGAGGGTTGTGTATGTGCTTCTGTGTATATCTGTTTTAGGGCAGGAGACAGGGTGATGGTTGAGGGTTGTGTGTGTGTATTTCTGTGTATATCTGCTCAATGGCACGAGAACAGTGTGGTGGTGGAGGGTTGTGTGTGTGTTTGTGTGTGTTTCTGTATATATCAGTTTAATGCCAGGAGACAGAGTGTTGTGTAGGGTTGTCTGTGCGTTTTTTTTTGTGCCAGTCTCTTTAATGGTCGTTGATAAGGTGGTGGTGCAGGGTTGTGTGCGTTTTTCTGTATATATCTGCTTAATGACAGGAGACAGACTGGTGTTCGTGGAGGGTTGTGTGCATGTGTGTTTCTGTGAATATCTGTTTAATGGCAGGAGACAGGGTGGTGCTGAAGATATGCGTGTATGTTTCTGTGTACAACTGTTTATTTGCAGGAGACAGGGTGTTGGAGGAGGATGGTGTGTGTGTGTTTCTGTGTATATATGCTTAAGTTCAGGAGACAGGGTGGTGGTGGAGGGATTTGTATATGTGTTACTGTATATATCTGTTTATGGGTCGGAGATGGGGTGTCATGGAGGTTTGTGTATGTGTTTGTTTCTGTGTATATCTGTTTAAGGACTGGTGACAGGGTGGTGGTGGAGGGTTGTGTGTGTATTTCTGTATATCTCTGCTTAATAATAGGAGAACAAGGTGATGTTGGCGGATTGTGTGTGTGTGTTTCTGTGTATAACTGTTTAATAGCCTGAGATAGGGTGGGGCTGGAGTTTTGTGTGTGTATTTCTGTACATATCTGTTTAATTAGAGGACACAGGTGGAGGGTTGCGTGTGTGTTTCTGTGTATACCTGCTCAATGACAGGAGACAAATTGGGTGTCAAGGATTGTGTGTGCGTGTGTGTGTGTGTGTGTGTGTGTGTTCCTGTGTATATCTGTTTAATGGCAGAAAACAATGTGGTGGTGAAGGGGTTTGTGTGTGTTTCTGTGTATATCTGTTTAATTGCAGGAGACAGCGTGGTGGTGAAGGGTTGTGTGTGTGTGTGTTTCTGTGTATGTCTATTTAATGGCAAGAGACAGGGGGATGGTGTCGAGATGTGTGTGTGTTTCCTTTTATACCTGTTTAATTGCCGGTGAGTGTGTGATGGTAGACCATTGTGTGTGTGAGTGTGTGTGCGTGTGTTTCTGTGTAGATCTGTGTAATAGCAGGAGTCAGTGTGGTCCTGAATGATTGTGTGTGTGTTTCTGGGTATATTTGTTTAATTGCAGAAAACAATGTGGTAGTGAAGGGTTGTGTGTGTGTGTGTGTGTTTCTGTTATATTTGTTTAATGGCAGGAGACAGGAAGGTGTTTTAGAGATTTGTGTGTGTTTCTGTGTATATCTGCTTATTGTTCGGAGGCAAGGTGTTGGTGCAGGGTTGTGTGTGTATGTGCTTCTGTATATATCTGCTTGATAGCGTGAGACAACGTGGCGGTGGAGGCTTGTGTTTTGTGTTTTAGTGTATATCTGATTAGTGGCAAGAAACAGGGTTTTGGTGGAGGGTTGTGTGTGTTTCTGCATATATCTGCTTATTGGCAGGAGACAGGGTAGTGGTGGAAGGTTGTGTGCTGGTGTTTCTGTCAATACAGTTTAATAAAAGGAGACAGGTATTGGTGCAGGTTGATGTGCATGTTTTTCTGCATTTTACGTGAACCGTGCAATTTACTGCAGAGACATTCACACCTGGACACGAGCCACAATGATAATAACTGAGTTGGAAACGTGTTGGAACTGAGTTGGAAGAGTGTCTATTTTTTAACGTTTTCAAGATGTCAATTTCAGCAACGCGCTATTGGAAACAGAAAGGTGAAAGGTACAATGGCTTCAACTTTCAGTGCTGGATGCCACTGAGCCGCAGGAGGGGCGACTGTGACTTGTTTCTGTAGTGTAGTGGTCATCACGTTCGCCTGACGCGCGAAACGTCCTCAGTTCGAAACTGCTTTGTTCTACAACTGTAGCCTTTGACATAGACAAGAACGAAGCTTTCTGGCTTACTTTCCCATCTGCAAACCTGCCTTCGAATTTGCTTGAACAAATCTGCTCTCGAAGTGAACTGGAATACAATCCCATTTAAATACTGTGGAAAGAATTGTAAATGATGATATGCATTCTGTTTGAGAGTAGTTACACCCTTCTGATGATTCCACGAAGCATTAACGCATTTGCATTCCTTGCGCAGGCGGCCCGGTTCAAAGACAGGGAAGAAGCTGATGTGCTGGTGTCACAGTGCACCACGGATTCCTCAACTCGTCTGTCTGTCAAATGTATCCCAAAGTTGTCTCTGAAAGACCTCATTTGGAAGGTGTCTGTCGTTATTCAACGTGCGAGAATTGGCACCAGAGGTCCTGAATCATGTTTTGGAGCAGTTCGCACGTTAGTGGCTCTTTCAATCAGCAACAGCAATGGAAGAAATTACACTCTCAGAGGAACCTCTGGACCTGTGCTTTCATAGCGTCGCTAGTACTAAGGTGCGCCCCGAGACCTAAGCCACGTTGGAACTGAAACGGAGGGATCGACAGAGAGACTACAGAATGACATCGCATCCATTTGGTTTTCTTTAAATCACTGAGGAGCAGGAAAATGTAAACGGGGAGGGCGAGTGGGGAAGTGAGGCAGTTGCAGCTCTGGAGAAAGTCCTTCTTTGTGATTCACTCAGCAACCAGAGACGTGAAGGTGACTCAGGCGTGAGAGCTCTTCACATTGTCAACAAAAAGCAAACAAGGGCAGTTAGCACCTCTTCCGGAGTGGGGGTGGGGTGAGGTAATTACCTTTTGACTTCTGTTACTATGTTCAGAAACTGCCTTTTAGATTGAGGTGAAGAGAAACTGCATTTCTAAAAAGCACCATGGAATTTGTTAAACTTTATTGAGTCGCTTCTGATCGATTCCCACACAGGTTTCCAACTCAGTTGGTATCCATGAGGCTCATGTCCAGGTGTGAACATCTCTGCAGCAAATTGCACGGTGAAGGTAAAAGGCAAGGAAAGTGGCATCTCGAACCGGCCCCGAGGTCAGACCTTCCTCACAATGTAATCTGTCGTTCTCGGACTGTAATGCTACCTCCGGTTTTAGGGTGGAACATTCTTTGGCAACCTTATTTGGCAAAACAGACACAGTGACTGAAACTATGCTGCACGGTATGATTTGGGACACGGCCTGCTCAGCTTTGTGCGTTTTCCCTGTAGTCCTGTGTGTTTCATGTTCCGTGTAAACGCGAAAGTTGTCCTGTTTCGAGCAATGGGTGAAATCATTTAGCAAAGCAAGAATCGAAATTGCAGTCATGTCAAGCAGCTGATGGTAATTTGACCCAATCATAACCGATCATATATTCTGAAGCACTCACAAATACATTTGTAGCTGAATCCAGTCTGAGAAGATAGACTCAGCTTACCATTTATTTTTGTCTGGATTGATGGGCTATCGTTATCTGCTGAGAAATTGATATTGTAGACGGGCACATCCGAGCAGCTGTGCGAGTCGGAGAGGGATCAGAGAACCCTTTTCACGTGAGTTTGCATCTGTTGTTATGCAGGAGCACAATTGGAATTGCAAGGAAATGATGAGCTGCGCGTGTTGGTTGTGTGGCCGAGCGGTCTAAAACGCTGGATTAAGGCTCCAGTCTCGACAGAGGCGTGGGTTCGAATCCCACCGCTGCTCTTTCCTCTGAACAGCTCCATCGGCACAGCTTGTTAAAATGCTGCTTCAATCCCTGCTGCATTTCTGTTTAAAACAGAAGAAAAATGGATTTGCTTCCCGGGGAATTGACTGCGGTGTGTGAAAGTGGCGAATTTTCCAAAGTGTCTGTATGTCGTGATCGTGATCGCCTCCCGCGCGGAAAATCGCAAGCAGCTCTACTGTTGCTTTCTGTTCCAGGCAAGTTGAGCTTTTACTGGAACCGAATGGAGACTGTTATTTCATCGTTGTTGCGAAACAGAGTCCTACGGTGACTCGACTCGCCGACATTCGGTTTTCTGGCCAATGAGAAAATCGTTCCAATCTATTTCGATGTCATATGTTATTGAATTTCTCCCACTTTCTTCATTTCCGTCCTGGAGACATCGGAAGGGAAAGGTAATCTAATCGAGACTGCGATTGGTGAAATTCACTTCTTATGGCCCATTCTTATTATGTTCTTTTTTGTCGCTTTGCAGCATTGTCTGGGAAGTGGTGGTGCACTCAGGCTCCAGTCTGTTTGAAAGAGTAGTTTGGAATTGCCCAGTTGTTAGTTGAGTGATTACTTTATGGCTCATGCCCCCGGACTGTCTCACATTTAACATTCATTCTCGCTGTGTCTGAAAATGCATTTGGTTTTCCAGTTTTGTTTGTGTTCTGTGTTAAATGCTTTCTGTTTTGCGATTCGCTCAATACATTACGAATTAACAGTGTTTCTGCGGTAACTTCCAGCTGCAAAAATCCTCAACTGAGAATCTGGGAAACTTTCACTGAGTATGGTCAGTCGGAGCAAAAGTAAGGATGTCGTTCGTTTCTGCAGTGTTTCACAATACTACTTTTCCCGTGAGCAGTCGAACAGACGAAATGATTTTGCCACAGACTGCGACGGTAAGCTCCGCAAAAACGTAATTCTTTAAAGCAGGTGTGAGCAACACAACGTTATTGGGGTACACCGCGTGGAAACAGATACTTCGGTGTATCACGTCCATGCTCAGCACATAGCCAAATTTAAACAAGTCCCATTAAACAACGAGCTCATGGAAACAGAAAGGTGAAAGGTAGAATGGCTTCAACTTTCAGTGCTGGATGGCTCTGAGCCCCAGCAGGGACGGCAGAGGCCTGTTTCTGTCGTGTAGTGGTCATCACGTTCGCTTCACACGCGCAAGGTCACCAGTTCGAAACTGGGCAGAAAATGTTTTGTTCTTCAACTGCAGCCTTTGACATCGACAAAAACGGAGCTTTCTTGCTTGCTTTCCCATCTGCAAACCTGTCTTCGAGTTTGTTTGAATAAATCTTCTCTCGTAGTGAAATGCAATGCAATTCCATTTACTTACAGTGCAAAGCATTGTAAAGTTTTTCTCCAACCTGGTTCTGATCATATGCAATTCTGTTTGAGAGTGTAGTTACCCCCTTCTGATCCTTCCACGAAAAGCAGTACCGAATTTGCATTCCTTGCACAGGCGGCCCGGTTCAAAGACAGGGAAGAAGCTGATACGCTGGTGTCACAGTGCACCACGGATTCCTCAACTCGTCTGTCTGTCAAATGTATCCCAAAGTCGTCTCTGAAAGACCTCATTTGGAAGGTGTCTGTCGTTATTCAACGTGCGAGAATTGGCACCAGAGGTCCTGAATCATGTTTTGGAGCAGTTCGCACGTTAGTGGCTCTTTCAATCAGCAACAGCAATGGAAGAAATTACACTCTCAGAGGAACCTCTGGACCTGTGCTTTCATAGCGTCGCTAGTACTAAGGTGCGCCCCGAGACCTAAGCCACGTTGGAACTGAAACGGAGGGATCGACAGAGAGACTACAGAATGACATCGCATCCATTTGGTTTTCTTTAAATCACTGAGGAGCAGGAAAATGTAAACGGGGAGGGCGAGTGGGGAAGTGAGGCAGTTGCAGCTCTGGAGAAAGTCCTTCTTTGTGATTCACTCAGCAACCAGAGACGTGAAGGTGACTCAGGCGTGAGAGCTCTTCACATCGTCAACAAAAAGCAAACAAGGGCAGTTAGCACCTCTTCCGGAGTGGGGGTGGGGTGAGGTAATTACCTTTTGACTTCTGTTACTATGTTCAGAAACTGCCTTTTAGATTGAGGTGAAGAGAAACTGCATTTCTAAAAAGCACCATGGAATTTGTTAAACTTTATTGAGTTTTTCCGGAGCTTACCGTCGCAGTCTGTGGCAAAATCATTTCGTCTGTTCGACTGCTCACGGGAAAGGTAGTATTGTGAAACCCTGCAGAAACGAACGACTTCCTTACTTTTGCTCCGACTGACCATACTCCGTGAAAGTTTCCCAGATTCTCAGTGGAGGATTTTTGCAGCTGAAAGTTACCTCAGAAACACTGTTAATTCGTAATGTATTGAGCGAATCGCAAAACAGAAAGCAGTTAACACGGAATACAAACAAAACTGGAAAACCAAATGCATTTTCAGACACAGAGATGCATGAATTCTAAATGTGAGACGGTCCGGGTGCATGAGCCATAAAGTAATCACACAACTAACAACAGGGCAATTCCAAACTACTCTTTTAAACATACTGGAGCCAGAGTGCACCACGACTTCCCAGACAATGCTGCAAAGAGACAAAGAAAGAACATAATACGAATGAGCCATAAAAAGAGAATTTTACCAATCACAGTCTCAATTAAATTACCTTTCCCTTCCGATGTCTCCAGGACGGAAATTAAGGAAGTGGGAGAAATTCAATAACACATGACATCGAAATACATTGGAACGATTTTCTCATTTGCCAGAAACCCAAATACCGACGAGTCGAGTCACCGTAGGACTCTGTTTCGCAACAGCGATGAAATAACAGTCTCCATTCGGTTCCAGTAAAAGCTCAACTTGCCTGGAACAGAAACCAACAGAAGAGCTGCTTGCGATTCTCCGCGCGGGAGGCGAACAGGGCAATTCCAAACTACTCTTTCAAACATACTGGAGCCTGAGTACACCACCACTTCCCAGACAATGCTGCAAAAAGACAAAGAAAGAACATCATACGAATGCGCCATAAAAAGTGAATTTCACCAATCACAGTCGCCATATCTCTGCCCCCTCTCCCTCTGTCCGCCTCTCTCTTACCCCCTGTATCTCGCCCACTATCTTTAACCACTTACTGTCCTCCTCTCTCTGTCCCTCACTCTCTGTCCATCTCTCTCTGTCCCCCTGTCTCTCTGTCCCCCTCTATCTCTCCCGCTCGCTGTCCCCCTCTTTCCGACCCCCTCTATCTCCCCCACTCTCTGCACCCCCTCTCTCTGTCACCCTCTCCCTGTCCCCTCTCTCTCTCTCTCTGTATCCCCCTCTCTGTACCCCCCTGTTTCTGTGTCTCTCCTTTCTGTACCCCTCTCAGTGTCCCGTCTCTGACCCCCCCCCTCACTTTGCCACTGCGTTCTGTCCCCCCGGACTATACGCCCTCTCTGTCCCCGTCTCTGTCTCTCTGTCCACCCTCTCTTTGTCCCCCTCTCTCTGTCCTATCTCTCTCTGTCCGCCCACTCTCTGTCCCTCTCTCTCTGCCCCCCTCTCAGTGTGCCCCTCTCTCTGTCATCCCCTCTCACTGCCTGATCTCTCTCGGCCACCCCTCTCTCTGCCCACCTCTCTCTGCCCCCCTCTCTCTGCCACCCCTCACTCTGCCCCACTCTCTCTGCCCCCCTCTCTGGACACCTCTCTCTGTCCACCCTCTCTCTGTCCTCCCTCTCTCTGTCCTCCCTCTCTCTGTCCACCCTCTCTCTGTGCTCCCTCTCTCTGTTCCCGTGCTCTCTGTACCCCACTCTCTGTCCCCCTCTGTCTCGCCCCCCTCTGTCTCTCTCCCCCTCTGTTTCTGTCCCCCAGTCCCTGTTCCACACTCTGTGAACCCTCCCTGTCCCTCAACTCTCTGTCCCCCCACTCTCTGTACCTCCATCTCTATTCCCACCCGTTCTCCTCTCTCTGTCCCCCACGTCTCTGTACCCCCTCCCCCCTTTGTCACCCACTCTCTGTCCCTCTCTCTCTCTCCACCTCTCTCTGTCACCCTTCTCTCTCTGGCCCGCTCTCTCTGTCCCCCCTCTCTCTGTCACCCTTCTCTCTGTCCCCCTCTCTGTCCCCCCTTTCTCTGTCCACCCTCTCTCTGTTCACCCTCTCTATGTCCCACTCTTTGTGTCCACCTCTCTGTCCCGCCACTCTCTGTCCCCCTCTCTCAGCCCCCCTTTCTCTGTCTCCCTCTCTCTGCCCCCCAGTGCCCCCCTCTGTCCCCACTCTCTCTGACCCATTCTCTCTGTTCCTGCTCTCTCTGTACCCCACTCTCTGTCCTCCTCTGTCTCTCCCCCCTCTCTCTGTCCCACCTCTGTCTCTCCCCCCTCTGTCTCTCTCCTCTCTTTCTCTCCCCCTCTATCTCTGAACCCCTCTCTCTGTCCCCTCTCTCTGCACCCCTCTCTCTGGCCCCCCTCTCGCTGTCCCTTCTCTCTATGTCCCAGCGCTCTCTGTCCCCATCTGTCTCTCCCCCCCTCCCTGTGTCCCCCCTCTGTCTCTCCCCCCTCTGACTCTCTCCTCTCTGTCTCTCCCCCTCTGTCTCTGTCCCCCTCTCTCTGTCCCCCAGTCTCTGTTCCACACTCTCTGAGCCCCCCTCTCTCTGTCCCTCAACTCTCTGTCCCCCACTCTCTGTACCCAGATCTCTGTTCCCCCTGTTCTCCTCTGTCTGTCCCCATGTCTCTGTACCCCCCTCTTTTTCACCCACGCTCTGTCCCCATGTCTCTGTTCATGCTCTCTCTGTCCTCCTCTGTCTGTCCCCCTCTCTATTCCGCTCTCTCTGTCGCCATTCTCGCTGTCGCCCCTCTCTCTGTACCCCCCTCTCTGTACCCCTCCTCTCTCTGTCTCCCCTTTCTGTACCTCTCTCAGTCCCCCGACTATGTCCCCCCTCTCTTTGTCACAACTTTCTGTCCCCCCGGACTATCCGCCCTCTCTGTCCCCCGTCTCTCTCTCTCTCTGTACACCCTCTCTCTGTTTTCCTCTCGCTGTCCCCCTCCTGTCTGTCCCCCTCCGCTCTGTCCCTCCCTCTCTCTGCCCCCTCTCTGTGTCCCCCTGTCTCTGCCCCCTCTCTCTGTTCCCACTCTCTCTGAACACCTCGCTCTGCTCCCCACGTCCCCCCTCTCTCTGTACCGCTCTCTCTGTACCGCGCTCTCTTTCCCCCCTCTCTCTGCCCTTCCCTCTGAACGCCTCTCTCTGCCCCCTCTCTCTCTGTCCCGCACTCTCTCTGGCCCCCTCTCTCTCTGTAACAGTCTCTCTGTCCCCCCTCTCTGTCCTCCCTATCTCTGTCCCCCTCTCAGTGTCCGCCTCTCTCTGTGATCCCATTTCTCTGTCTGCTCTCTCTGTCACCGCTCTCCCTGCCACCCTCTCTGCCCCCCTCTCTATCACCTCGCTCTCTGCCCCCCTCTCTCTGCCCCCCCTCTCTCTGCACACCCTCTCTGTCCCTCTCTCTCTATTCCCCCTCTCACTTTCCCCACCTCTCTGTCCCCGTCTTTCTCTGTCCCCGTCTCTCTCTGTCCACGTCTCTCTCTGCCCCCCCTCTTTCTGTACCCCTCTCTCTGTACCCCTCTCTCTGTCCCTCCCGTCCTCCTCTCAGTTTCCCCCTCTCTCTGTCATCCCCTCTCACTGTCTGCTCTCTCTGTCACCCCTCTCTCTGCCCGTCGCTCTCTGCCCCCCTCTCTGTCTCCCCTCTCTCTGCCCTCTCTCTCTGCCCCCCACTCGGAACCCCTCTCTCTGCCCCCTCTCTCTGCACCCCTCTCTCTGTTCCCCTCTCTCTGTCCACCCTTTCTCTGTCCGCCTCTCTCTGTCACCCCGTCTCAGTCCCCCCATCTCTGCCCCCCTGTCTCTGTACATCCTCTCTCTGTCCATACTCTCTCTCTGTCCCCTCTCTCTCTGTCGCCCCTCTGTCTGTCACATCTCTCTCTGCCCCACTGTCTCTGTCCCCTCTCTGTCCCCCTCTCACTGTCCCCCTCTCTCTGTCCCCATATCTCTGTCCACCCTCTCTCTGTCCCCCACTCTCTGTTCCCACTCTCTCTAAACCCCTCTCTCTGCTCCCCACGTCCCCCCTCTCTCTGTACCGCTCTCTCTCTGTGCCCCCTCTCTCTGCCCTCCCCTCTGAACTCCTCTCTCTGCCCCCTCTCTCTCTGTCCTGCACTCTCTCTGGCCCCCTCTCTCTATATACCAGTCTCTCTGTTCACACCTCTCTCTGTCCCCTCTCTCTCTGTTCCCCCTTCTATCTATCCCCACACTTTCTGTCCCTCTCTCAGTGTCTCCCTCTCACTGTGATCCCCTGTCACTGTCTGCTCTCTCTCTGTCACCCTTCCCTCTGCACCCCCTCTCTCTGCCCCTTCTCTCTGCACACCCTCCCTGAACGTCTCTCTCTGCCTCTCTCTCTCTGTCCCCCTCTCTCTGTCCCCCTCCCACTTGCCCCCACTCTCTGTCCCCGTCTCTCTCTGTTCCTGTCTCTCTCTGTCCCCCTCTCTCTGTCCCTCTCTCTCTGTCCCCCTCTCAGCGTCCCCCTCTCTCTGTGATCCCCTCTCACTATCTGCTCTCTCTCTGTCAACCCTCTTTCTGCCACCATCTCTCTGCCATCTAACTCTGCCCCCTCTCTGAACTCCTCTCTCTGCCCCATCTCTCTGCACCCCTCTGTCGGTCCCCCTCTCTTTGTCCACCCTCTATCTGTCCCCCTCTCTCTGTCACCCCGTCTCAGTCACCCCTCTCTCTGCCCCCCGTCTCTGTTCATCCTCTCTATGTCCACACTCTCTCTCTGTCCCCTTCTCTCTGTCCCTCTCTCTCTGTCCACTCACACTCTGACCCCCACTCTCTGTCCCCCTCTCTCTCTATCCCCCTCTCTTTGCCCCCCCCCCCTCTGTCTGCACCCTCTCTCTCTGTCCCCTCTCTCTCTGTCCCCTCTCTCTCTGGCCACCCCTCTCTCTGACCCCCCTCTCTTTGTCCCCAACTCTCTCTGTCCCCCACTCTCTCTGCACCCCGTCTCTGTTCCCCCTCTATCTGTCACCACTCTCTCTGGCCACCTCTCTCTCTTACCCCTCTCTCTCTGTCCCCTCTCTCTCTGGCCCCCTCTCTCTCTTCCCCCCCTCTCTCTGCCCCCCTCTCTGTTCCCCCTCTCTCTGTCCCCCCTCTCTCTGTCCCCCTTCTCTCTGTCCCCCTCTCAGTGTCCCCCTCTCTCTGAACCCCTGTCTCTGAACACCTCTCTCTATCCCCCTCTCTCTATCCCCCTCTCTCTATCCCCCTCGGTCTGTCCCCCTCTCTCTGTCACCCTCTCTCTTTCCACCCCCTCTCTGCCCCCCCTCTCTATCCCCACACCCCCGTCCACCTCTCTCTGTCCACCCTCTCTCTGTCCCCACGACTGTCTGTCGCTCTAAGTCTGTCCCTGTCTCTCTGTCCCCCCTCTCTCTGCCCCCCCTTTTCTGTCCCCCTCTCTCTGTGATCCCCTCTCACTGTCCGCTCCCCCTCTGTCCCCCATCCCTCTGTCCCCCATCTCTCTGTCCCTCCCCTATCTCTGTCCCCTCTCTCTCTGTCCCCCTCTCTCTGGGTCACCCCTCTCCCTGCCGCCTCTCTGTCCCCCCTCTCTGTCCCCCTCTCTCTTTCCCACTCTCTCTGTCCCTTCTCTCTCTGTCCACCCTCTCTCTGTCCCCCTCTCTCTGTCCCCCCGTCTCTGTCCCCCCTCTCTCTGCCCCCGTCTCTGTCCCTCTCTCTATTTCCACGCTCTCTCTCTGTCCCCCCATCTCTGCCCCCTTTTTCTGTCCACCCTCTCTCTGTCCACGCTCTCCCTCTGTCCCCCTCTCTCTTTCCCCCTCTCTCTGTCCCCTCTCTCTCTGTCACCTCTCTTTGTCCCTCTCTCCCTGGCCCCCATCTCTCTGTCCCCCCCTCTCTCTGTCCCCCACTCTCACTGTGCCCCACTCTCTCTGACCCCCACTATCTCTGTCCCCTCTCTCTCTGTCGCCTTCTCTCTCTGTCCCGCCTCTCTCTGTCCTCCCTCTCTCTGTCACCCCTCTCTCTTCCCCCTCTCTCTCTGTTCCCCACTCTCTGTCCCCCTCTCTCTGTCCCCCCGTCTCTGTGCCCCCTCTCTGCCCCCTGTCTCTGTCCACCCTCTCTCTGCCCCACTCTCTCTCTGTCCCCCCTCTCTGTCCCCGTCTCTGTCACCCTCTTTCTGTGCCCCTTGCTATGTCCCCCTTTCTCTGTCCACCCTCTCGCTGTCCCCCACTCTCTTTTCCCACTCACTCTGAACCCCTCTCTCTGCCCCCACGTCACCCCTCTCTCTCTGTCCCGATCTCCCTGTCCCCCCTCTCTCTGCCCTCCCCTCGGAACTCCTCTCTCTGCCCCCTCTCTCTTTCTGTCCCCCTCTCTCTCTGTCCCCCTCTACTTGACCCCCCCTCTCTCTGGCCCCCTCTCTCCCTGGGCCCCTCTCTCTCTGGGCCCGCCTCTCTCTGTTCCCCCTCTCCCTGTCCCCTCTCTCTCTCTGTCCCCGTCTCTCTGCCCCCACTCTCTTTGCCCCACTCTCTCTGTCCCCTCTCTCTCTCTATCCCCTCTCTCTCTGTCCCCTCTTTCTCTGACCCCCTCTCTCTCTGTCCCCCCTCTCTCTGGCCCCCTCTCTCTGTTTCCCCCTCTCGCTGTCTCCCCTCTCTCTGTCCCCCTTCTCTCTGTCCCCCTCTCAGTGTCCCCCTCTCTCTGAACCCCTCTCTCTGAACACCTCTCTCTATCCCCCGCTCTCTATCGCCCTCTCTCTATCCCCTCGCTCTGTCCCCCTCTCTCTGTCACCCTCTCTCTGTCCACCCTCTCTCTGTCCACCCTCTCTCTGTCACGCCTCTCTCTGCCCCCCTCTCTCTGCCTCCCCATCTGAACCCCTCTCTCTGCCCCCCTCTCTCTGCCCCCCTCTTTTTATACCCCTCTCTCTGTCCCCCTCCCTCTGTCACCCTCTCTCTGTCCACCCTCTGTCTGTCCCCACATCTCTCTGTCCCTCAAAGTCTGTCCCCGTCTCTCTGTCACCCGTCTCCCTGCCCCGTCCCTCTGTCCCACTCTCGCTCAGTCCACCCTCCCTGTCCCCCTGTCTCTCCGTCTTCCCTCGCTGTCACCCCCGTTCCAACCCACTCTGTCCCCTTCTTTCTGTCCCCCCTCTCTCTGTCCCCCTCTCTGTCACCCGTCTCTCTGCCCCCTCTCTCTGTCCCCCCTCTGAACCCCTCTACTTCACCCCCCTCTCTCTGTCCTGCACTCTCTGACCCGCTCTCTCTCTCCCCCCCCTGCCCTGACCTCTGAACCCCTCTCTCTGCCCTCCTCTCTCTGTCCCCCACTCTCTCTATCCCCCACTCTCCCTGTCCCGTCTCTCCCTGTCCCCGTCTCTCTCTGTCCCCCTCTCAGTGTCCCCCTCTCTCTGTGATCCCCTCTTACTGTCCGCTCTCTGTCTGTCACCCTTCTCTCTGCCCCCTCACGCTGCCTCCCCCTCTGTCACCCCTCTCTCTGCCCCCTCTCTCTGCTCCCCATCTCTGAACGCCTCTCTCTGCCCCCCACCTCTCTCTCCCTGTCCATCTCTCTCGGTCCACCCTCTCTCTGTCCACCCTCTCTTTGTCCCCCCCGTCTCTGTCCCCCCTCTCTCTCTGCCCCCATGTCTCTGTCCACCCTCTCTCTGTCCACACTCTCTCTCTGTCCCCTATCTCTGTCTCCCCTCTCTGCCCCCCTCTTTCTGTCCACCCTCTCTCTGTCCAGACTCTCCCTCTGTCCCCCCTCTCTTTCCGCCCCTCTCTGCCCTCCTCTCTCTGTCCCCTCTCTCTGTCCCTGTCTCTCTGTCCCCCTCTCTCTATCCCCCTTTCTCTATCCCACTCTCTCTGTCCACCCTCTCTCTGTCCACACTCTCTCTGTCCACCCTATCTCTGTCCCCACGTCTGTCTGTCCCTCTAAGTCAATCTCTGTCTCTCTGTCACCCCTCTCTCTGCCCCCTCCCTCTGTCCCGCTCTCGCTCAGTCCACCCTCCCTGTCCCCTTGTCTCTCTGTCTCCCCTCGCTGTCACCCCCGTTCCACCTCTCTCTCTATCCTTCTCTCTCTGTCCCCCCTCTCTCTGTCGCCCCTCTCTCTGGCCCCCCTCTCTCTGTCTCCCCCTCTCTGTGATCCCCTCTCACTCTCTGCTCCCCCCTGTCCCCCATCTCTCTATCCCCCTCTCTGTGTCCCCCCTCTCTGCCCCCTCTTTCTGTCCACCCTCTCTCTGTCCATACTCTCCCTCTGCCCCTCTCTCTTTCCCCCCTCTCTCTGTCCCCGTCTCTCTGTCGCCCTCTCTCTATCCCCATTTCTCTATCCGCCTCTCTCTGTCCACCCTCTCTCTGTCCACACTCTCTCTGTCAACCCTCTCTCTGTCCCCACGTCTGTCTATCGCTCTAAGTCTGTACCTGTCTCTCTGTCACCCCTCTCCCTGCCCCCTCCCTCTGTCCCACTCTCGCTCAATCCACCCTCCCTGTCCCCTTGTCTCTCTGGCTCCCCTCACTGTCACCCCCGTTCCACCTCTCTTTGTCCCCCTCTCTCTGACCCCCCTCTCTCGGTCCCCCTCTCTCTGTCCACCCTCTCTCTGTCCCCCTATCTGTGTGATCTCCTCCCTCTGCCCCCTCTCTGTCACCGTCTCACTGTCCCCCCTCTCTCTGCCCCCCCTCTGTCCTCCTCTCTCTGTCCCACCTCTCTCTGTCCCTCTCTCTCTGTCCTCCCCTCTCTTCCCCGTCTGTCTGGCCCCTCTCTCCCCGCTCTCTGTCCCCACTCTCTCTGTCCCATCTCTCTGTACCCCCCTCTCTGTCGCCATCTCTTGGCACCCTCTCTGTCAGCATCTCTCTGTCCCCCCTCCCTCTGTCCCCTCTCTCTGTCCCCACTCTCTCTGTCGCCATCTCTCTGCCTCCTCTCTGTCACCGTCTGTCTGTCCCTCCTCCCTCTGTCCCCCTCACTCTGTCCCCCACTCTCTGTCCCCCCTCGCTCTGACCCCCTTTCTCTCCCCCTCTATCTGTCCCTCTCTCTCTCTGTTCCCGTCTCTCTATGTCCCCTCTCTCTGTCCCTCTCTCTCTGTCCCCCTCTCTCTTTCCCCATCTCTCTGTCCCCCACTCTATCTGTCGCCCTCTCTCTGCCCCCTCTCTGTCACCGTCTCACTGACCCCCTCTCTCTGCCCCCCCCACTGTCCCCCCTCTCTCTGTCCCCCTCTCTCTGTCCCCCCTCTCTCTTCCCCGTCTCTCTGCCCCCCTCTCTCCCCGCTCTCTGTCCACCGTCTCTCTGTCCCCCACTCTCTTTGCCCCCCTCTCTCTGTCCCCTCTCTCTCTCTATCCCCTCTCTCTGTTGCCCCTCTCCCTGTCCCCCTCTCTCTAACCCCCTTCCTTCTCACTTCCTCTCTCTCTATCCCCCCTCTCTGTCCCCCTCCATCTGTCCCCCTCTCTCTGTCCCCCCTCTCTGTCACCCCCTCTCTCTGTCCCCCTCTTTCTCTGTCCCACTCTCTCTGCCCCCCTCTCTCCCCCACTCTTTGTTCCCCTCTCTGTTGCCTTCTCTCTGCCCACTCTCTGTCCCCGGCTCTCTGTGCCCCTCTCTCTGAACATCTCTCTCTGCCCCCCTCTCTCTGGCCCCCTCTCTCTCCCACTCTGTCCCCAACTCCCTGTCCCCCTCTATCTCTGTCCCCCTCTCTCTGTCCCTCTCTTTCCCCCGCAATCTGTCCCCCTCTCTTTGTTGCCCTATCTCTGCCCACTCTCTGTCCCCCTCTCTGCCGAATCTCTGTCCCCCTCTCTCTGCCCTCTCTCTCTCCGGCACTGTACCCCTCTCTCTGTCCCGCTCTCTCTGACCCCCTATACTTCCCCCTCTTTCCGTCCCTCTCTCTCTGACCCCCTATCTCTCTCCCTCATCTCCCTCACTCTCTGTGCCCCTCTCTCTGTCATCCTCTCTCTGCCCCGCTCACCCTCCAGCCCGCCTCTCTCTGTCCCCCCTCTCTGTCCCCCTCTCTCTCTCTGTCCCCCTCTCTCTGGCTTCCCCTCCCTCTGTCCGCCTCTATCTCTGTCCCCCTCTCTCTCTCTGTCCCCCTCTTCACTCTTTTCTCCTCTCTCTGTCCCCCTCTCTCTCCCCCGCTCTCTGTCTCCCTCTCTCTGTTGCCCCCTCTCTGCTTACTCTCTGTCCCCCTTTCTCCGTCCCCCTCTCTCTGTCCCCCTCTCTCTGTCCCCTCCCTCTCTGCTCACCTCTATCTCCCCCACTCTCTGTCCCCTCTCTTTCTGTCACCCTCTCTCTGACCCCCCCTCTCTGCCCCCTATCTCTGACCTCCTCTCTCTGCCCCCCTCTCTCTCTCCCATTCTGTACCCCAGTCTCTGGCAACTTCCATCTGACCTCCTCAACCACCCCCCACTCTCCGTCCCCCTCTCTCAAAACCCCTCTATCTCCCTCATTCTCTGTGACTCTATCTCTGTCGCCATCTCTCTGCCACCGTCTCCCTCCCACCAGCCTCTCTCTGTCCCCCTCTATCTTTGTCCCCCTCTATCTGTTACCCCGTACCCCTCTCTCTGTACCCCCTCTCTCTCTGTCCCCCTCTCTCTCTGTTCCCCTCTCTCTGTCCGCCTCTATCTCTGTCCCCCTCTCTCTATGTCCCCCTCTTCTCTCTGTCCTCCTCTCTCTGTCCCCCTGTCTGTCTCCCCCACTCTCTGTCCCCCTCTCTCTGTGCCCTCTCTCTAACCCCCTCTGTCTGCCACCCTCTCTCTCTCTCCAACTCTGTACCCCTCTCTCTTTCCCCCACTCTCTGTCGCCCCTCCCTCTGAACCCCACTATCTCCCCCTCTCTCTGTCCTGCTCTCTCTGACCCCCTCTACCTCCCCCTATTTCCGTCCCCCTCTCTCTGACCCCCTCTATCTCTCTAACACTCTGTGCCACTCTCTCTGTCGCCCTCTCTCTTCCCCGTTCTCCCTGCCACCCGTCTCTGTCCCCCTCTCTCTCTGTCCCTCTCTCTTTGTCCCCCTCTCTCTGACCCCGTCTATCTACCCACTCGCTGTCACCCTCTCTTTGCCATCCTCTCTCTCTTCCCACTCTCTGTCCTGCC
Source organism: Chiloscyllium punctatum (assembly GCF_047496795.1). Classification (NCBI taxonomy): domain Eukaryota; kingdom Metazoa; phylum Chordata; class Chondrichthyes; order Orectolobiformes; family Hemiscylliidae; genus Chiloscyllium; species Chiloscyllium punctatum. The sequence goes on from NC_092756.1 coordinate 13,400,686, forward strand.
TCTGTCTGTCCACACTCTCTGTCCCCCTATCTCTGTCGCCTTCTCACCGTCCCCCTCTCTCTGTCCCTCACCGTCCCCCTCTCTCTGTCCCCTCTCTCTCCGTCCCCCTCTGTCTGACCCCCTCTATCTCCCCCACTCCCTGTCCCCCTCTCTCTGTCCCCTCTCGCTGACCACCACTATCTCCCCATTCTCTGCCCTTGTCTCTGTCTCCCTCTCTCTTTGTCCCCCTCTCTCTGTCCCCCCTCTCTCTGTCACGCCTCTCTCTCCCCCAATCTCTGTCCCCTCTCTCTGTCCCCCCCTCTCTGTCCCCCTCATTCGGACCCCCTCTATCTCACCCACTCTATGTCCCCGCTCTCTGTCCCCCTCTCACTCCGCCCCATCACTCTGTCCCACTCTCTCTGTTGCCCTCTCTCTGCCCCCTCTCTCTCTTAACCCCCCGTCCCCTTCTCTCTCTGTCCCCCTCCCTCTCTGCCCCCTCTCTCTATCCCCCTCTCTGTCCCTCTCCCTCTCTGTCCCCTCTCTCTGCCCCCTCTCTCTGTTGCCCTCTCCCGTCTCCCTCTCTTTGTCGCCCTCTCATGTCTCCCTCTCTCTCCCCTGCTCTCTGCGCCCCACTCTCTCTGCCTCCCTCTCTCTCTGACCCCCCTCTCTCTGTCCCACCCTCTCTCTGTCCCGCTCTCTCTCTGTCCATCACTCTCTCTGTCCCCCTCTCTCTCACTGTCCCCCATCTCCCGGTCCTCCTCTCTCTGTCCCCTCTCTCTGTCCCATCTCTCTCTGCTCCCCTCTATCTCCCCACTCTCTGACCCCTCTCTCTCAGTCACTCTCTCTCTATGCCCCTCTCTGTCTGTCCCGCTATCTCTGACACCCTCTCTCTGCCCCCTCTAACTAACCCACTCTGTACCCGACTCACTGTCCCCCTCCCTCTTATCTCCTTATCTCCCCCACTTTCCATCCCCCTCTCTCTAATCCCCTCTATCTCCCTCATTCTCTGTGCCCCTGTCTCTGTCGCCCTCTCCCTGCCTCCTTCTCCCTCCCACCGGCCTCTCTCTGTCCCCTCCCTCTGTCCCCCTCTCTCTCCCGCGGTCTCTGTCGCCCACTGTCTGCCCCCTCTCTCTCTGCCCCCTCTCTCTGTCCCCCTCTGTCTGTACCCCGTCTCTCTGTCCCCTTTCTTTCTGTCCCCCTCTCTGTCCCCCTCTCTCTCTGCCCCCTCTCTCTGTCGCCCTCTCTCTGCCCCCTCTATCTCTCCCCCCTTTCGCTCTTCCCCCTCTCTCTGTCGCCCTCTCTCTGTCCCCCTCTCTCTGTCCCCTCTCTCTCTGCTCCCCTCTATCTCCACAACTCTCTGTCCCCTCTCTCTGTCACCCTCCCTCTGTCCCCCTATCTCTGACCCCCTCTCTCTGCCCCACCTCTCTCTCCCACTCTGTAACCCAGTCTCTGGCCCCCTTCCTCTGACCTCCTCTATCTCCCCCACTTTCCATCCCCCTCTCTCAAACCCCCTCTATCTCCTTCATTCTCTGTGCCCCTGTCTCTGTCGCCCTCTCTCTGCCTCCCTCTCCCTCCCACCCACCTCTTTTTGTCCCCCTCTATCTTTGTCCCACTCTATCTGTTCCCCCGTCCCCCTCTCTCTGTCCCCCCTCTCTCTCTGTTCCTCTCTCTCTGTCCGCCTCTATCTCTGTCCCCCTCTCTCTCTGTCCACCCTTCTCTCTGCCCTTCTCTCTCTGTCTACCTCTCTCTCCCCCGCTCTCTGTCTCCCTCTCTCTGTTCCCCTCTCTCTGCTTACTCTCTGTCCCCCTCTCTCTGTGCCCTCTCTCTGCCACCCTCTCTCTCTCCAACTCTGTACTCCTCTCTCTGTCCCCCACTCTCTGTCCCCCTCCCACTGTCCCCCACTATCTCCATTCTCTCTGTCCCGCGCTCTCTGATACCTCTACCTCCCCCTCTTTCCGCCCCCCTCTCTCTGACCCCCTCTATCTCCCTCACCCTCTGTGCCCCTCTCTCTGTCACCCTCTCTCTCTGTCTCCTTCTCTGCCCCCTCTCTCTCTGTCCCCCCTCTCTGTCCCCTCTCTCTGACGCCCTCTATCACCCCCACTCTCTGCCACCCTCTCTCTGCATCCTCTCTCTGTCCCCCACTGTCCTGCCTCTATCTGTCCACCCTCTCTGTCCCACTCTCTCTGTAGCCCTCTCTCTGACCCTCGCTCTCTGTCCTCTCTCTCTGTCCCCCTCTCTCAGACCCCCTCGATCACCCCACTCTCTGTCCTCCTCCCTCTGTTCCCTCTCTCTGACCCGCTCTATCTCACCCACTTTCTGCCCCTCTCTCTGTCCCTCTCTTTTTGTCCCCCTTGCACCGATCCTCTCTCTGTCTCCCCTTCTCCCCCCCCACTCTCTGTCCCCTCTCTGTCCCCCTCTCTTTCTGTTCCCCCTCTCTCTGCCCCCCCCCTCTCCGTCTGTACCCCTCTCTCTGTCCCCAACTCTCTGTCCCCCCTCCCTCTGACCCCCTCTATCTCCCCCCTCTCTGTCCCACTCTCTGAAATCCTATACTTCCACCTCTTTCTGTCCCCCTTTCTCTGATCCCCTCTATCACACTCGCTCGCGGTGCCCCTCCCTCTGTCGTCCTCTCTCTGGCCCGCTCTCCCTCCAGCCCGCCCCTCACTGTCCCCCTCTCTGTCCCCCTCTCTCTCTGTCCCCTCTCTGTGTCCCCCTCTCTCTATGACCCCTTTCACTGTCCCCATCTCTCTCTGCCACATCACTCTGTCCCCCTCTCTCTCTGTCGCTCTCTCTGCCCCCTCTCTCTCCGCCCACCTCTCACTGACCCTCTCTCTCTGCCCCCTCTCTCTTACCCCCTCTCTCCGTCGCCCTCTCTCTGTCTCCCTATCCCTCTCCCCCCTTCTCTGTCCCCTCTCTTTGTCCCCTCTCTCTCTCTGCTGCCCTCTATCTCCCCCACGCTCTGTGCCCTCACTCTCAGTCACCCTCTCCCTGAACCCTCTCTCTCTGTCCGCCTCAACCTCTGTCCCCGCCTCTCTCTATGCCCTCTCTCTGCCACCCTCTCTCTCTCCAACTCTGTACCCCTCTCTCTGTCCCCCACTCTCTGTCCCCCTCCCACTGTCCCCCACTATCTCCACTCTCTCTGCCCCCGCGCTCTCTGATCCCTCTACCTCCCCCTCTTTCCGTCCCCCTCTCTCTGACCCCCTCTATCTCCCTCACCCTCTGTGCCCCTCTCTCTGTCACCCTCTCTCTCTGTCCCCCTCTCTGCCCCCTCTCTCTCTGTCCCCCCTCTCTGTCCCCTCTCTCTGACCCCCTCTATCACCCCCACTCTCTGCCACCCTCTCTCTGCATCCTCTCTCGGTCTCCGACTGTCCTGCCTCTATCTGTCCACCCTCTCTGTCCCACTCTCTCTGTAGCCCTCTCTCTGACCCCCGCTCTCTGTCCTCTCTCTCTGTCCCCCTCTCTCAGACCCCCTCGATCACCCCACTCTCTGCCCTCCTCCCTCTGTCTCCTCTCTCTGACCCGCTCTATCTCACCCACTTTCTGCCCCTCTCTTTTTGTCCCCCTCGCACCGATCCTCTCTCTGTCTCCCCTTCTCCCCCCCACTCTCTGTCCCCTCTCTGTCCCCCTCTCTTTCTGTTCCCCCTCTCTCTGCCCCCCCTCTCTCTCCGTCTGTACCCCTCTCTCTGTCCCCAACTCTCTGTCCCGCCTCCCTCTGACCCCCTCTATCTCCCCCCTCTCTGTCCCACTCTCTGAAATCCTATACTTCCACCTCTTTCTGTCCCCCTTTCTCTGATCCCCTCTATCACACTCGTTCGCGGTGCCCCTCCCTCTGTCGTCCTCTCTCTGGCCCGCTCTCCTTCCAGCCCGCCCCTCACTGTCCCCCTCTCTGTCCCCCTCTCTCTCTGTCCCCTCTCTGTGTTCCCCTCTCTCTATGACCCCTTTCACTGTCCCCATCTCTCTCTGCCACATCACTCTGTCACCCTCTCTCTCTGTCTCTCTCTCTGCCCCCCTCTCTCTCCGCCCACCTCTCACTGTCCCTCTCTCTCTGCCCCCTCTCTCTTACCCCCTCTCTCCGTCGCCCTCTCTCTGTCCCCCTCTCCCTCTCCCCCCTTCTCTGTCCCCTCTCTTTGTCCCCTCTCTCTCTCTGCTGCCCTCTATCTCCCCCACGCTCTGTGCCCTCACTCTCAGTCACCCTCTCCCTGAACCCTCTCTCTCTGTCCGCCTCAACCTCTGTCCCCGCCTCTCTCTGTCCCCCACTTCTCTCTGTCTCCCCCTCTCTCTGTCCGCCTCTCTCTCTGTCCCCCTCTCTCTCTGTCCCCCTCTCTCTTCCTGCAATCTGTTGCCCTCTCTCTGCTTACTCTCTGTCCCCCTCTCCCTGTGCCCTCTCTCTGACCCCTCTCTCTGTCCCTCTCTCGCTCTGTCCCCCTCTCTCTCTGCCCCCACTCACTGTCCCCTCTCTCCATCGCCCTCTCTCTGTCCCCCTGTCTCTGACCCCCGCTCTCCCCCCCTCTCTCTCCCACTCTGTACCCAAGTCTCTGGCCCCCTCCCTCTGACCTCCTCCATCTCCGCCACTTTCCGTCCTCCTCTCTCAAACCCCCGCTTTCTCCCTCATTCTCTGTGACCCTGTCTCTGTCGCCCTCTGTCTGCCCCCGTCTGCCTCCCACCCGCCTCTCTCTGTCCCCCTCCATCATTGTCCCCCTCTGTCTGTCCCCCCCGTCCCCCTCTCTCTGTCCCCCCTCTCTCTCTGTCCCCCTCTCTCTCTGTTCCCCTCTTCTCTGTGTCCCCCCTCTCTGTCCCCCCTCTCTCCCCCGCTCTCTGTCTCCCTCTCTCAGTTGCGCTCCCTCTGCTTACTCTATGTCGCCCCTCCCTCTGACCGCCACAATCTCCCCCTCTCTCTGTCCCGCTCTGTCTAACTCCCTCTACCTCCCCCTATTTCCGTCCTCCACTCTCTGACCCCCTCTCTCTCTCTCACTTTCTTTACCACTCTCTCTGTCGCCCTCTCTCTGTCGCCCCTCTCCCGCAAACCCGCCTCTCTCTGTCCCCCTCTCTCTGTGTCCCCCTCTCTCTCTGTTCCCCCTCTCTGTCCCCCTCTCTCTGTCCCCCTCTCTCTGACCCCCTCTACCTCCCCCAAGCTCTGTCACCCTCTCTCTGCCCTCCTCTCTCTGTCCCCCCTCTCTGTCCTGCCTCTATCTGTCCACACTCTCTGTCCCGCACTCTCTGTCGCCCTTTCTCTGTCCCCCTCTCTCTGTCCCCTCTATCTGTCCCCCACTCTCTGACCCGCTCCATCTCCCCCACTCCCTGCCCTCTCTCTCTGACCACCGCTATCTCCCCACTCTCTGCACCTCTCTCTGACGCCTCTCTCTTTATCCCACTCTCTCTGCCCCTCTCTCTGCCACCCCTCTCTCTCCCCCAATCTCTGTCCACTCTCTCTGCCCCCCTCTCTCTCTGTCCCCTCTCTCTGTCCCTCTCTCTCTGTCCCCCACATTCGGACGCCCTCTATCTCACCCACTCTCTGTCACCACTCTCTGTCCCCCGCTCTCTGTCCCCCACTCTCTGTCCATCTCTCTGTGTCCCCCTTTCTCTGTCCCCTCTCTCTCTCTCCCCTCTCTGTACCCCTCTCTCTGTCCCCCACTCTCTGTTAACCCTCCCTCTGACCCCCTCTATATCCCCCTCTCTCTCTGTCCCCCTCTCTCTGACCCCCTCTACCTCCCCCAAGCTCTGTCACCCTCTCTCTGCCCTCCTCTCTCTGTCCCCCCTCTCTGTCCTGCCTCTATCTGTCCACACTCTCTGTCCCGCACTCTCTGTCGCCCTTTCTCTGTCCCGCTCTCTCTGTCCCCTCTATCTGTCCCCCACTCTCTGACCCGCTCCATCTCCCCCACTCCCTGCCCTCTCTCTCTGACCACCGCTATCTCCCCACTGTCTGCACCTCTCTCTGACGCCTCTCTCTTTATCCCACTCTCTCTGCCCCTCTCTCTGCCACCCCTCTCTCTCCCCCAATCTCTGTCCACTCTCTCTGCCCCCCTCTCTCTCTGTCCCCTCTCTCTGTCCCTCTCTCTCTGTCCCCCACATTCGGACGCCCTCTATCTCACCCACTCTCTGTCACCACTCTCTGTCCCCCGCTCTCTGTCCCCCACTCTCTGTCCATCTCTCTGTGTCCCCCTTTCTCTGTCCCCTCTCTCTCTCTCCCCTCTCTGTACCCCTCTCTCTGTCCCCCACTCTCTGTTAACCCTCCCTCTGACCCCCTCTATATCCCCCTCTCTCTCTGTCCCTCTCTCTCAGACCCCCATTATCTCTTCCACTCTCTGTCCCCCCTCTCTGTTTCCCTCTCTCTCTGTCCCCCCTCTCTCTGTTACCCCTGTCTCTGTCCCCCCCTCTCTCTGTCCCTCCCTCTCTGTCCCCCACTATCTCCCCCTCTCTCTGTCCCGCTCTCTCTGACCACATCTACCTCCCCCTCTTTCCGTCCCCCTCTCACTGACACCCTCTATCTCCCTCACTCTCTGTGCCCCTCTCTCTGTCACCCTCTCTCGGTCTCCCGTCTCCCTCCCACCCGCGTCTCTCTGTCCCCCTCTCTCTCTCTTTCCCCCTCTCTCTCTGTCCCCCTCTCTCTCTGTCTCTCTATCTGTGACCCCCTCTATCTTCCCCACTCTCTGTCACCCTCTCTCTGCACTCCTCTCTCTGTCCCCCCCTCGGTCCTGCCTCTATCTTTCCACACTCTATGTACCCTCTCTATCTGTCTCCCATCTCTGTCCTGCCTCGATCTGTCCACCCTCTCTGTCCCCCTCTCTCTGTCGCCCTCTCTCTATCCCCCTCTCTCGGTCGCCTCCCTCTCTGGCCCCCTCTCTCTGACCCCCTCTCTCTGATCCTCTCTATCACCCCCACTCTCTGCCCCTCTCTCTGTCCCCCTCTCTCTTTGTCCCCTCTCTCTGTCTCCCCTCTCTCTCCCCCACTCTATGTCCCCTCTCTCTGTCCCCCTCTCTCTCTGCCAGCCTCTCTCTGTCCCTCCTCTCTCAGTCCCCATCTCTTTGTCCCCCACATTCTGACCGCCACTATCGCCACCACTCTCTGTCCCTGCTCTCTGTCCCCCTCATTCTGACCCCCTCTATCGCTCCCACTCTCTGTTCCCTCTCTCTGTCCCCCTCACTCTCTGTCCCCTTCTCTCACTGTTCCCCCTGTCTCTGTCCCCCTCTCTCAGTCCCCCTCTCTCTATCACTCTCGCTCTGTCCCCCTACCTCTGTCCCCCCTCTCTCTCCCCTGCTCGCTGCCCCCTCTCTCTGACCACCTCTCTCTGACCCCCACTATCTCCCCCTCTGTCCCTCTCACACTGACACCCTCTATCTCCCCCACTCTCTGTCCACCTCTCTCTGTCACCCTCTTTCTGCCCCACTCTCTCTCCCACCCGCCTCTATCTCTCCCCCACTCTCTGCCCCCCTCTGTCTGTCATCCTCCCCCTGTCCCCCTCTCACTGTCCACTCTCTCTCTGTACCACCTCTCTGTGTTCACCTCTCTCTGTCCCCTTCTCTCTGTCCATCTCTCTGTGTCCCCCTTTCTCTGTTCCCTCTCTCTCACCACTCTGTACCCCTCTCTCTGTCCCCCACTCTCTGTTAAACCTCCCTCTGACCCCCTCTATATCCCCCTCTCTCTCTGTCCCTCTCACTCAGACCCGCTCTATCTCTCCCACTCTCTGTCCCCACTCTGTTTCCCTCTCTCTCTGTTCCCCCTGTCTCTGGCCCCCCTCTCTCTGTCCCTCCCTCTCTGTCCCCCACTATCTCCCCCTCTCTCTGTCCCACTCTCTCTGACCACCTCTACCTCCCCCTCTTTCCGTCCCCCTCTCACTGACACCCTCTATCTCCCTCACTCTCTGTGCCCCTCTCTCTGACACACTCTCTCGGTCTCCCGTCTCCCTCCCACCCGCCTCTCTCTGTCCTCCTCTCTCTCTCTTTCCCCCTCTGTCTCTGTCCCTCTATCTCTGACCCCCTCTATCTCCCCTACTCTCTGTCACCCCCTCTCTGCACTCCTCTCTCTCTGTCCCCCCCCCGCCTTCCTGCCTCTATCTGTCCACCCTCTCTGTCCCCCTCTCTCTGTCCCCTCTCTTTCTGTCCACTTCTCACTGTCGCCCTCTCTCTGACCCCCTCTACCTCCCCCACTCTATGTCACCCTCACTCTGCCGTCCTCTCTGTACTGCCTCTATCAGTCCCCCCTCTCTGTCCTTCCTCTATCGGTCCACCCTCTCTGTCCCTCTCTCTCTGTCGCCCCCTCTCTATCCCCCTCTCTCGGTCGCTCCTCTCTCTGTCCCCCTCTCTCTGTCCCCCTCTCTCTGACCCACTCTATCTCCGCCACTGTCTGCCCCTCTCTCTGCCCCCTCTCTCTTTGTCCCCTCTCTCGGTCTCCCCTCTCTCTCCCCCACCTATGTCCCCTCTCTCAGTCCCCCTCTCTCTGTCCCTCTCGCTCTGTCCCCCTTCCTCTGTCCCCCTTCTCTCTCCCCTGCTCGCTGCCCGCACTCTTTGACCACCTCTCTCTGACCCCCTCTATCTCCCCCTCTGTCCCTTCTCTCTCTGACCCCCTCTATCACCCCCACTCTCTCTCCCCCTGTCTCTGCCCCCTCTCTCTGTCATCCACTCCCTGTCCCCCTCTCACTGTCCCCTCTCTCTCTGTACCACCTCTCTCTGTTCCCCTCTCTCTGTCCCCAACTCCGTGTCCACCTCTCTGTGTCTCCCTTTCCCTGTTCCCTCTCTCTCTCCCCACTCTGTACCCCTCTCTCTGTCCCTCCCTCTCTGTCCCCCACTATCTCCCCCTCTCTCTGTCCCACTCTCTCTGACCACCTCTCCCTCCCGCTTTTTTACGTCCCCCACTAACTGACACCCTCTATCTCCCTCACTCTCTGTGCCCCTCTCTCTGTCACCCCCTCTCGGTCTCCCGTCTCCCTCCCACCCGCCTCTCTCTGTCCCCCTCTCTCTCTCATTCCCCCTCTCTCTCTGTCCCTTTATCTCTGACCCCCTCTATCTCCCCCACTCTCTGTCACCCTCTCTCTGCACTACTCTCTCTGTACCCCCACTCTGTCCTGCCTCTATCTTTCCACCCTCTATGTACCCTCTCTATCTGTCTCCCCTCTCTGAACTGCCTCTATCTGTCCACCCTCTCTGTCCCCCTCTCTCTGTCCCCTCTCTTTCTGTCCACTTCTCTCTGTCGCCTCTCTCTGATCCCCTCTAACTACCCCACTCGCTGTCACCCTCACTCTGCCGTCCTCTCTGGACTGCCTCCATCTGTGCCCCCTCTCTGTCCTGCCTCTATCTGTCCACCCTCTCTGTCCCCCTCTCTCTGTCGCCCTCTCTCTATCCCCCTCTCTCGGTCGCCTCTCTCTCTGTCCCCCTCTCTCTGACCCCCTCTCTCTGACCCACTCTATCTCCCCAACTCTCTGCCCCTCTCTCTGTCCCCCTCTCTCTTTGTCCCCTCTCTCTGTCTCCCATCTCTCTCCCCCACTCTATGTCCCCTCTCTCTGTCCCCCTCTCTCTCTCTTTCCCCTTGTCTCTGTCCCTCTCTCTCTGTCCCCGCCCCTCTGTCCCCCACATTCTGACCCCCTCTATCTTTCCCACTCCCTGTCCCCTCTCTCTGTCCCCCCCACTCTCTGTCCCCTTCTCTCTCTGTTTCCCCTGTCTCTGTCCCCCTCTCTCAGTCCCCCTCTCTCTGTCCCTCTCGCTCTGTCCGCCTTCCTCTGTCCCCACTCTCTCTCCCCTGCTCGC